>NW_020825442.1:0-326137 GCF_003286085.1 Drosophila persimilis | reverse complement strand
AAAGCTCTACTACGCTGTACCGGTACACCCTCTTAATGTTTTCTAGCAACATGCAGATGTTTTACAAGCAACATTTTCTGCCATCGAAAGAGCAAAAGAGCAATTTTGACCGAAAGACGAGAGAGCATAAGTTCAGCCCTTAAGCGGTGCGCTCTCAAAAGCTGTACAAGTGCACAGTGGCATCCCATGACATGGTGCCCTGCTGGACGTTGCACATCTGAACATTTTTCAAACAAAACTACTGTTCTTATGGCATATACATATGTATCCCTTATCTAATCTGAAAACAATCCGGTTGTTGCGGATGGCAGTGTGGCGGCTGCCTGGTGCTTTGATGTTGCACCAAAGCTTCCCCCTGGAGACAGAGAGAGAGACAGCGAGAGATGAGGGCTTTTTTGAAGTGTTGGCCAGCGAGCGAACGTTAGAAGACGAAGGAGCTTTTACAGCTGCTTGGCTCAACAGGAAGACGCGAAAGGAAGGACCTGGGACCCACCCCTTCAGACAACACACGTCAGAGTCCACAGCAGCAGCGGCAGCAACAGCAGCTGTCGTCACTTTTCAGAGGTTATGTGAGTTCGTGCGTGGGAGGGGATTCTGGTGCGACCCTGACAATGAGCCCTCCCTATACCCCCAACGCCCTTTTGCTCCTGTTCCATTCATTGCGAAATTACTTGGTATTCATTTAATTTAATTTGTAGCACCTTAAGCTGTTTAACTTTAACGAGTAGCCCCACAAAACGGAAACGGAACACTTTCCCACCCCGCTGAGCCAACCAGCCACCACATGTCCAGGACCTCAGTGATGTCTAGTCAGCCGCCACATGTTCTGGCCACAATGTACGTAACAGGGGTCAGGTCATAAAGCATTCACATTGTTTGCAGTGAATGGGGCACATGAGTCGGTATTTAAGTGGATTACATTTTGTTGGAAAGGCAATGCCGTGATAAGTGCATGGGTGCAAAAGGTTTAAGGTTGCAGGATGGAATAAATTGCTTTCCTTATTGAACATTTTTTAAAAATGGCGCGCTTTCTCTTGCACTTGGAAGCACTGTTCGTTTCTGACAGAGCGTGTAATGTAAAATGTAAAATGTAGAATTAATTGTTAGGGAGCATTCCTGCAGCTGAGATAAATTTGTTGGTCCTCTCTAATTTTAGCCAAGACATCAACCCACCGAAACATGACACACAAATAACAAATTATCTAGGTAATAAATAAACGTAAGAGTATACACACCTTAAAATCAATGCGACCGTCCTGCAGATAGATGTTTTATGTGTGTCTTTCCCCGAATGCCCAAGATTCCCACTGTCCAAGAAAACTTCTGCGAGGATCGGGGAGACCTCTTCGAGCCAGCAACGGAGCTGATAAGCAACGAGGGGAACAGCAAGACCTCGGCAGTATTCTGGAGGTGAACTTCTCTCTGAAGATCTCCTTCGGCCTGTGCCGTTAATTAGTCGTCTTTATTAACCGATTCTTGTGTTCTTAAATAATTTCTGTCTGAACTGGAATTAAGATAGAAATACTTGAATGACCATCGCATTTTGAAGTCGTCAGCCAGAAAGTTCTACCTCTTAAACGACTCGTCTATTGACGGCTGAATTAGTAACAAGGTGATGTTGTCACCACATCTTCTCCCATTTGAGGTAAAGCATTTGCTATTTCTTTCTAGCGCTTGTCTCTCTGAAAGCCGAGCCGAGCCGAGCCGAGAGAGGGCGTGAATAGTCCTTATTAGTCATTATATCCTCCCCTCCACCAGAGAGCGCACACTGCACGAGGAAGAGTTTGTGGGAAAGAGCGAATGAGTAAGCGCGCGTAGCGTAGGTTGAGCGTAGCCACTGCTATTCATGGCTATATCGACTCTGCTCTTGATGCTGGCGAAGAATATATGTATATACTTCATGGGGTTACAAACGGTTCGAATATCCCCCTATACTCTTTGCCTTGGAAGCTCCATGCACTTCACCACTCCTACACGCCAAGAATAATTTTGACTTACGATTATATTTAATTCGTGAAAATTACATAAATAATAAATCAAATCTATGTGTTCACATACTATGTACTTTCATGGCTCTACGTCGGCATCCTATGAATTCTGTAATGGACTGTACCGCCAGGGTTCTTCTCTGCGAGACTGAGAGCCTCGCAATACAGCTCTTCAATGAGTTTGAACCTTATCATGTTCGGTCGGTGGCAGTTGATCTGAATTGCTCCACGGAGGTCTTCGTTTCTTAGCTTTGGTTCTTCACTGCTGACACCGCCGTCCTCCTCAGAGAGTTTGCGGCGTGGCGTATGCGGTGGTACCTGAGGCCGAAAACGGTGCATTCTCCTGCCTCTTGCATCCATAGTGTTTTGGAAGTCAAGCTTCGGCTCGTCCTCTGTTCCCACATCGAGTGGGAGCTGCGGTTGCTCTTGCCCAGTGGCCCGTGTAGATCGAGGAATCGGCCTGGCTTCAGGTGTAACAAAATGGGTCATCTGCAATGGTTGGTTCGGGTTGGGGCAGAGGTTCAGCTGAATGCAGCAATTTTTACCGTACTTACGATGATAAGACAAACAATGCACAGTACAGAGAACAAACGCATGTTATGCTGATAATTTATAATACTAAGGATACTAAAACCAACCATTGATAGTAAATAGAGAGCATACTGAGCAAAGTAACGAGTGGAGTGGTGTGTATCTTATTCAAAAAATGGTATTGTATGGATGCTAAAACATCCCAGGAATTATCGATAACATCCTTATCTTATTATACATCACATAACAAGCCTGTGTACCATCCACTGTTAACTATATATGAAGATATACTTTTTTCTTAATAAAGCAAGTCCTAACCGAACCCCAGTCAGACCTTAAACATCTGCTCTCCAATTTCGACAGGAACTAGTACTTTTGAACAACCATCGTTAACTAAACGAATGCGATCTTAGTATCGCATACAAAAAACCAAAACCAGTCGCTAGGGGCGTTCAAATATCGCATATGTGTTCCACTGTAGGTACTTTGTTGTGGAGAACCCCCCATCCAAATTGCATGGGAAATAAACATTAAACAATTTATTCGAGCAAGACCAAGAGAGCCTCCTCCTTCTCACATTCCGACTCTCGTACATTTATTTAGTTTCCTATGCTATAATTATCCGTGCATTTTGTATATAGTTTGTATATACTGCAAGTGTAATTCAATTGCGACTTATGGCTAGGCTCGTGTCAGGGTACACGAGCAATTTGTTATTTCCACTATTACTTAGTTAAGGAAAACAGGAAAAAACGTAAGAAGATTTGATTTCTGTATCGCTATCGTTATCAAATTTACATAATCGGTCATTAGAAGTATTGCTTTTTTCCAAATCTCTTATGGGATACTCTCTCTCTACCGCCTTTTCTTTTGATTGAAAATAGTTGATCTATTTTTTGTTTGTTTTGTTTCTTGTTGCTTGTTTCTCGTTGGTTTGCTGTTTTGCACTTTGCATTTTGCTTGTGTACAAATATAAGGCTACGTGGAGGGGATTTGATTGGAGGAAGGAGGTATGGCTATGGGTATGGGAATGGGTATGGGTACATGGGTATGGGAGTATGTATGCCTTCTGTGTAGCTATGTTCTGTGCCAGAGTTGTTTTGAATTTACCTTTAGGTTTATGATCTTTATACAATATAATTTTATTTGGGAGCTAAAAACAAAAAAATACAACTAGTGCCCGCGCTCTGGTTGAACGCTCGAGAGGATGCACCATC
This sequence comes from Drosophila persimilis, assembly GCF_003286085.1. Classification (NCBI taxonomy): domain Eukaryota; kingdom Metazoa; phylum Arthropoda; class Insecta; order Diptera; family Drosophilidae; genus Drosophila; species Drosophila persimilis. The sequence goes on along the minus strand of NW_020825442.1, from coordinate 322,401 downwards.
CATCCCTCGAAGGTCCAGGTCCAGCACATGGCTAAAATGAAAATAAATTATCCTATCAAAGGGTAGCGAATGCGGTGGCAGGGGGCTCGTGGCCTGGCTTCTAAACTTATTCATAAACATGTTTGTGACTTATAAAAAAAAATATATATATACGAGCATATATATATACATTTATATATATGTATACTATTATACAAAACAAAAATTTTACAGGGCCTGGCAGTCCCATGGGCTCTGTGGCCGGGCAGACGGAGGAGCACTGTGTTTGTGTGTGTGTGCAGAGTGTGTGTATGGGCTCGATGGATTTACATGGCAAAAGGGTGTTTTTGTGTGGGTATGTCCTTGGTACGAGTGTTGTAATTTCATTGCTGCTAATTCACCGGTTGATCGTTGATCCTACTTCTGCGCCAGCCGTTGTTGCTGTTATTGGTTAACGATTGGCATATCTATTTGATAAAGGCCTCTGGCGGTATTTTGTTCTCCTTAAAGAGTTTTCCGAACACAAAGCCGGCATGATTATAATCCCAATTCGTCTCCTCTAGGCACCTAGAGATTGGAAATTGATTAGAAATGGACTAATCCTTGGCTCCTCCTCCGCACTTACTTGCGACTCCACTCTAGATTCATTTGACTCTGTGAACTCATGGCCTGGACCATTTGCATTTTGGTGGCATCATCTGTCGCTGATTCGGAGCTGGTAAAGACGGGCGGCGGCCCTCCGGTGGCACTGGGCACAATATTTAGGGACAATGAGGCAACTGCTGGTAAAAGTGCAACTGTGGACGCGCCGCCACCGCTTGCAGTTCCTAAACGATTCTGTAGCGAAGATCCGGATGCACCATCCATGCCCGATGCTGTGTTTCTACCGTCAGCACCAGGTGCGATACCGCCGGGAGCTGGCTGATGCTGAGATCTCTTAAACTCGCGCACCTGTTCATTCGTGGCGGCCGTAATAAAGATCGTCTCGTTGCGTATGCAGAAGCCCGAGTTTTGTGGCACCACCACAAACGTGCGCATAAAGTGGCGCAACTCGTAGGCTTGCGAGGTGGATGGTCTGTCGTCTTCGCCGCTCAGCTCCTTGAACAGCCCCGTCACGGTGAACACAATCATTTGGGGCTAAAAGGAAGTGTACAAAAATGCACAATAGAGAAGGGGGAACCGATATGTAGATGGATGGCATGATGCTCACGTTGTAAATGGTTAGATCGACGGTAAAGGTGCGCCGTTCGTGCAGCGTACGTGGCCACTCATTCAGGGTGGCCACACAGGCCAGTCGGCCGTTCTTGAGCAGCCTCGTGCGATGGTCATCGCGATCATGGTTAACAATGCGGCGAAAATTGCGATTAAACTTCCAGAAGTTGTTCAATCTGCTGTCAAATAAACGTATATAGTAGTAGGATAAAGGATGAATCTCGGTGGGTGGGACTCACCTGCCCGCGTGGCCTGCATTTGGCATTGTGATGGAAAGCATAGCATGCTCGTGATAGGCATCCAGCAGGGACTGGCGGCTCTCCATATCGAATATGTTAAAGTATTGATCCAAGAATTGGCGCACCACATCGGCACCGGCGTTGTCGCACAGAAACGAGGCCTGGGTCGTTGGCATTGTGCCGGAACCGGCCAAATCGAAGGCAACCTGCGGCCCCAGTGTTTCCCCATCCTATTATTTATTGCGTATCATGCAATCATGTAGACAGAGAGATCTAGATATTCTGGATTATCCAACACAATAGACAAGCGCACTTACCAGTTTGACCAGTTTGGGGAACTTACGTCGTACTTCGCTGTAAATAGTTTGATTGGATATGCGATAGGTTTGTGGTTCGGAATTAGCATTATGATGATGATGTGGAAATATAACAAAATGATGTAGCTTTTCTCTATTGGCGTTGCCCACTGCTCACAGCAGGTACTGGAGATGGGCCCAACCTGGGGCAGATCCTCCTCCCACCTTTAACTCCATTGGGATGTCCCGACAAACCGATAACGATTCGGCTAAAAACCGATGAATTGTTCAACTTATTGCAGGAACTTTTGAATGGGCGAAGGCACTTGCATCTATATCATCCGATTTGATATTTTGCAAAGGGGTATCCAAAAATGTGAACAGCAGCGGAACAGAACCCTTAAACATTGCACTGTGCCTTGGGCATCTTTTTTTAATTCTTTTTTTTTTTTTTTGTATATTTTTTTTTCATTTTTTCCCCTTTTTTATTGTTTTTTTTTTTTTGTATTTTTTAATTCAAATCTCAAAAAAAAATTGGTCCTGTAGCTGGCATGCAAAAAAGCTGCCTGCTACATCAGACAGAGGAAGAGGTTCGGTTCGATGCGGTTCGATCTCGTACGGTCGGTTCGATGAGCGGTGGATCGGTTCGATGTCTGCTGTTGCAGCTCGCGCCCACACACACAGCCACTCCACAGGCAACTCATGCGCCCAGGATTAGCAAAATATTATGCTTCCCCCACCCCGTAGCAATTGACGTGTTAACGCCAATTTCTCCTTGTCCCTTGTCCCTCCACCTCCACCTCCACAGCCGACCACCGCCACCACACAGACGACAACAACAGCAACAGCAACACAGCACAGTGCAACGCAACCCACACATTCGCGAACATGTGGGCTTTCACGTGCGTGCCTGCGTGTGGGTGTCCGCGCGCGTCTGTGGGTTTTCGAGACGGGGTGTGCGCATGTGGGTTGGTGTTTAATTGTTGTTGTGGTTGGCTACTAGTGTGTGCCGTTATGATGTTTCATTGTCATACCAAAATGTGCTGCATGTGGAATGTTGCCCGCACAGTGGACACACGTGTGCGCGGAGCCTCACAATAGCGTTGCCGTTTGTCGTGTCCGTGTCCGTGTCCGTCCGAAGGTCAGGTTCAGGTTCAGGTTCAGTCTTTTCTGTGTCGAACCGCTGCACCAAACCTGTTATTTCTTCTTGTACTTCTTGTTTGAGACTTGGACTTGTTCATAAATATGGGTTTTCATTTTTCTTTTTTTTTTTTTGTTTGTTCCTTTTTTTTAAGTCCGTTGCCCAAAAGCCCTGTTCTGCTGAACGGTCTGTCTTTGCTTTGCGACAGATAGCAGCCGATGATTAACAAAACCCTTGCCGCAACAAGTACATTTGCCCAGTGTCAAATACCGCTCTGAATAAAACCCGAATGATCCTTAATGATCCTCAACCAAACGGAGGGGGGGCATGGATCTGCCCTAGGATAGGGTCTCAGGACTCCAGCATACTCCAGAGCAGAGTGCAACAGCCTTGTGTAGATTCTAGGTGGAATGGGAGACAACTCAAAAAGTGGAAATGGAAATGCATGTCCTAGTCCTGTGTGTATGACTCTCGACGAGGTGTCTCCCACGTCGACTGGACGGGCACACGATGGCACGAGCGACAGCGACATCCGCTAGAAAAAGCCAAACAAGTCACAGCATAGTATACCTGACAAACTGCTGTGAGTCCTTGTAGCGCGAACGGCACGGATTGTTCCGCAATACCAGCTCCACAATTGGCAGATTACGGAACACCAGGAGGTGGGCCAGCGAGGGGAGCTGCAGAAGGGACATTACTCGATGAGGTTTGGCAGTGCCGGGTTTTGTCACTGATGCTCACCTTATTATCGCCCAAGTAGAGTATCTTGAGGTGGGGCAGGCGCTTATCGACGCGTCTGAATGCCTCCATGGACACCAGATTGTTATCATTCAGATTGAGCGCCTCCAGATCGGGTATATTGTCGCACATGATATCGAGTGCGGCACCCATCACATTGGCCCGAAACAGGGGACAGAAAACCTGCTTTATGTCGGGATCGGCGTAGAAGCGCGACATATCCAGGGCCTTGGTCTGACTGTTGTAGCGTTTTGCCATGACCTGCTTCATACGCTCCTTGAGGGCATCGTCGACGGTCGCCAGCGGAATGCCGTTGCGGACGCGCGGCGACAGGCGGAAGCCATCAGGCAACTGTGCATGTTTTCCCAGCTGTTGAATGTGCTCGGCCATGTCAAAGTCGTCCACATAGAAGCAGACGCTATCTCTCTCGGCACGCCAGTACTGGGCGTTGAACGGATGCGGAGAAAGGGCTGCCAATAAGGCACGCAATAGCACATCCTTCCCGTAAATCTGTCCATTGTGTATCTGGGGTAAGAGAGAGACAAATAGCAATGGAGATAAATACATTGTACAAAGATACGCGGAAGCGAGTCAGTGTGGATTCGTTATAGACTAGAGATAGCGACCCGAATTGTGTCATCTCTCCGCATGACTATCCCCCACAAAAGTGCCCTACTTTTGGTCTACTTATCAGTGGTATACCCTACCCCCGGATGGTCATGAGGGGCTTCATTGGAAACTAAAAGATAGCCTTAAACAGATCAGATCACAGAAGACCAACTATGAAGTCACCATGTGGAACGTCTAAACATAGCAGTCCGTTCTTCGAGGTCTGGGCTCTGCCACAATTGACGAAACAGAATCAGTAAGACTACTAAATACTTCTACTTGCAATCAAATAAATATGAGAGCAATTTTATTAGGACAACTTATCAGTGATGATGAATCGGGTATCATGTTTTTTAAGTTTATTTTGGCTTTGTTTCTCGATTTGCTTTTCTTATTCTTATCGATTTGTCGGCTATCGATATAAAACAATTAGCCATGTATCAATGAAAGGTATCCAGCATAACTTGATCAGGGATAGAGCTCTTACGATATGGAGCGTAAAAATAGTACGATTGCTATTGGCTTATATAGAACGCTGACATATCGATTAGAATACCCACTAAAGTCAATATCAGTAGGTTCTGAGCAGACTATATTAACGACGGTGCGATGGTAAGGATGATGATATGATGATGACATCTCCTTTTCACTCCTTTTCTGAAAATCAGAATGAATCTATGCATTATAATAACTAATCATGTGCGTCTACCACAACTATTGTAAGAAATCCATCACTGATCAGGGATCGAGCTGTCCAGGGGAACGAACGAGCGCAGTCGGTTGGATACTGTTCGATTTCATCGTTTATCGAAAATTGGCTTGGGGTATGGTTCGGATCCAATAGCATCCTACGTACCTGTGTACATATGTAAATGTGTGTGCAGATATTTGCATAGCATTTCCGACTCCGTGACTAGTCGTTTAATTACTTTTTTCGGCGTTATCGCCAGCACATAGTTCTGCGTCTCCCTCTCTCTCTCTATTTTTCCGTCCATCCTTGTCGGTTTCCGATTTAATTATGATTATGATGAGTGTATGGCAAACACACACACACACACACACGCACGCAGAGACAGTACACTCAGCGAAAAATGGCATAGCAAAAACAAAGAAACACCTATACTTTAATTAAGCACTCGGTTTTTAAGTAGTGTAATTGCATTTAAGAGTCTATTTTAATTTGAACATAAAACACTTTACATCGAATATTGTTATATTAAATCTGAAGCCTTTGTTGCTGTGGCTTTAACCCTCAATGGTACTGTAGGATTCGACTTGGGCTACAATTTGTACAAATCTATTATACTTCAAATGTCAGGACTCTTTTCTCTGGGTGTAGTAGAGGCAGACCGTAAGTACGAGTATACACTGTTTCGAGTTTCGGAGTTCGAAGTGGGAGTGGGAGTGGGAGTGTTGCGGACGGATAACGTGACTGCGACTGTGAAGGTCACAGCTATGAATATCGGTCACTCGGCTATTATTATATTAGTAGTATCTAATCGGTGTTTTATGACAAAGGTACATACACTCGCCAAGCAAGAATCAGTTGAATCAGTGGAGAGTAATTCAATTTATATGTTACGATCGAGTTCCGAGTACAGTCAAACAACAAACAAAGATGAGACGTCACCTCATGCACCATATTCATTTGCATAGTATATAAAAGATAAGTCTGCAATCCTCGCAACAACACCCACCCAACCACCCAACCACCCATCCACCCGCCCACTCATTCATTGCGCATTAGTGCGATAAATTCATTTATTACGGGGCATTAGTTATGATTATTTTTGTCTCCTTTGCGAGTACACACCACCGCCATTCAGCCGTTTAGACATCCAGGCATCGGCCCCAGGCCCCCTCTTAAAAACTGTTTATAGGTTTTAGTAGGAACGGCCATTGGAGGCCATAGGTTCCAATTGTATTCTGTGGATTGCCTAGAATATCAGCGTCAGAGCTTTAGAGGTTTTTCCCTGCTGAAATCGGGAACGTGAGTCGTCAGCCTGGAATGTGCATAGGCAACCCTGGCTATCGGCTGTCGGCTGTCCGCTGTCGGCGCACCTGACCTATCGGAATTTTAACCGTTAAGGGGCCACAAGGGCAGATAGACAGACAGACATATTACAAAGCCTTTTAAAAATAAAGACGATGACTGTATTCTGTATTTGGATTGGGATCGGGATTGGGGGAGTACTCGTACAATATACCTATATGTAAACCTTTTTTGTTGTATATGAATTCTCCATTGTATTCCCCACAATACGGAATACGGAATACGGAATACGAAATACAAAATACGGAATACGAGCGGAGCACTGAGACATATTTCTAGAATTGATATGGAGCTATGACGCCCCTGTCTCTGTCTCTGTTTATGCCTCTGCTCTCTGCCTCGGTCGCTGTCATCGCCGGCAGCGACGCTGTCGATGGGTTGGGGCCCGTGGGGGCCTAACAAGTGAACGAACACCGGCAAACGGAACGGAACGGCACAAAACGGCACGGCGGCATTCGATGACAGACGTGCGAAGTTGAAGCAGCAACAAAAAAAAAACAGCAGCCCACCCAGCCACCCAGCCACCCAGCCAGCCAGCAGCTGAAGCTCCAACATCCAGTAACCCAGCAGACGACAGATCACATCCAGCAAAAATGGGAGGCTGCTGCTCTAAGGACTTGGATGATAAGCGCTCCTGGAGTCCCGAGGAGACCAAAAATGGCGTAAGTACTTTTCTGTCCAGCGAGAGAGAGAGAGCGAGATGATGTACAGAGATCATCCCTTTCCCCTCTCAACCGCAGAGCACCACATCGACCATCATTGCCCAGCCCATGGATGATGTGGGTACAACCGGAGTGTTTACCCTCACACGCACCACCACGACGAGCACACAGGAGAAAACGGTGACCACCACCAGCGATGGTGACCAGGATTAGCATTAGCCAATGGATAACGGATCCATCTGCAACTACTATGTGTATAGACCCAACCCAAAGCGGAGCCATAATTATTGTATCCACAATAACATCATAATTATTTTTTTTTATACCATTTTTTTTTGTACCATTTTTGTGGTATTTCAATGCCATGTGGGGACAAGTGTGTTTGCTCGAAAGAGAAAGAATGAGTCGAGAAGTGGCGGCCTTTCCTCGAAATGTATGCGATCGAGTGCGTGTTCGGGTGCGGGCTATAGAGAGATACATATGTATGTATCTATTCGTATGTAAATATTTATGCCGAATGTATGCATGCACATAGCAGAGGGTAGACAGCCATGTGAATATATGAATTAAGTGAAGCCGTTAATTGTTATACCAGAATTGCAATTTTATACAAAAAATAAATTGTTGAATCGCCAAAATGTTTGCAATATCCGCCCAAAACCAAAACCAAAACCAAACACCAATCCCACAGCGAACTTCTAAGCAAAGGCGGCAAAATTAACGGTAAAGCAAACAAACACAAGCGCAAACAAAGGACAGGGAGACGGAGAGACAGAGAGAGAGAGAAAGATCAGGGGACAAGCAGCAGGGGCCATGCCAATTCAATTGGAGAACGAGATAAGGAGAACGATTTCAGCGGATCCAACGATCCAACGCATTGCTGGCCGATGACATCAGGCGATGCACAAAAGAACGGCACGGCAGACAACAGACGACAGACGGGCACAAGAAGCAGAGCCAGCGGAAAAGCACAAAAACAGAGAGAGAGAGAGAGAGAGAGAGACGAAAAGAGACGCGGTGGGTGGGTGCTGGGTGGTGCTGGGTGGTGGGTTCCTCCCTCTCTCCCCCCTACTGTCCATGAGTCAGTGTTCTGGTTATCAATGGATTTGAGTTTGTTGTTTTCGTTTATGGTTTAGGCCAAAATGTGACTAAGAGCCGAGCCATGAGCCATCGGCACGTGTTAGACGTCAGCGATCAGTCATTCCCGAACTTGAAAAAAAAAAACAAAACCATATTTCCCTAATGTTTAAGCCATCTCAATCCATTCAGATGATTACGGGTACAAATACATGTGTCTATTTATGCATGCATGCATTCGCATTCCCATTCGCATTGGCATTCCCATTCGGAGATGTGCATCAATTAGGGAAATGCAAATTGAATCAGTCAGCAATTACAATTTGCATTTAATACCACTTAGGCAGCGTTGCCAGACTGCTGGCTGATAATACCCTGTTTACACTAGAGCTGCGTTCTTGCGTTATTACGTTCATTTCGAAAAGACCAAAGCATAACAGACCACTGTCCAATCGCGACGTCGATTGAGCTATTCTTGCGTTTCAGGTGCATTTAATCGATTTTCTTTTATATTTCTGGACTTTTCCGCCAATTGCCATCTATCACCACTAGCAATAACGAAAAAAAGCTGTTCTTGCCGATGAAAAATGCGAGGGAAAGGGTCAAAATATACATGGAATCCTTAAAACAAATTATTTTAACCAATCGTATCTATCGTATCATAACAAGAGATTTTAGTGTACACCTGTAGCCATACGGCCATTACTGAGAATTATGATCTTGAAATTACGAGCTCGCAAAACTAAAATAAAGAATAAATTATTAAGTATAGTTTTTTAAAATGTAGTTCTTTTTATCAACCACACAAATCAACAGTCTTCATAACGCAAGACGCCATAACGCAACTTAGTGCCAATGAAAATGCCCATGATGGATTATTGCATTTGTTTCGCTAACGATAGCAAACTAGCGACGGTTATGGTCGTTTTCCACTGCTCTCAATACCGGTAAAGGGTAGTAGAAAACGACCATAATTGTGCTGTAAGTCACGCGCAAGATCGAAATATTCAGACGGGCTCCGTTTTTCACATTCACAAAAGTTTTCCGATTTACTTTTGAATACACATAAATTGGGGCTCCCGTTTTCACATTCCGCAAGATTTATTTCTTTTCAAAACGAAAACATTTTCGTTGGCGAAATGAAAAGTAAACCAAACAAACCTTAATTGCAAAATGAAAAAAATAGATGACTTATTGATGCATTAACATAAACTTGACACCTATATCAGGGTAATTTAACTTTTGCTTTCTTTATAAATAATTTAATTTTAACCCAACCTCAAATTTGGCTCGGAAAAAATTGGCCCGGGAAACAACAATTTTCGTTTTGGTGCAAACAGCAAAAATATGTGAAAAATGGGAAACCTTAAAACGAAAACGAAACGTTTTGGCGGAAAACGTAATCCGCAAAATTAAATGAAAAACTGAGCCTGCCTGATTAGTGCAGTTTTTTGTTTGTTTCATTAATATTTTTTGACACCGCCCCAAAGCCGGCAACACGAAAGTGATCTATCTTTCTGCATTATTTTCATACCCCTTGTCCCTCCAGAGGGTATACCAGTTTTAGTCACAGAATAAAAAAAAACATATATAGACTTTTCCTTGATCCATATCCGGAATACATATATCCCAATGAAGCTCTAGAACAGTTCTGCCAGGAAACAATCAGCTGATTCGGAGCACAAAAAATCTATTATAATGTGGCATTATTTATACACGACATGTATTTTGCCAACCGCTGCTGCCTCAGAAGATAGTCGGAGAAACTGTAGGGTCTCAGGAGTCGTGGACATTCAGAGCCCTGTTGCAGAACAGAATATATACCCATATACCCCATATATATAGATATCGAAGTAGATAAGATTGTGCCACAAGAGAGAACAAACACCATCGCAAGGGAGAGAGCACAACTGCGCAGATATAATCGTAAATTGGATCGTATCTCATGGATCGCTTGGATTGCTTGTATCGCTTGTATGGCACGGCAGGCAGGGCCTAAAACGAAGCGCACGAAGACCGAAGAACCAAACAAAAAGGCAAAACCAAAACCAAAACCAAAATCAAAATAAAACGAAAGTACAAATCAATTAAAGGAATTTGTGTACTGGCAACTGGACGGCAGACGACTGAGCAGACCCGACCTACAATATACTAAAAGAGACAGATACACACATTGCATATGTACATAGATAAAATAATTGAACGACCCTACAGTGACTTTTCAATCAACAGAAATGTGAATCAGAAGCGCGGAGCGAGGAGGAAGGGCAGGCCGCTATAGAACACAGAAATTGGAGCGCACCCCGAGGGACCGAGGGACCGAGGGACCGGTTCACCAGACACCAGGCCGCGATCGACGGCAAGAGGCAGCAGCGTGTCAGCAGAAACAGAAACTGAAACAGAAACTGCGGTTCGGTTCGGTTAGGAGGCGTATTCGTTGCGATTCAATTGCCGCGGTCACTCAGTGCAAAGGCAAAGCTTCGTGCAATCGGACGGACACAATGAAACAGATTCCGGGACTGCTGGGACTGGGACTGGTGCTGGCGGGACTCCTGCTAGCGGCAGGCACTTCAAATGCCCTGCCAATGACCAACGACTTGGAGCTGGTGGCTGCCTTGGATGCCATGGAGCCAGCAGCAGCCGCCGCACAGCCATCGCACATTTCACGCATCGCGGCAAGGGGCGAGGCAACAGCCGAGGGCGAGGATCGACCGGAGCTGTTCAACACCATTGTGCAGGAGCTGAAGGCAGCGGGAGTCTACACGGCCGAGCGCCAGGATCTGCACACACTCAGCTACAAGGAGCTCACCCGCCTCCTGGCCCTGTGGCACCTCTCGTCGGGACGGAACTATTACGAGGCGAGTCCTGCCCCCGAAATCGTCGGGTGAAGCCGTCGCTCTTTTGTGTTTTGTTTGCTCATTTTTTATTATTGTGAAATTCCGTGTTGCCAAAAGTTTATTATGAAATAAAGAAAGAAACTGCTGCGCTACGCCACATCCTTCTGCCTCTCCCACTCGATCTGGTCGAGTCGCGGCGGTGCCACCACTGCGATGCCCCCGATCTCCGAGCTGGTGCCGGTCACGACCAGCCGTGGCATCTGACGCCGCTGCAGCCGCTTGGCCAATGGCGGCACAAACAGATCGTGCTTGATCATTGTGCACTCTGCGTCCTGGTAGATGCGACGGTTGTCGTCCCACCTAAGCAGCGCACACAGCCAGGAGAGCAGCCAGCCCCCGAAGAAGGCCACCAGAAAGCCCAGGGCGGCGTACCACATGTAGCTGATCCTGTACAAGTAAAAGTAGTGCTCGTCCTGCTGCTGCTCCTCCACCTTTGAGAAGAATGCGTCCCTTGCGTAGGTTCTATCAATCGGACATCCCTCCGTGGACATGGGCAGGCTGACCAGCGGCGGCCTCGGCTGCCCGAATCCGATCCAGAAGCACAGAACCAACGAAATGAGCAACCCACCGATGGCCCCCTTCTGATTGGCCGACGTCACATACATGCCCAGGGTGAAGAGGCCCAGCAGCGGTCCCCCGACGATCCCGAATATGGAGAGGGCCGCCTGCAGCAGTCCCCCAATGGAGCCGGCCATGAAGGCCAGCCCGATGCACAGCAAGCCATAGAAGACGGACAGAAGTTTCGAGTACCACAAGGTCTGGCGGTCCGTCAGGGTGCCGCCACGACTGGAGCAGCACTTGTACAGCGGCTTGAGGTAGTCCTCCAGGGTGACGGCCGCCAGGGAGCTGATGATCGAGCTAATGGTGGAGAGGCTCGCACAGAAGATCCCCGACACAAAGAGCCCGGCCAGGCCGGTGTACTCGCCCATGGTGTCCACCACGAACAGCGGCATCACCTGGTCGCGCGAATTGACGCGTCCCTCCAGCACAGGATCGCAGTCGCGGTAGTACCAGTAGATGCACAGCCCGGAGAAGCAGGTGCTCAGGCTGAGCAGGCACAGGATGGGCAGGCACCACCAGAGCGCCGCCCGGGCAGAGCTCAGATTGCGAACGGCCAGCAGGCGCTGCACCTGGGCCTGATTGACGCCATAGATGGCCAGGTAGGTGGCACAGCCGCCTAGGATCTGGGTGAACCACGTATGCCGCTCCGTTGGATCCACACTAAAGTTGGTAAAATCGATGCGTCCGTTCTCCTGCGCTGTGCGCCAGATCTCCCCGAGGCTGCCCGCCTTTACCCAGGCACAGATGATCACACTGAAGACGGCGACAAACATCAGCACCGACTGATAGATGTCGGTCACGAGCACGGCCTTCATGCCGCCAATCGTGGCATAGAAGGTGCAGACGACGCCCACAATCACAATGGAGAAGATCTGATTGACGCCCGTGACGGCCTCCAGGGCCAGGGCCGGGGCGTACACCACAATGCCCATGTAGAGGATCATCTGTAGTGAAAAGCTTACGGAGGCGGCCAATCGGGTGGCATAGCCGAATCTCAGCTCCAGATACTCGTACACACTGGCCGTCTTCAAGCGATAGAAGACCGGCAGGATGAGGTAGGCGGCAATGGGCGTGGATACCACGTACGACAGATTGATGATCACGAACATTGTCCCGAACTGATAGTTCTCCATCGATACGCCCAGAATGGTGATGGCCGACATGAAGCTGGCCATCAGACTAAACGCCACCGGGGTGACGCCCATCGAGCGACCAGCCAGCAGGTACTCCGTGGTGGTGCTCTGCCTCTTGCCCGCGAATCGGTAGTAGAGGCCAATCAGCACGGAGATGATGAGCACCACCGCCAGGATGGCATAGTCCCAGGCTCCCAAAGTGGCTTCCATTTCTTCCTCTCTCTCTCTCTTGCGATTGGGGTTTGGGGGCTTCGTATCTAATCGCACATCTAATCACTCCCGGGTGTGATAAGTGGATGGCTGTATGTCTGGGGTCTGCCACGCCGGCCTCTAATCGTGCCTCTTGAGATTCCAGGCAGCGCGCGCGCACAGTTTCACAGTCTTTAGCGTTTGCCGGCTGTCGATGAAATGAAGTCAGTGCCCACTGGCCAGAGCTCTGTTCTGTTCCGTTCTGTTCTACTGCTGCTTAGCGGGCCTAAAGGAGCACCGTCAGCATAGGGTTTGTGCCAAACTGCTTTCTACCTGGGTTTTTTTTGTTGTTTCTCGTGTTTTTATGACACCGCCGAGAGAGATAGCAACGTGTGGTGCAAGGTGGTGGGAGGAATAGCACGCACACAGTGTAGCCGAAGGTTACTGGCCCACCAGAGCCCCACAGAGGGAATACCTACAGCACCACAGACAGGCTCCGGTATGGTTCTATATATTTCGGAAGAATCTGCTAATGCCACGACGGCTCCCAATGCTGGGGACCCTCTACTGGCGGCAGGCACTGTGCCCCGACCCGGCCCGTCCAGCCATAAATATTTATTTGCTTGCTTGCAATTGTAATTGTTGTGGCTCCGCCCCTCCCCTCACCCCGCACAACGTGTCTGCTATTGAGATTTTGTTGTTTACGGGTTTTACGATTGAAATTAATTAATAAACGCAAACGACCACAAACCGGGGAACGGAGAGTCGCGAGATGCCCAGACGCCAGGGCTAAATCGAAAACGAACACCGCTGATAAATGGATGGATAAACATGGACACATGCGCCACCAGTCCAGTCCACAAGCGTCGCATGGATGTTGCGAATTCCAAGAATCTATTCTCGAGCAGACATCGGACACCGTCACATGCGTGTGCATGCGATAAGCATGTTATGAGAGATCCGCAATAGTTTTGATTACGTTTTAGCACATAAATCTGTATGCTGGAAAATTGCTAGTTCCAAGTCGTCCACATACGATACATAGTTTATAGTACACAGATATCTATATGGTTGTCGTTCTCGCTATATGGATAACCACTTAATGGCTAATGGCTTGTCTGGCTGGCTGGCCTAGGACTTACCGTCACTTGATACCATCCAAAGGTGTTGGGCATCAGTTTGCCAAATTTGCCCCGTGGAATCGGTGATCCTCGACGGCGCAGAGCATTACGATCCTACACGGAGAGAGAAAGAGAGAGTCAATGAATAAATACAGATCCAATGCGAGTCGTGGTGGAAGGTTGATCTTACTTTGGCTGCTGTTGTCATTTCATTCATGTCATCGTCCTCATCCCAACGACGCAAGTCTTCCATGCGCAATTTTATATCCTTTTTGTGTGGGAATTGTGGAGGCTTGAAACTGACACGCCTCTTGTTGCGATCCTTGCGACGTTGCATATCATCGCCATCGGCTAAATTGCACAATTTGTATATGTGTGTATTTCCACTGGTATATAATATTTTGCTTTGCGATTTCCACTCACCATCAAAATCTTTCAGGGCAGAGTAACGCGAGCCGCCACCGCCGCCATTGCCAACATTGTTATTATTGTAACGCTGGCTGCCTCCGCCGCCGCCGCCACCACCACCGCGCTTAGGCATTGTTGTTTTCCACAGAAAATTTTTTTTTTTTGAGCACCCGTACACGTTGTTTTGGACCGCTGCTGCCTCGCAATCTATCTGTGTTGTTGTTGTTGTTGTTGTTGCTTAGTGTGGAATTGTTCTGGTGTCTTTTTCTTTCCTTTTTGTGTGCCAAATGCCAGACTAAAAAATTTTTTTTTTTTGAGCACCCGTACACGTTGTTTTGGACCGCTGCTGCCTCGCAATCTATCTGTGTTGTTGTTGTTGTTGTTGTTGTTGCATAGTGTGGAATTGTTCTGGTGTCTTTTTCTTTCCTTTTTGTGTGCCAAATGCCAGACTAAACAATACGCGCTCTCTTAGCTGTGCCTTAAACGCGTTTATAATTCCGTATAGTATATGTTTTATCCACTTTCGATGCCGTAATGGCACTTAGTACGATATTTTGGATAATGAAAATGTTTTTCCTAGCATAAAGTCTATGCCATAGACACAAAAAAAAAATTAAACAACGCAATTTCATGAAATTTTTTAAGGATGTATCGATACATTTCATTTGCACATACTGCAAAATATAGGTAGGTAGGTATCCATCGATAGTTGAGTAATCTCAATAGCTCATTTTCCCTGGCCACTAACCAAGTACATGATGAAATTATACAATGTATACATAAAATAGAGTTAATACATGAACAGGCCATTCATCGTTAATAAATAAATAAATAAAATGATATTTGATAAAATCGCACAATACTATCATATAACAAATAAAATTAATGTACATATCGATATAATATAAACAGTCCTAATCGATACACTAAACATCACCAAGTGGAGTCCAAGGGGAGTTAATATCATTTTCAATATGCCCGACCGCAAGTGTTCCTTCAAAATAAGCTTGGCCGAGTCCGAAGATAAATTGATTGAGACATTGAGCAATCTGCTGAGGCGTTGCTCCGAGCAAGCGAAAGATAGGAAGGCGACTTTCAGCATTGGCCTCTCAGGTGAGGATCCGATCGAGTCGATCTGAGTGTGTGCCTGTGTGTGTGTGCGTTGATAAGCTCAACTTAAGGTGACCTTGTCAGGTGTTTAAATGGTCTTTCATTCAAAAATGCCAACTATTTCTCCATGATCAGGTGGCTCCCTGGTGCAGCTACTGACAAAAGCCCTGAGGAAAAGTACTCTGGACACAAGCAACTGGGAGTTCTTCTTCTGCGATGAACGCTATGTGGCTGATGATCACAGCGATTCCACATTTTGCGCCTATAGAACCGAGTGGCTGAGCCAGCTACCGTCGATTTTGGACTCGCAGTTTGTCAAGGCTGATACCACCAAGCTGCTGGATGAATGTGCCGCCGATTACGAGGCGAGAGTAAAGGTCAAACTTGGCAATAGTCACAGTGTTCCACAATTCGATTTGTTGCTGCTGGGTATGGGGCCGGATGGCCACACCTGCTCCTTGTTCCCTGAGCAGCCTGCCACGCTCGAGGAGACCTCTCGCCTGGTGATTCCCATCCGAAATTCTCCAAAGCCTCCGCCCGAGCGCATCACGTTTACTCTGCCGCTGATCAACAATGCCAGGGATGTGGCGTTTGTGGTGACCGGCGCCAGCAAATCGGATGTTGTGAAGGTGGGAGCAATGGGGGACTCAATATGATTTACTACATTTAATAATGGCGTTTTTAATTGCAGCGCGTGTTCGTGGATCAGGACAAACAGTTTCCCGCTGCATGGGTAGATCCCACAAATGGCCAGCTGACCTTAATTGTTGATGCGGGAGCTGGATCACAGATTATTTCGTAATTTGTATTGCGTTTTTGTAAATAATACATTTTTATTATTTTTAATTTGTAGTTTAAATTGCTTGAGCGGGAGCTATCGGCTCGGATGCGATATTTTTACTATTATGAATATCGATGTATGGCTTAGTGTGGCCTTGCTTGGAAATGTAAGAAATCCTTTTATAATATGACCGCATTCAAAATAGTAATAAATCCCACACAGTGGTTAAACAAAAAAAATTATTAAAAAAATTAAGGAAATGCAGTAGCAGCGGCAATAATTTGTAAATGCACATATGCAATAACAATCCACATCCACGCCCAAACCACAGCAATGGCCGCCTCAGCCCAACCAGTGCCAGCGGGCGGCAGCTTCGATTTCGATGCTGAGATTGTCTGCCGAATTTGCCTGCGCAGTGTGGCGGTGGGCGAGGAGATGCACTTCATCTACGACGAGGCGCCTGTGGAGCAGGGAGCCAATCTCGTCCAGATACTAAACGAGTGCACGCGCTACACCTGCGACCGATTCGACGACAAGATGCCGCATAAAATGTGCGACCTGTGCATCAAGGCGGCCCGCCACGCCTACCGTTTCAAGCGCGATGCGGAAAAGTCCTATTGCTCGCTGATGACACTACTGGGGCGCACACTCAGCAGCATCAGCAGCGATGTGTGCACTCAAACAGAGCAGGTGGCCCTCCTGCCCTGCGAAATGTGCCACGACCAGTTCCTGAACAGCCTGGAGCTGCGCCTGCACAGGAATAGGGTGCACAAAACAAGAGACAGCGGCACCGGCATCGGCACCAGCACCGGCACCAGTACCAGTCTTAGTGCTAGTGAAGGGGTGGCGGCGGTGGTCCAGCAGCTCAAGTGTAAATTCTGCCCGCAACATTTCCCGCATCTGCGTCAGCTCAGAGCGCATCTAGCACGGTGTCATAACCAAACTGAGCGTCTCCAGTGTCCCCACTGCCAATCAGCCTTCACCCGCAGGGATCACATGCTTCGTCACATACGCAATATACACAAACAAGAGTCAGATAGCACCTGGCCGCTGGAGGACGAGGCGACAATGCAGAGCTCTGCCGGCGATGAGCTCGTTTCGGCCGAGGTCCTGCTCAACGAAGACGAGAATGATGAGGGCGATGCCTATCAGTGCAATATCAATCCCATATCCAGCAATGAGGAAGAGGACGAGGTCAATGACGAGGCCAAGAAAGAGTTGTGGCTGCACATTAAGCCGGAGCCCTGCCTGGAAGCCGAAGATCTTGACCTGAAGCTCGAGAAGAAGCTCCGCCGGCGGAAAGAGAAGACTGAAACCGAGGAGCGGCAAACATCTACCGATGCCGCCGCTGTTAAAGGTGAGCGGCTAAACATTCCTAGAGCATGGATTTAATCAACTTTTCTCCAGATGAACCTTTGCCCAGCACAGAGCCAACTCAGACGACGCTGCACATCAAAGAGGAAAGCCAGCCGGCGGCTGGCAGCGTGGATGAGCCTGAAGGACGGCACGAAGATGAATTCATAGAAGACCCCAGCCGCCCTGGGGGGGAGGAGGATTTGCCTCTCAGTGATGAAGAGGAGGGGGAGGAGGAGGAGGAGGAGGACGAAGAGCAATACGACTTTGGGGATGGGGATGAGGAGAGCGACCTGGATGACGAGGACAACGATGAGGATGATGGAGAAGACGATGATGCCCCTCCAGGAGGCGTAGACAAATCCAAGTTAGATATCATGAGGGATTATCTGAGAAAATCAAAGCCCACAAAGCGACGACGTCGCAACAAACAGAGTGGAGAACCCAATCCGGAGAATCGCTGCGATGTCTGTCAAAGGACGTTCTCCCGCCACTGCCACCTGCTGCGGCACAAGCTCTCTCACCTGGAGAAGAAGCCGCACAGCTGTCCGCAGTGCCCCAAGGCATTTGCACGCAGCGACCATCTGAAGGCCCATGTCCAGAGCCTGCACAGTAACAAGGAGCACAAATGTACCCTATGCGAAGCAGCCTTTGCTCGCCCCGAGGCTCTCGAGCGGCACAAGGTGAGCAAGCATAATGGCGAGGGCCTGGAGGCGGGCAGCGAACTGAAGCTCCAGCTGGCGGAGCACACCTGCGAATACTGCTCGAAGCGTTTCTCCAGCAAAACGTACCTGCGCAAGCACACGCTGCTCCACACCGATTTTCTGTACGCCTGCAAGAGCTGCGAGGAAACCTTCAAGGAGCGCCAGCAGCTGCGCGAGCATGAGAAGAGCCACACTGGTCAGCGTAATTTCCTGTGCTGCATCTGTGGCGATAGCTTTGCCCGCAACGATTACCTGAGGGTGCACATGCGGCGGCATAATGGCGAGAAGCCGTACAAGTGCCGCTACTGTGTGAAGGCCTTTCCCCGGGCCACCGATCTCAAGGTGCACGAGCGGTAAGTGAAGCCTCCTGTCCTCCTGTCCTCCTGTCCTGGCTACAAATGATCCCTCGATGATCGAACCTCTGTTCCTTCCTTCCTTGCTTGCTTCCCTCCAGGTATCACACGGGCACCAAGCCCAATCTGTGCAATACGTGCGGCAAGAGCTTCCATCGGGCCTACAATCTAACCATCCACATGCGCACCCACACGGGCGAGCGGCCGTACAAGTGCGACCAGTGCCCGAAGAGCTTCACACAGAGCAATGACCTCAAGGCCCACATACGTCGGCACACGGGCGAGCGGTACAAGTGTCCGCACTGCGATGCCTACTTCCTGCAGCTGTACAACATGAGGAACCACTGCCTGAGTGCCCACAACAAGCATATCGAAACGAAGACGGGTCGGCTGCAGCGTACAGGTCTCCTCGAGGAAGGCACTCAATCCCATCTGACCACTGTCGTGATGCCCCCCGTTCGCTATCAGTCGTCGGCGTCGACCGGGCAGGATCCCAACCAAATGGAGCAACAAATGGGAGGCCCTGTGGCTGTAATGGGTACGGGAGTCGAGAGCTCGTCAACCACCATCATTCATAACCACTCGCTGCCAGAGGCCGCCTCGGCGTACCATGCCTCGCCCGTGACCACAGGGGCTGTGCCCACAACATCGCCATCGGCCACTCTAGATGGGGCCGCCTATGCACCGGCCCCGGCGCCGCCAACGCCTGTGAATGCAGCACCTTTTGGCGCCTTCAATTTTCCCCCCGTCGTTGTGGGTAAGCTTTAAATGTGTTTCAAGAGCTTGTGCCTTTAAAGCAAATATGTATTTCCTCCTCTCTGCTTGCAGCGCATCTATTGTACAATCATGCTGGTGGCAGCCAGCACAGTCAGAGCGGCAGTGAGACTGGTAAATAGCTGCAAAGCTGCTGCTACTCCCACAGCCACTGGCACTCCATCAGCAGAGCAAACACAACTATTATTCCAGTGCAATCTTATGTTCCCCGCTGTACAGGATTTCAGAGAGACGACTGCATCATGGAAGTTGCTGGGAAGCAACTTTTTTTTGTTTTAGAATTTTATGTGATAAGAACAACTAGTGTAAGAGCCCAGATTACATCACATGGAATGTAGCACAACACACACCACCACCCCCACCCCTCACCCAGTAAATGGATGTATTTTATAAATGCCTATTATTATTATTATCATATTTGGGACAGAATTGCCATAGAAAATGGAACGATCGTAAAGAGAATTACAGACTCTCAAGCGACTTTGAGCAGATGTTTTTGCCCTACACTACACATCTATATTTTTTTTGTTTAATTAACTATTGTCTGCTACTTATATTTATTTAGATAAAAATAATACAGAATTATTCCTCCGAGTTCCATATTATTATTATCTTAGTCCATATTTAGCAGATAACTATTAATGAACTAAATAAATATCCCATATCCCACTCGCATATTATACAGGTCGACAAAATCAAGCTTCTGTTTCACTTTCTGTTTACTGTAGGCCTACATTCGTTTTATAGTATAGAAATTATCTTAGGCCACCATCTAGCTAAGTGGAGGACCTATTTATTTGTATACATTTTTTGTATTTGAGTCCCAAGACCCCCCCAATCAGAGACTTGCAATTTTTCATTCAATTTGTGAATCGTCTCTTCTAAAACATGCACGAAAAAAAAAAAATTCTATAGCATGCATTTATTTTAGTACAGAAAATAAGTGAATGATCGTAAACAAATGATTTCTTATATGATCTTATTTCGTGTGAATCTTTAGAGCTGTTCAATCTGTACAATTGTGCTGTAATTTCACATACAAAATGCACCTTGCATAGCGAAATCGTTTGGCAAAGTGATCGTAAGCGACAAAAACTAAAAGTTATATTCTATTCCAATAGATTATGTTTTAAGGGCTCATTTCGCAACTGATAGGGACGAGACGTTCTTCAAAATCAGTGGCCGCTGCTCTCTTAAAAGTTATTCAAAATTTCTAGAAATATGCCAGTATCTTAGAAAAGCGGCCATCTGTGTAGACCTGCAGCAAACTCACTGTCGTCCCGTATTATTGATCAGGAAGCTAAACCTCTTCTCTTTTCGTCTCCTTCTCTTTGCTTATCATATTTTTACATCTCTGGCTGCCATTGGAATGAGTCTTTTTACTGTAGATAAGCCAACCGAAATGCCTACTCATATTCATGCACATATATTTTACTATTATTATTATTATTATATAAATGTTTAAAGCTACAATGTAGTGGAAACTAGGCGCTATCGGCGAGGCTCGAGTCGGGAAGCAATCATCAACTTTGTGCATTTTGTTGTTGGATTCTCGGTGCCGAGACTCACTCGCGAGGACCTTTTTTCGCACATTTCGCACATATGTATATAAACCCAGTTCTTGAAGGGTATAGGGGTATATTAGGTTTGTGGTGAAGTGGATGTGTGTAACACCCAGAAGGAAGTGTTTTCGACCCCATAAAGTATATGAATAGCATCAATAGCCGAGCCGATGTGCGCCTAGATCGTAGACTCTATAAGAGCTAGATCAACCAAATTTTGTATCCAGACTCCTGTGATATCACACTGTTACAAGTGTATTTCGAAATTTCGCCCCACCCCCTTCCACCTCCACCAAGGACGAAGAGCAAATAGCAATAGCAGATCGGATCATTATTATAGCCAGAAGGAACAAATGGAATTTCAGAGCTTACTCATACTCGCTCTCTCTCTCTCTCTCTGTCTCTCTCTAACACACACCTTTCTCATGCAGTGTGCGTGATAAGGCGGAAGGGAGTAAATTGGAGAAAAAGAGACATATCAAAAACTACCAAGCGGTTCGACCGATTTTTATGGCCCACGCCGCGGATTCTCGAGCTCGAAAAGCACTCACACAGGTGCGTTGCGTACCATACACGGCATGCATTTTGTTTTTGCTTTCTCTTTTCTCACTGGTGCCGGAAAGTGAGATTTTAGAATACAAAAAGTGCTTTCTGGCATCAAAATAACTGTGGAGTATTCCCCAACTCCATCAAGGCCTCAGCGGTTCGGTCAATCCAGTGTTCCTATATTAAGGATAGTTCAAATTCAAATAGACGACTATCTTTTGCTTGTGTGGTTCGGTTGTCCTTCTTGAAGATAATTTTATTTTATTGGGCCAACATCGAAAATAAATGAAACAGAGATAAACAGATAAAGGTACAAAAAATAAAATCAAACATAAAACGCAAATAAAAATTCCAAAATATAGGTACATTTTAGTAGTAATTTCGATAGATAATTCATCGTGGATTCGGCCACATGCGACTTTCACGTGGCGACGGGAGCTTCAATTGATTGCCAAATCGAGGCCTCTCCTCCTGATTGACCGCCTGCTTTGACGGTGTGTTGGCGGCCGACAACACCGAATTGTGGTTTACGAGGACATGGCGAATTCGTGGCACAGCCACGCGATTGCGCTGACGCTGAGCCCCGCCGACGGGCAGCACTGAGGAGCGACTCGTGGGCACAAATTCGTCATAGGAGATCCCGGCTTCGCGGTCATTTTCAGTGGTCTCATCGGTCATATACTCGGAATCGCTGGGCGATCTTGTATCCGGCACCGCTGATTTTGTGCGTGGCTTCTTGTTCGAGCGTGTGCCAAGGCTGCGTCTGCCCAATCCCCCGCTGCGACGCAATGTGTTGTCCAGGACGCGGACCCGCTTTAGTGGCGACTTGGACGCCTTCACTTGGCTGTTGGCCAGCCGCTGTGCGGTAGACGGCGACGGGCGTATCGAATTCAGAGAGCTCATGAGGCTGCGCTTGGCGTTGGGAGTCCGATACCCCGAAGAGCTGGCGGCTGCTGATGGATTCAGTCGCTTGTGCAGATTCCCAGTGCTCTTGGTCATATTGGGAGTGATCAGCTGGATTGTTGGGGTCTTGCGCAACGACATTGTCGAGGTCGACATTGAGGACATGTTCTTCAAAGTTCGGGGCGTGCGAGGGGCCGTTGAACCGGCAGTCGGCGGTGGCATCATCAATTTGCTGCTGCTGCCCGTCCTCGTGGTGGGCGGGGCCTTCTTGCGGGCCGAGCTCTGCTTGGCCTGGCGATAGTTCTCCCATTCGCCAGCCATCAGCTCCAGTATGTTCTCGCCATAAACCAGAAACGGGCCATGCGATTGCGCCTCATAGGCGTGCACCAGTTCAGTGATCTGCTGCTCAATCTTGGGCAGCTTCGAGCTGATGGCTTTGCGTTCCTTTTCCTCTTTAAGGAGCTGGCCGCCACGATTGTTGAAACGATTCGGCTCGTTGGCCTTTGCCTCTAGAGCCTGCATGCGCGACCAAAGTTCTGCACGGCTCTCGTACAGATCGAAAATATCCTTGTTGCACGTGTAGAAGCTCTTCAGATCATCCAGCTCCAGCTCGTGCAGCTCCAACAAGTCTTCGTTGTAATACTTATTGTAGTAGTTGGAGAAACGCTTGCGCTCCTGCTGGCTCTTGAGCGTTAGATCCCACCACTTGCTTATCTCGACGCGCAGCTGCTCGATGAACGTCTTGAGGTTCTGGCTGCGCAGTGCCTGGCAGCGCTGCAGCTCCGAATGGAGGATGTCATAGGTGCGCTGCGTATTCTCGGTGCACTCGCGTACTCGTCGCATGGCGCTCTCGTCCGTCTCCTGGAGGCGATCCCACAGCACGTAGATCTTCTCGCGCATGTCATGGATTTTGGAGCGCAGCTCCTGGATCTGCTCGGCATAACTGTTGCGCATCTGCCGCAGCCGCTCAAGTGTCTCTGGTGTTAGATTGTGGCTCAAATCGTTCAGTAGGCGATCCTCTGCATCGGTCTGGGGCATCAGCTCGAGCATCTTCATGTCATGCTTGATGGCCTTGCGCAGCTGGTCCAGCTCCGTCTGGCGCACTGCGCGCTGAGAGCGCAGGTTGTCGAGATGGTCGCGAAAGCCGTCCATCTCATCGGGCAGGGGCAGCGGGTCCGCCAGTAGAGGGAGCGGCAGTGCGCCCAGCTCTTCGCAGAGCTGCTCCTGCTGGAGCAACAGCTCCCCGATCTCCGCCCGACGTTTCGAGAGCTCCTCGCGCAGATGCTCAATGCTTTTGTCCAGCTTCAGCTGCCATATGATCAGTGGCACATCGTCGGGCCTCTCACCAATGTCCACCGTCTCATGGAGGAGTCGGGTGAGGTCGGTGGCCTCGGCTCGGAGTGCTGCTATGTCATCCAGGATGGCCGCCTGCTTCTCCCGCGACTCGGTCAGCAGATCCGTATAGAAATTATCCGCGTGCGCCTTGAGTTTGTGCAGAAAGTCTTTGCATGTCTTCGGCTCGAACATGAGGGACCACATTGAATGGAGCTGCTCCACATGCTCGCCAGTCATCTCAAGGATCTCTCCCTTGATGGAGGTTGGGTCAACCATAGCCAATAGGAATGGGTCTTGTATTCGCGAATGGAAGGAATTTATGTGATGTGTGCAGGATTTCAATTGCACAATGTGTTGCTCAAATGCCTCCGCACAGATAATTGACGCCTCTCGTGTTGGCACAAATTGCACAATGAAAATTTTGTGTGCTTGATTTGCCTCATGCCTCAAAGCACAAAACAAGTTGATTCTGATTGACGTGCGGCCAAAAAAACACCAACTATATATTGAAAATAAGTTCCTTCAAGGTTTTCCAGTTGTAAAGATAATTTAGGATGAGAAATGTGTTTACTAAAGCAGAATGCCACCGCACAGACGCGAATGACGCCAGACAAAATTTCGGTAAATTCAAAATGAAATGGCGGCGGCTGCAGTGCTGCCACCCGATTTTTAATATTGCTATTCATGGTGAATGGCAGATACTGAAAAAAGTGTGGCCATCGATAAAATACCGCTTTCTGCCAATTATTAGATGGCAGTACCAATGAAACAAAAAGAAACGAAGCCGGCTAGGGAAAATTGGCTTACATACGAAAGTATTATTAATTCTAAAAATTAGTGAATTAACAGTGATTGTATTCATTATGGAAAAAAAAACCAAGAACTGTTTGGTATTTTGCAAAGGTGTCTTAAATATTGAAATGTGCGTGTGGTGTGTGACCCGACCAAGAAGACAAATTGCCAAGGAACATGCTACAAAGCAGGATCGGCAAAGTTTACTTGCTGGCGTAATTATTTTTGTTTGTTAATAAGCTATAACAGTATGTATCAGTCAAAAAATAATATAAAAAAGTAGTTAAAATGCCGTTGAATTTTTGAACAAATGGCTGCCAGACCTGGCCGTTTAGAAGGCCGCTCTGCAAATATACTAAAAAAAAAATAAAAATACTTCAAGCTCGGTCACACCGAGCTCGGACTGCATCCCTCGAAAAATTGACAGCAAATTTTTGCTTACCTGTGTGAAAAAAGTAAATTTTCGTGCAATTTTTGTAGGAGTTTTTGTGTTTGCAAAAGCGTGCATGGCTCAGTAGTGTTTTAAAAATGCACTAAATAAATTTTCAATATGGTTTAATCGAGTCACGGAATGTGGGAACAATCGTTGTTCTACTTCTCTAAATAACACACGCATACAAAGACACGCCGCCGAGTGTCAACAGCTGCCCTGGCCCTGGCCGCCCGCCGTCAAAATGTCGGACATTAAGTAAGTAGCCTGCACAAGGGGGAAAATTCAAGTGTGAAGAGGAGCCGCAGTCGATTAATTGATTATCAAATGTCCCATATCTCAGTAAAAAAGAAAAGTTCCCAGCTAGCGAATGTGAGCGTGTGTTTGGTGAAAGGAGGGCCTAAAGGATGAGGTCTTGATGTTCCTCTATGTATAACACATTCAAGGTGTTTTTGTGAGAGTGCGTGGGTGTGTGTGGGTGCAGGAGTGTGTGCAGAAGTTAGTGGAATCTCATGTCCGTCCCAACAAATGCAATGAGTTTTGTTGTTTTTTTTTTGTTTATTTTTCTTTTATTTATAAAAGTAACTATAAAACGGGACTTTATTTAATATTAAAATTGACATGTGTGTGTGTGTGTGGGGGGGCTGCGGAGGACGATACTCCTTGAAGATGATTTTCAATTAAACCTATTCTGGAATTTGCAGCGATGATTTGCTTAACTACGAACTGGGCGACGACATCGATGATCAGG
Source organism: Drosophila persimilis (assembly GCF_003286085.1). NCBI lineage: Eukaryota > Metazoa > Arthropoda > Insecta > Diptera > Drosophilidae > Drosophila > Drosophila persimilis. Next base: position 296,692 of record NW_020825442.1, on the reverse strand, counting down.
CCTTGCTTGGTGCCGATGAGGATGAGCTGCTCCTCTCGGATGAAGGTAAGTTGCAGTCCCGTCCAGTCCCGGCCAGGCTATCCGGCAAACACTGAAATGTGGAGATAATAATCGAATCGGATCTATTACAGAGCTGGAAAAAGATGTCACTAGCGAGGTGAAGCAACAAATGCGCGCCGAGGCCGAGGAATGGGCCCAGGAGCAACTGCGTCAGCATGAGCGCAAGCAAAAAGCACAGTCAGCCGCCTCAGTTGAGGCAGCAGCATCAGCGCCCGTAGCAGAAGCAGCAGCAACAACAGCAGCTGCAGTAGCTGATGTGGAAACTAAACCCTCCATTGTGGCCGCAAAGGTTTCCACATCGACGCAAAGTCCAACTACCGTGGTGGCTCCTGCCCCAAGCGTCCAGACAGACGACACAGTAGTCGCTGTAGTTGCGGAAACCACTCCCCCGACAGCAGTGGCTGACGAGAAGGTTACAGAAGAGAAAAGCGCGGAACAAGTGCAGCCACAGTCAAAGAAGGAAGCCACGCCACCCACTCAGCCGAGTGGCAGTAGCAAGGCCAGCGCCAGTGCCAAGGCCAGCACAACTACTAGCATCAGCACCAAAGAGACATCATCCAGAGATGCTGGGGATTCTACAGCCAAGCAGAGCGAGGCAGATAGTGAGAGTGAACCCGGACTGGGGCTGGGAACTTCTTCTTTGCTGGCCTCATCCCAGGAGAGCCTGCCCAGTGGCAGTTCTGCCTCCGAGCTGGCCGATCTGCGTGAGGATGAGGAGGAGCGTGAGGAGCGCACCAACTACAAGACTGGCAGTGAGCGGGTCGAAAGCAGTCACAGGCAGCATCAGGAGCAGTCCCATTCGATGTCGCCATTTCAGCAGCATCAGCAAATGCAGAGGCGACACCAAAACCATTCAGGTAAGGGTCCACGTCAGGAAGTGCCATGTCCCTGAATGAAACTACAAAATAATCGATTTACAGACAAATCACGAGTGGGAGGCGGTGGACGATTCATGCACGGCCAGCAGCAACAGCCGCAGAATCAAATGGGAAAACCGCTGAGAGGGATGGGCGGCGCACGTCATCACCTGCTGCGCAATCCCACGCCCATGTTCGGGGTAATGCAACAGCAGCAGCAGCAGCGCATGGGAATGTCCGGGATGCCGCCGCCACAGCAACGATACGGCATGCCGGGTAAGGCTTCTGTTCCATCCCTCCCCCCCCCAAACCACATCCAACCATATCCATGCATCCATGCGACAGCAAAGGATTGACAAGCCTCCTTCTCAAACATTTGTTAAATTGTTAAATTCCAGGACAATATCCGCCAAACCAGCCTCCGAACCAGTCACAACAACAACAAGCGTCGAACCCACAACAACAACAGCAACAACATAATGCTCCTGCCTCCCCCCTACTCAATCCCTCGCACATGATGCACCACAATCACAATCCAAATGGAGGGATACCGCCGCATCTGCTGCCGCATCCGCATGAGCAAGTGCGCGTTGGTCTACTGCAGCCACCGATGGCGTATGCCCCCCAACAGGGCGGCTATCGAAATGGGGCACTGCTGGGTCCGGGTCCACCACTCCTGCCGCCAACTGGAATGCGTCCGCCACTGTATCGCAATGCTGGCCCGCCGCCATCTGGCTATGGCGGCTATGGCGATCACGGCCATCCGCCACCACAACATCCGCCACAGTTTATGCGGCCGCACAATGGCTGGAGGCCGCAGGGGGACGGCGCTCGCATGCCCCGTCCCCCGCTGCAGGCATTGCCACCACACATGATGCCAGGAGCGCCGCCCAACTATCCAAATGGGATGGTGGGAATGCGCGGGCCACCGCCTCAGCAGCAGCAGCAGCAGCAGCAGGTCCAGCAACAGCAGCAGCCGCCACCGCCTCAGCCAGTGCGGTCACCACAGCAACAGCAGCAGCAGCAACAGCCTAATCCTAATCAGCAACAACAGCAGCAGCCACAACCAAACGGCCCACCGCCACAACAGGGCGGTGGTCCAGCGGCTATACCGCGGGTCAGCAAGGTGCTGATCAATCCGAATTTCAAGGGCGGCGTCGAGGCAGCCACCAACAAGTTCATCAAGGAGACGCACTTCATGCCGGCCATCAACAGTGATGCGGAGCTGCTGCGTCAGCAGGAGGAGTTCATCAATAAGAATCGTCAGTACTTTGAGAAGCGGCGAATGGAGCGTTCCCCGCCGCCGGCTGGCTCCAGCTCGAGCTCTGTGGCACCCTCCTCCTCGGCCCAGGCTGGGGAGAGGAGACGCAGTCGTAGCCGCAGTCGTTCCCGTGGCCGCAGCTATTCGCCCACCAAGCGTGCCGAAAGGGACCGCGAAAGGGAGCGGGAGAGGGAGCGGGAGCGAGAGCGTGACCGGGAACGAGAGCGCGAACGGGAACAACGGTATGCGACGGCCAATCGCCCAGTGGGAAACCGTGGATTCCGACGTGTTGCTAGCCGCGATCGAGACGAGAATCGCAGTGGAGCGGGCGGCGCACCAGGAAGTGCCCCAGCACCCAGTGCCGGTGGAGGTGGAGGTGGCGGTGGCGGTGGCGGTACTGTTGTGCCATCCAAGAGACGTCGCAGCGGCTCGAACGGCTCTGTGAATCGTAACCCCTTTTCGGGTGAGCCACGCGGCCGACCCTCGGACATTGGCGGTGGTCGAACCGCTGTCAGTGGAAAAGTAAGATCCAACGAAAGAGAAAAACCCTTGGCTTTCCTCTAACCGATTCGCTCTTCCGTCTTGTAGGCCAGCGAGGAGGATGAGGAGACTCGCATCTACCGCCTGGAGATCGAGAAGCAGAAGCAGCTGCGGGAGAAAATTCTGCGCGACAAGGAGCTGAAGCGTAGGCGCGCGGCCGAGGAGAAGCTACATGAGGTAAGTGCCACATCCCAGACCTAAAGCAGCCTCAATCAATTTTGGTGTATTGGAATACCCAGTACACAGTCAGGGTGAATGTTTTATTTGAGAGACGGAAAGAACCAACAAGAAAACATAAACAACTTTTTAGGAAAAGCGCGCTGAACAGCTAATTTCACCAGGCCGTGAAGAGAAGGAGGCACCTGGTGCGGGAGCGGCACCACCACAAAAGCAACGTCCGGCAGCCGGCAGCCACGAGCGCAAGGTAATCTCCCTGAAAAGGCGCGAAGACCAGGACCCGGCAGGGGGCAATGGCAACGTCAACAGCGGGCGCAGCAGCAGACAGCAGCAACACCAACAGCAAACATCATCGGCGGCGCCCGCTCGTAAGCAACTGACCGCGGCCAAAATAGCGCCGGAGGCTAAGAGGAGTATAACCGAGCACCTGGCGCCCACCCCTAAGCCGCAGCAGCAGCAGCACCAGCACGGATCGGCAGCGGCTGCCGCCCAAGCAAGATCGAGTGGAGGCGGAGGTGGAGCTGGTTCTGGTACTGGTGGTGCGACACCGCCCACTACGTGCAAGCCACGCGATATGCTGCGTCTGGGCACGCCCAGCGACGATGAGGTTGAGCTTGACTACGATGACGATGAACTGATGCTGGATGAGGAGGATCGCCTTTTGGCCACACCCTCGCCACCACCACCGCAGCATCAGAACCAGCATCAGCATCAGCATAAGGCGAGCAGCAAGCGCTCGGCCACGCCCGAAATGTTGGTGGTGAAACGCACTCAGAAATCTGCTCGCGGTGGCAACTCGTCGTCAACGGGCAGCTTTGGCTCCTCCCATAGGCGGGTGGTGTTGAAGCCCACCAGCAATGGCAGCGGCGGCGGCGGCGGCGGTGGAGGAGATCACCAGCAGTCTTCGCATGGCAGGCAGCGGGATAGGCGACAGCGTGGGGATGACCATATACTGCAGAGGAAAGGGAGCAACGCGGGAGGCGGTAGCTCAGGAGGAGGCGGAGGCATCTTTGAGCGTCTGGAGAAGCGGAAGGCAGCATCCTCTGGAGGAAGCGGCGGCGGCGGTCACAAGCAGCGAGGCCGAGGGCCGGCCCGTATTGTACTCAAGCACGATTGAGGATTGCAGAAGACGGATTAAGGCAGCAAAGCTAGGATTAAGCTCAAAATTCAAATTGTAAAAGATAAATCGTTTTTTTTTCTATATAAATTCTGCGGATGATAAATGTTGCAGATAATGTTAGATTTTAAGCTCTAAAGTTGCAACACTTACAATTGTTTATAGGTAGATGTTAAGCCTTATGTTCGTGTATACGTTAAGCATATACATATACATATACATATACATATACATATACATATATATTTGCGCATACATATTATTTATAATACAAATATATATTGTATCTATTTACATAGATATAGAGATATTCAATTAGAATTTAAGTGTAAAGATCGTAAAACTATGACTAAAACGTGCTTCGTTTTCTTAACAACAACAACAAAAAAAAAAACAATTGTATTTATACTTAGAATTAAGAGTATGGGATATGCTTAAAGCTTGACCTGGAACATCAGCAAAAAAAAACGAAAAAGAGAGATAGCAAAGAAAAAATAACAAACAAATACAAATTTAGTGGAATGCAAACAAGACCATTGAAATGAATATATATATATATACATATATGTATGTATGTATTTATATATATATAAATCATAAAGGATATATGTATATATATAGGTAGTGTAATTAAAGTTTAGTTGCGAATGAGTGTCCCGTTCAAACAAATAGCTTCAATGAGATGTAGTCAGAGATGACTCTTACCGTCGCTTTGAACTAATTATGGAAAATTAAATTCAAATAGAACCCCGGCTGTAATCAGATGCGGCATTGTCTATTCTGATACTTTTTGTTATTGTAATTTTTTTTAATGTGTTGTTTTTTGTTTAGATTGTGTGTTTGCGTGTTTGTCCAATATAAATTGTAGCAAATAAGTCGAAACCATAAACCTGTAAGAAAAAAAGTACCCATAACAACTGGAATATTGAGCCCTAACTCTAGATTTACTAAAACTAAACTACACCCGAAGCTAAAGCTCTTGAATAATTGTTAAATGAGAGCTCGATCCCATCACAACCCATCCATTCTCCACCATTTTCATGTCCACTCTATATTCGCAGAGGAAAACTTACATTTACTAAATATATACCCCTTTAAGCGAGAGTCTTTGAGAGCCTTTAAGTCCAATCCAAGGACCACAGCCATAAACGACATTTACTATTCTTGTTAAATTATTACCACATAAAATCCACACGACACACAAACACAAAAAACTACACTACACTACACATATATTGAAACCGCTGAGAGACGTGTGAGAACTTTGATAATAGGCACGAAAACGTGTGTATATTTAAGCGAGGATTCAAGAGAAAAATAAGTTAATCCCATTCGAGCCTTAACGATAAGCTCCGATAAGTAAAGGATGTTAAAGAGTCGGAGGATGTATTGAAGCACCGAGATGAGATCGCAACGAGATAACCGGATAAAATGTAAACAAAGATATGAAAAGCAATGCAAAGATACATATACATACATATATTATGCCTACCTGTAACAATACACACAATACAGAATGCCGATATAATCTAATCAAAGTGAATCCTAAGGCGAAAAATGTAGGCAGTAGGAGCAGCAGTAGCTGGTTCCTCGGTTTGTTATTGTAACTTCTTGTCCTTGAGATGCTTTGTTTGAAATTTTATTAATGTGACACATATATCCACATATTACAAACATATGTATATGTAGATATAGAGATATGTATATGGAAGACAGTACACAAAGAAAGCTCGCAAAAGATTATTCAATTGGAATACGAAAGCGCATGCAAAAATAAATGAAACGGTATCGTATATGCATAGATACGTATATACGTATATAGCTCTAGTAATCGTAATGCTACACAATATGATAATATATGAATTAATAAAAAACAAATTATATTACATGCATACGTAAAAAACATGCAACCGCATAACTGTATAAAACATCTTAAGTTATTCCACGCCACGTGATTCTAGCTTTTTAAGAACAAAAAGACATAACTGAACAAAACCGAACCCACACTCGAAGTGGAATATACATAGTACATAACGAACATTGCAAAAGTAACGATTCCAATCCAATCCAAGCAAATCCGAGTCTGTGATTATTTTTATATTATTCTTATTATTACGCATAAACTACTACTACTACTACTACTACTACTATATTACTCTATGACATTAACTACTCGTAGCTATCCCTTAGACCGACACAACACACAGTCCCGCAATATACTATGTTTTTGTTTGTTTCTTCCCCCGACAACCCAACCACCAATCCACCTTTTAAGATCTGATACCTTATTGTTTTGTACACATCTATCATCTATGAAACTAGATACTAAGTGCGTCGCATAACTAGTACAATCTATGACACGAATCACACGTCCAGGCACCCAGTCTGCGTGTGACTCTTATGTATCTACTTAGCTGTAAGTCGCCTTTTTGGGGAGGGGGGATGGGTGGGGGCCTTCTATACACTATCTATCCAACACACTACACATTTCACCAGCTTCCTACAATTAGAGCTCTCTATTCATATCTATTCATACAATCCATGTACTTACCATACCATACACTTCTGTATAGTTAAGAACGTAGGCAGACATACAACTCGATGTTACTCTACTAGTCAAGTGAGTGTGTCCGTGCGTATGCGTGTGTGCGTGTGTGTTTTGCATACCCCCGATGTCTGCACGAACTTAATCGTATATTTATTATAATTTTAAGATACTCGTATCTACTATATGCATACATACACCTACGACACACACACCTAGATATTTTTGTTGTTTAGTTAGTTTTAGCAAAATGATTTTTTGTTTTTGTTAAAGTTTGTAACCTAATTATGTTTATAATTGTTGTAACCTCATCCCATACCCCTACTCCCACTCCTGCAGTCCATCAAGAATTGCTCGCCAGTGAAAGCGTAACTGTACCCCTACACACAATCTCAAGCCATCCCTTTCATATTCACTCACACACTCTATCGCTATCTTTTTCTCTTCTGCGCTCCGCTCGCCCGATGCCTACTCGCTCTGTCCCCACCACCAATACACCTACACCTGCACCTGCAGCAGAGCTCAACCGGAACGTAGAGATTCAGAGCGAGAACAAGAGCGAGAGCGAGAGGGAAAGCAGCATTATTTAGATTAATTTTACTCAAAGGATAATATCGAATATATGAAACCCTAAACTAATTTTCTTTCAGCACAAACCTCTGTACAAATCGAAAAAGAAAAAAGAAACATGAAAAATCGTACAAAAAAGAAAAGAATAATCAAAGCGAAACTAAAAGAAAAAAAGATTGAATGAAGTGAAAAGATCTAGAGTCAAAAAATCACACACTTAATAGTTAGAGATGGGGTGAGTGGCCCTGCCCTATCGTGAGGGAAGCCCGAAGCTGAACCTGATTCTGGGCAAAATAACTTTTGAAGAAGACTTAATAAAATTGATATATACACGAATGCATACATATATATAGCGGGAGAGACAGTCCTATATATATTTGTGTATACGTATATTTTTTACAGCAATCAAATTGATGCAATCTCTTTTCATTTTGCGGGCGGGTGATCTACTGATCTAGGTGTCTGGCATCTGCTCCTGTGTGTGCCCAAGTGCTCTAGTGCCCCTGGCATTGTCCGCCCCACAATTTGTGCCCCAACCTGGCTTCAATTATTCATTGTTTGGGTCTCTATCGGCATCGCCTAATTAATGGGATGGGATAGGAGATCATCATTAAACATCGAAAAGAGTGACTCACAGACTTGTCACATCCAATGCGGCGTTGATTCATTGCTGGAACTACGTCAATGGAACTATGTATTCCCATCCTTTGTGATTTTTTAAGAGGGTCACAGTCATAATCACGTCTCAGAGGTACGCAGAAGTCTACTAGTATAAAGATTTGTGTAGTAGTCTAGTCGGGTTTTCCGCTCTCTGATGTAGGCAACAAATTATCCCTTTCTATGCGTTTTCCTTGCACAAAAAGTTTTTCTTTTCGAAGTTCTATTTTTCTTCCTCCTGAATCTCTTGAACAATATGTGAAATTTCTTCTTCCATTATCTATTAATTCATCTGTCCCACATTGATCCATCCTTTTCCATCTGTTATTCCTTCCAATATAGTCTTGACAAATCGATACAGATATTTTCTCACTGACATTTTTTTGCTCTATCTAGTGTTGTGTCTCGTGCACTTCTTACGAGAAGTTGGGAAGTTGACGTTCAACGGCTGGGCATCATAAGGTGGCATCATAAGGCATCAAACCGAAGACTGTTCCGGGCGACACATATAACTTAACCGATCGTGTACATGCAGAAAGAAAGGATATTAGACTAATGATCGAGGAAAATTAGAACAAAACTTAACTACTAAGCATACTGAAATATTACAAATATTAATACTACTTAATTACGGGCATTGTATATTAGTATTTTAAAAAGAGAAAGGGGAGTTCGTTGTAGATATAATGTGGTATAGGAAATTATAATTCGAGCATTAACGATTAATGCAAGGGTACCATATAGTTACTGGTGAATGTAATATGAATAGTGACGCTTATGAGTCTCAACAAGCCAGGGCTATATGTATACGTCAACCGTTGATCACACCAGGCTTTTTTTACGATTAACCAAGAATGGAAGGATTAAAAAGGAAGGTTTAGGTAAAGAATCCGTAAGGAGTCTGTAACAAAGTAAGCAGAAATCTTTTAAGACCAAGATCATCACGTAATCAATAGGAATAAAGATATTGTAAAGAAACATCACGGTAAAGATAGACTACCATCAAAAAAGATGACAGTCGCTAAGAATTCAGCGATCAAAGTTTGATTCTTATTTCCTTTTCCTTTGTTTTATGCCAAACATCTCTGTGCTGGTCTCCCTTTGCTGTCCCCTGTCGCCTTTTCCATACGAATACCATATCCAGCGCCAGGATCTAGTAAAGGGGCTGTTATAGTTGACCGATTTGTGTGGTTGGAAGAAGCTTAAATTGTGTGGTGTGAAATAAGCTAAACAGTGCCGGAATGGCTTTAGGACAAGATAGGGTCGGAGCTCTGCAGTATCAATTAATGCAGGGCCCGGCAGCGTCCTACGCGCAGTGCATTGGGTAGTGTTCTGCTGCAGCGCTGCCGCTCACCAGTACATTGTTCCGTTCTGCTGCTGTCAACGCACAAAAACGCACTAAAATATGCGTGTCAACCTATGATTCAATGTATCATAATTAGCCAAATCTCTATACATACAAGCCTTGTACCCATTTGTCATACCATTCAACGTGAAGCCAACAGAAACAAATCTCATTCCGATTCGAACATTTTTAGCCGAATAAACCGATTATTGTGCATTGATGTATCTTCTTGTCATCTTAGCATCTTATCCTAATAGATAATTGTTGCATAGAGTGTTTATGGACTGATTCTAGAACGTCCTGTAGTAATTTGTATCTGTTCTTTCATCCTCAATCTGTCTTTCAATGGTTTTCTCCAGGTAAACGTAGCTTTTTATTTCTTAGGGATCCTCTAACCATTGTCTTTTGCATTCTCCTGTTAATCCATTATGCTCCTGGTCCTGTTCCATCCTCCTCGAACTTCAGCTTCAAACAGCTTATAATGTCATATGTGAGTAAGGGATCTTTGCGTTGGCATGGGCTTGGACTTGGACTTGGTCTTGGGCCGAGCAGGGGTTCGCACGGTGCACATGGATAATCGTGTGAAGTATTCTTGGTCTTGGCCAATGGTCTTGGCAGTATGCAATTATGCAAAGTGCAAGTTCAACGGAAAAGGCCATGGTTTCATTTCGTTTTGTTTTGTTTTGTTTTGTTTTGTTTCGCTGTGTTGTCGTTGTCGCATTCATTGTTCCCTCTTGAGACTCGAGATTCGTTGTACTCTGTTGTGGGCTACCTCCCACCAAGCCCAGGCCCACTCCCCACGCTGATCATCATCATCATAATTTGCTGCTTCATTTGCCCGGGCACCGGGGCGGTGCACTTGGCCTGCGGTTTTGCTCTCGTCTTACGAGCACTTTCTGTTGTTCAATTATAATTAAATCTATTTGTAAATATAATTGGGGGGCGTGCAATGATGCAACATTGCTGTGGCTGCTGCTGCTGCTGCTGGCTGCCTCCGCGGCTGTTGCTGTTGCTGTTGAGCGTGATTTGGTTTTGCAAATTAGAACATCGAAATGTGTTAACGCCCCCATCTTTCCCAGCTTCTCCACCCCATTCGATGCTACGCTCCTCCACCTCCATGAGCATTACGTATACGCTGCATGCTTTCTGTGAAATGGTGCCTTGGCTCTGCCTTGGCAGCTGGTGTCTGTGTAATAAGCTTTTAGGCCTCGGCATTAAAGAATCATTGTCTCAGTGGCAGTCGCAGAGTTGGAGCCAAAAACTCTCAGGCCACTCTCAGGCCCATGTGCACACGTAGCCATGGCCAAGTCGTGTCATCGCCGGTCCGGGCCGGGTTGGGCCGGGCCTGAGAGTCGGCTCCCAGTTACTTGGTTAACACTTTTCACATGCCCGGCATGAAGAACAATGTTGTTCCACTCATATGGGGAGAGGCGGCAGCCGCATCGAGATCGACAGCCACAACTCTGACTCTGGCATGTATCTGTGGATGATGACTATCGCTTTTGACACACGTATCTGTATCTGTATCTATAACTAAAGAGGGGGAGAGATTATTATTTCAGCTGGTAGAATCAAAGGTACCCTTCAATGGTCCAGATAGAATATAAGGTATATATATGTTTAGATAGTGGAATGGATATTCTAAAGGATATATTTATCAGCGATACTCATGCACACGCAATGTATGTTGTTTTTTTCCATTCTCGGAGAATTCACATGTGCGTGGGCGGGATGGGAGCATAGATGTGCTAAAGATAGCACATAGTATATATGGAGGAAAAAACACATAGCTAGGACAAATGGATCAACTTTAACCATATTTTGGCTACATGGACTACCTATGAGAAGTTCTCGGAACACTTATCTCATCCCCAACTCCAACTCCATCTCCATCTCCATTTCAATTTATTTTTATGATTCCAGACCGTTACATTTTAAAAATGAGTCACCTCTGGAGACCCGAAAATGAGGGGGGACATTATGTGGACACTTACCCCCAGCCAGGCCTATGTCTGCCCTCGAACGTCAAGACGATAGTTGGTAACAAGTACCTCCTTTGTTGCCAAAAACAAAAAAAAAACCAGATCCGCTTGGGTTTCTCTTTTCTGGTAAGTAGTTTGTAGTACTCCGATACCTAGATACCCGCCGATATCCGAGATTTGAGTGGCTAAACAAAGACCTGGAAAGTGAAAATCCCCCATCCAGCCCCAGTGCGAACTGATTTGAAGCACTTTCAATGACTCACGTACGAAGTACTAGCCCCAATATTTTATCTAACTAAATCGCTGGCCTGCACTGCACTGGATATATGTACGAGTAAGTACTACGAGCGGTGTTTTTGGCCTGAATCATTTTGTTGCGGTTTGTTTTTGCCACGACTACGAGTATTTTGTGTTTTATGTTGGGCAATTAGTTGGCCCAGGGTCAAGTTAATGATTCAATTAGCATTTGTCATCATTGTTATAGCCCCTGCCGACTGAAGTGGGGGATAATTGATACCCAGATCGTGGGAATATTGATAATGATGGTGTCTCCCCCCCACCACACACCCTGTCATATGTAGATCAATTGTTCTGGGCTAGAAGTTTTACTAAGAGGTCGACCTATGGCTTACCTTAGTATACCTTTCTTGATCGGCTGCATAGAAATATTTATGATTGGGGATTGTCCAATAGTAGCAGCTGAGACTCTGTCTCGGGGTGGATCGATAGAGCGTTGATAATACAGGTGATACAGCAAAAGTATCATAAGAAACGCTCTCTCCATGGAAAGTTTTTGGGACTTTATTGGATAGAAGGAATATTTAATACCATCCACTGATAATGTCTGCAGTCCCATCAAGTAAGAGCATATCATTTGATAACCTTAGAAATACATCCAACATTATTTAGAAATTGAATTCTCCATTTCCTTAAGAATTAATCTTGTATTTGTATGGAGTCGAATGGGACCTACCGAAAATCTCTTTCTTTTTATCCACTCATCTATGAATATCTACTTTTGAATCCTATCTGATGAGAAAGACTTGATCAACATATTCCTAGGTGAATCCGTGAAAGAACATCCTGTCAAGATACCCCCGCAGAAAGACATTCACTTGATCAGAGCTTGGCTCGTGTCATTCCCCTGAGAAATAGAGGTAGATCAGAGGCACTCGTGCTGCTCCAACTTCATAGCTCTCTCACCCACCTCTCGACCAAAAGGTAAGCTGGCAACAGAGAGAGAAGGAGAGAGAGCCACAAGCTTGGGCCCAATCCGTTGTGTATAAAAGCGAGTGCTGGGGCGGCATTCGGATCATTAGACAAGTGTCAAGTGGCGCGTGCGCAGTAGCCAGATCCAGTAAACAGTTCCAGACCACACACCCACAGGCGTCCACAACATGAAGTGCTTTGTAAGGCGGCGGAGACTCAAGCCAGGAGCTGGCTAGGATTACACAACCTATGGGATCTAAACCTGATTGATTGATTTTGCAGTTCGTTCTGGTAGTTGCCAGCCTGGTGCTGAGCGTCTGGGCCGAGGACACGGCGGCGGTAGAGCCGGCTGCAGAAGGACCACTAGCCGAGGATCAGGTGAGCGCGGCCAGCAGCTATGCCCCGCTGCAGGAGAAGAAGCAGGAGAAGCGCTATGTTGGTGGTTACGGTGGCTACGGTGGCTACGGCGGCTATTCTGGCTATGGCGGAGGGTACGGAAGTCCCCTGGGAGCGGGCTATGGTGGAGCCTATGGAGCGGCTGGCTATGGCAGTGGCGTGGGCGTTGGCGCCGGACTGGGCGTGGACAGCTACTACAATCCGTACAGCTCCCGGTCGCTGGGTGGCCTAGGTGAGGGTGAGCGCAACATGGAGTCCCCAGCTCTCTTCGGAGGTTCGGCTCGGCCTATTCCAGAGTGATTAACACCTCTTTTGTTTTTTTGTTCCGCACAGATGGCTCTGCAGTTGCGGGATACGGGGGCTACGGCTCCGCGCTGGGCGGCTATGGATCTGCCTTAGGCGGCTACGGTTCCAGCCTGGGAGGCTACGGTTCAAGCCTGGGCGGCTACGGTTCCAGTCTGGGTGGCTACGGCTCCAGCTTGGGCGGCGTCGGCGGCTACGGCTCCTACAACTCGAATCCCTATGCGTTGTCGTCGTACTACAATGGGCGCCTGGGCAGCGGTATCGGCACCGGCACTGGCTATCCCTACTACAACACCCGCTTCGGAGCCGGCGGCTATCCCTCCAGCTACTACACTAGCAACTACGGCAACAGCGTAGTGGGCGGTGGCCTGGGCGCACTGGCCGGTGGGGTGCCGCCCATCGGTTCCGGCTACAACTATGGAGCGGGAATCTCAGGCACCGTCTACTAGGATGGTATATCCCCGGCATCCGACATCCATCCGTTCATCCTCGCCCAACCCAACGTTCGACATCTAAGCTTAGTGGAATTTACTTCTCTTTTTTTTTGTCTTCAACTTTTTTTCTAACTTAATTTTTATTTAAAAAAAAATGCATAAAAAACATAAGTAGCCACGATCACGATAACTAATGTCAGATCATTTTCCAGGGTATCGAAAGAGTACAGATCAGTAAAGTCAATTAATTTGATTGGGTGGAAGCAGAAAGCAGAAGAAGAAGGTTAAAGGCCATAGGAGCCATGATTATCCTTGATCACCCAGAAGGAGTCCACAATGTCGCCGTCCTTGTCGTCGGATACCTGCTCAAAGTGCAGATGGGTGCCATTGTGCGCCTTGAGGCGGGTATAGCCATAATCCTGAAAAAAAGGGACCAAACAAAATTATTAACAATTATTTCCTCCAGAAGATGGCCTCAACATATTGAGTAGATAGTTTGTTGTCAAATAATTCAATCTCTTAACCCTCTACTGATCTAAAACGATCAGCAAATTCCGAATTAATTGCATAAAAAAGCTATAAAAAAGTTTTCTTATACCGGAGATATCTACAAAGGGCAGAAATTGAAATGACTCTTGTATATGCTGTGAAGTTGGAAAGGAAACATCAAAAATATATCCCAATCATGCTCTTCTAAGGTCTATCCCAAAATAGATCCCCAAATCAAGGGCTATTTAAGAAGCATACATGTCTGTCTGTCACATCAACCACCTTCGTCATATGTACATATGTAGATTCGATATTTGTATAAAGCTTTCAACCTACAAATAATAGAAAGAAAACATACAAACAGACAGGCCTATATGGTTATTCAATCCATAGTGCCCAAAACGAAATGAAAGAATTGGCATAGCCGAAGCATTTATACACTTTGTGTATTATTTCATTGCTTTTCTTTCTTCTTCACCTTACACACAGCAAAGCAGTGCTTCAGAGTCTGCGATACTATTTTACTCCCTTCATTTGAGCATTGCTCAATCAGACCTCTACTATATACATACATTTATGCACGTTGAAAATAAGATAATGCTTTAAAAGCATCTGCCCAATAGACTTTGGGATAGGATATAGAATGATGAAAAAAATCCGGCCATCCAGTTCCGACGGTCGACCTAAAGATGCCTAACTGAATCCCATTTTGAAGTGGTTTTACCAAGCATTATTGGATTTTTGACATACGTTGCTGTGGAAGGCGTTCCATGCGGGCAGATCATTGGAGAATGGTTCGCGCTCCTCCTTGCAGCCGGCCGAGCCGGTAATGATATGAATGGGTGCCTTGGGATTCGTGTATGGCTGCTGCACACTGCCGTTGTGGACCTTAAAGTCGTAGATTGGCCAAAGACGCGTGTAGAAGTGCTCGTGGGCGAAAATCTCCACGTCGACGCCGTGCTTATAGAAGAGATCTTCGAGGCCGAACCATTTGATTAGGGGCAGGCCCTGGCGGATGTACGTCTCTAGTTTGCCGTCGCAGTCGTACTCCTTTTCGTCGCTGCAATACATCGGACGGTGGCCGTACGTAATGATCCAGGGTCGTTTAGCGCGATTCTCGGGCAGATTGGCCTGGGCCAGGTCGCGCTCCAGCCAGTCGAACTGTTTCGTCAGCAGTTTGACGCCATAGTTGAGGAAGTAGTAGACCTCGGTCGAGAAGGAGACAAAGTGCACGGGACCCAGATCAAAGCTGTACCACAGGCTGTCCGTCTCTCCGGGCATGTTGAATCGCGCACGATAGTTCGAGAAGTTGCTGCAAGACAAACCAAAAACCAAAGAAGATTAGGATGGGTTCCTCCGATAACATAGAGAGGTATGTACAGGCCACTGGCCCACTTACTACTTCTCCTCGTGGTTGCCCGGACAGACCATATAGGGCACGTAGGCCGACACTGTCTCGATTTGGCGCATGAAGGCATCGCCCACGGCCGCATTGTCCGTGTCCATGTCGTAGGCAAAGTCACCCACATGGATGATGGCATCGTACATCCCCCGCTCCGTATCCTGCTGTAGCCGGCCCAGTGACTGGGCATTCTCGTTGCCCATGTCCCCGAAAATGGCCAGCGATGGCGACCAGTTCTCGTCCGCGGGCGGCGTCTTAAAGCTGAACACCGGCGACCAGCCCAGCTCACTGCCGCAGCTGTACTCGTACCGGGTGTCCGGCTCCAGATCCCTGAGTATCACATTGTGCACGTACTGCTGGCGAGCTTTGTGGCCGCCGTCCACGAAGCGCTGCCAGGTGCCTTTCACCACGATCAGCTTTTCCTTGGCGTAATTCCGCGCGTAGTTCACCAGCGAGGCGTTGGGAGAGCTGCGCGTCGACCAGGTCACCGTGATGTCCCTCAGGCTGTCTGCAATGCAATGGCAAGAGTGTGGTTTTTGGTTGGAATTCAATTAAAAACGAGAGGGAAGGTAACTAATGGTAGATGCTGCTTAGTATAAATACCTAGACGTGTTCGTATAGATATTGCCTACTTATTAGGCAGTGGCTCAGACTTAAGTAAATCTATATTATTGTTCGCTAATCGCGGTGCCCACTGTACCGAAAGATTGTTGCTCCCCTCTATTTATCTCGCTCTTTTTTTTGTTTTGTTAGCAGCAACACATAAGCTGTTCTCGCACTAAAGGCCTTCCCGATTGGTCTTGATCTAACACTTGATTCGTCTTGTACTGGATCGGATCGTGCTGTCTTCATAGTCATAGTGTACATTCAAATAGTTTATAAGTATTCATAGCATGGTCTATAATAAGTCAACTTGTGAACGTATTCTTGAACATCCGCATAGTATATATGGGCATTTCAATGGAAAGGCCAACAAATTAAAAGTCTATAAAAACACATTTCCATACAATTCTGTCCCGATAAACTTAACTAATTTTACCAATTGACATATGTATCATTTTATTAGCTATTAAAATCAGTTTGTGGTAGTTTAATAACCATGTTTCCCTTACATATCTTCCATAAGAAAGATGATTTATGATTCAGGTTCTTCCAAAAAGTCTCTCCAAAATATGCAAATATCTTTAAAAAAAATGCACAGAAAAATGCAAAAGTGGAAATGCCCATATATTAGTATTATTATTAATTAAGTATTATTAAGTTTAGCGGAACAATAAAATTGTAGTTTACTTCGAATCTATTCAATTTCGATTCCATTATGAGACAAATAATTATATCCGATAAATGAATACATTTTCTCGAGGATTGGATAATTTTTGAGCGTTATTTTATTGAAATATTCGAAATTTGTAAGGACAAAAAGAAGGTATCTGAAGTTTGTCCTTGTAACATTCAACCATTTCGCACCACTCAGTAAGGACGACTAGCTTCCTTAAGATCTCATGCGCATCAGCAAGGTTGGTTCAAAAGTTAGATTTCTTCCGATTCCGAATATTGGTTTAGTTCTTGTTTTATTTGTACATACATCGTATAAAAAGAGATTACATATGATAAAATGGTACATAGATAGGTATATAATTAGATTGTGACAGTTATAGTTGGTGCTAATACAGATACATATACATACATACATATACATATATATTTCGTTGTTACAAAAATAAAAAACACTATTTAGAAACCTTTAAAATATCTTGTGTAAAATTTGTGGGAGTTATCACAAAGATTCCAGCTATAGCAGAGATCAAATCACAGATCAGACCCGTAGGCGCCGTGCTTGTCCTTGACCACCCAGAAGTGATCGATGACCTCGCCCTTCTTGTCATCCGATACCTGTTCAAAGTACAGGTGGGTGCGGTTGTGGGCCTGCAGACGCAGATATCCAAAGTCCTGGCTGTGGAAAGCGCTCCAGGGTGGCATGCGCTCGAGGAAGGGTTCGCGGCCCTCATGGTTACCAGCAGCCCCCGAAATAATGTGAATGGGTGCACCGGGGTTCACATACGGCTCGGCCAGCGAGCCATTGTACACCGTATAGTTGTACATGGGCCACATCCGCTCGTAGCAATGCTCGTGGGCCCACAGCTCCACGTCCACGCCGTACTTGTAGAAGAGCGGCTCCAGGCCGAACATTTCTAGAAAGGGCAGACCCTTACGTACGACGGTCTCGTGATTGGTGCAGTCATCACTGTTGGCATTGCTACAGTACATGGGACGATGGCCGAAGGTGATGATCCACGGACGCTTCTGGCGGTTCTCCGGCCGATTCGCCTCGATCAGGTCCCTCTCCAGCCAGTCGTACTGCATCACGATCTGCTTAAGACCGAACTGTGTGAAGTAGTAGAACTCCGTGCTGAAGCCTATAAAGTGCACTGGTCCCATGTCGAAGCTGTAGAACATATTCTCCGATCCGCCCGGCATGCTAAACCGGTTGATGTAGTGCGAGAAGTTGCTGCAGCGATGGATGGGGATTAATCTGCTCTGCATCTGACCGAGCATATCCACTTACTACTTCTCCTCGTGATTGCCCACGCAGACCATGTACGGTACATAGGCGGCCACTGTCTCCACCTGGCGCATGAACTCGTCGCCCACCTCCCCGTTCTCGTTGCACATGTCGTAGGCAAAGTCGCCTACATGGATGACGGCATCGTACATGCCCCGCTGCGTCTCCCGCTGCAGGGCCGGCAATGAGGCGGCATTCACCACACCCATGTCCCCGTAGATGGCCAGCGAGGGCGACCAGTCGCTGTGGCTGAACTGCGTACGGAACCAGTAGGTGGCTGACCAGCCCAGCTGGCTGCCACAATGGTAGCGGTACGTGCTATTCGGCTCCAGATTCGTCAGCGTCACCTGCGTTAGTGTGTGAGTGTTTGTGTGCGTGTGTGTGTGGCACATCGGGGGATACTCACGCGATGGATGTACTGTGTGGCCTTCTTGGGTCCGCCATCCACAAAGGCTGTGGGTCCTTGCGGCGCCTTTGCCAGTCGCTGTAGTCCCTCGATGCCGAACTCGCAGATCGATTCGTTGGTGTTGTCGCGCGTGTTCCAGGTGACGACCATGTCGAGCACGCTTTCTGCAGGGGCGGAGCACACGGCAAACCGAGATTAACTTTGATCCACACTCAAACATACACGCACACGCACAAGCACACACCACAGCCTACCCAAAGGCAAATCCGTTCAGTTTTTGTTTCTTTTTTGGTTGATAAAAGCAGTTTAATGAGAGAAAGGTACACAGAGATACAACAAGCGATAGTCGTATAGATCCGACCATAAGTTAAGCCCCGCCATTCGGAATCGGTGGATCGAAGTAGGGAGGAGACTCTACTCTTTCACTGGAATCGATCGAACTGCTAGTAGTTCTACTAAGAGCCCTCGCCTGTAGGAAACAATATAAACTATTTAAAATAAAGTAAAAAAATAAAAAATTATAATAGAACGGTCCAAAACAAGCACATACAAAAGAATTCGCAATTTAAAGGATTGATGCTTCCATTCTTTTGGCAATTTTAGCTTAAATTTACCAAGAAATAGTTTACCAAACATGTTGGAAGAATTGTTTCAAGCATTATTGAATATTTATCTCTTAAAAACGAGCGTTTTGTAAGTAAAAGTATCCATTACACGACAGAAAAACAAAATAATCGTAAAACGGATTTGGAAACGAGTACAAAAAGATTCAGAAAAGAGCGTTTAGCGAACGACTACACGAAGAACGAGTGAATATGTGGCCTTAAAATCGTCTCGTAAAAAATATCTATCATAAAAGGCTCGCAACGAGGCAACGAAATATTTCATTGCCAAAAAATCGCTTTCAATGGCTTTCAAGAAGCCTGCCCAACGTTGTTCTATAAGATACGGATATGCAGACATACATATATACATAGGGGTACATAAATGCCTTTCCTGCCATACAGACCAAACGGACATTGAAAATACAAAGCTGCTGGCGCTCACAAAGTACATAGAAATATACAAAATAGATCCCTCCACCTCTTGTTCCGATTTCAATGCGGGTATCGGGGCTCTTACAATATATGTTTGTATTCTTATATGTGTATTAACATTAAATGCACTTGCAAAAGTAGTATCCACATAAATGGCTGAACCATTGAATTGTCTAATTAAAATACAGTTTGCTGTTTGTTCTGGGCTCGACTGGGGAATGTTACCGCTGTCTGCTAAAGCTAATTCCTAAGTGGTGATCGAGAATGTGCGCTACTAATACTGCCAGTAATTCTACAGTTCCTGCAGTGGCTACAGGTGCTCCGGTTTTTACCGGTTGCCGATTGACCGAGACTCGTTCAGCTTGGTTTGGCCTGGGCCTCAGTTCTGATTCTGATAGCTGCCGTGATGAGATTTGATTAGCCAGAATTGATCTATGATGGCTCCGTTCTGGTCGTCGGAGACCTGCTCGAAGTGCAAGTGGGTGCGATTGTGGGCCTTGAGGCGGGTATAGCCATAGTCCTGGCTGTGGAAGGCACTCCATTCGGGTATTTTACCCTTGAACGGCTCACGTCCCTCATTGCACCCGGCCGAACCCGTCACAATATGGACCGGCGCACCGGGATTCTCGTAGGGCGAGCCCTGGAGCGTTCCATTGCGCACCTCGTAATCGTAAATGGGCCACAGACGCTCGTACGAATGCTCGTGGGCCCAGATGGCAACATCCACGCCAAATTCATAGAGGAGCGGCTCCAGTCCGAACATGTGGACAAAGGGCCAGCCAACTCTGGTGAGGGTCTCCGAGTGGGTGCAGTCGTTGTCGTTTTCGTTGCTGCAGTACATGGGCCGATGGCCATAGATGATGATCCACGGACGCTTCGAGCGATTCTCAGGCAGATTGGCCTGCTCCAGGTCCCTCCTTAGCCATTCGTACTGAAAGACCAGGCTCTTGACGCCGTAATTCATAAAGTAGTAGACCTCCGTCGAGATGCCGATGAAGTGCACGGGCCCCAGATCGAAACTGTAGAACATGTTCTCCGTCCCACCCGGCATGCTGAATCGGGCTCGATAGTTGGAGAAATTGCTGCACGGAAACCACACAGTATTAGACCTTTCCTACACACCTCCACCGACTACTCACAACTTTTCTTCGTGGTTGCCCGGCACCACCATGTAAGGTAGGTAGGCGGCCACTGTCTCGATCTGCCGCATAAACTCATCCCCGACGCGCGCCTCCTTCGTGTTCATGTCGTAGGCAAAGTCACCCACATGAATGATGGCATCGTACATTCCCTGCTGCGTCTCCTGCTGCAGACGGGCCAGCGACTGGGCATTCTCGTTTCCCATGTCCCCGTAGATGGCCAGCGAGGGCGACCAGTCCGCGTCGGCGTCGGGTACCGTTCGAAACTGATAGACGGCCGACCAGCCGAGGGCGCTGCCGCAGTGATAGGCATAGGAGGAGTTCGCCTCCAGCTGGCTAAGCGTCACCTAAGTGGAGGCAATGAGAGCAGGGTGGATGAGTGTCTCGCTCGGACTCCGCTCGCTGTACAGATCTAAACGCATACCCTGTGGATAAACTGCGTGGAGTGCTTACGGCCGCCATCCACGAACCTGGTGGCCGTGCCTTGGGCACGCTGATTGAGCCTGGAGGGTGCCTGTCCGGCCACTATCAGTCCGTACTCGACAACGCTGGCCGTATCCGGCGGCAAGCTGCGCGTTGACCAGGTGACAACCATCTCGCTTGCGGTGCGCTCTGGCGAGGTTGAAGCCAAGAATGTGGGAATGCAGAAGAGAGAAACAAACTTGAGCAATTTCGTTTTTGGCCAAAAAGGGGGTTTGGTTCGGTATTCGTTTCAAAAAGTGCATCAGAGGCATTCAAGATCAAATGTCGTTGCTGATTAATTTCTCTTGTTTTTTTGTTTTTGTTTGCTTTGTTCCCTAGCTCTTTTGTTATGGTTTTCTTATCGCATTCGGTTCCACAGAAACTAGCGCACAAAAGCTGCTCAGATTACGCCCTTATCGCTATAATAATAGGGGTTAGCCCCACATCACACACACGTTTCAGGTCCGAGTTCTAAATTTGGAAATAGTATTTGTTTTCCCAATATGTTTACTTGGGCGGTTATCTTTAAAAGAGAGTACAGCTATGACAGCTGCAGGAGATTCAAGACGAGTTTTTCCCCCCAAAACGAAATCGAATGCGTAATCTGTACTGATAATTATTACAATTAGCCAACAGTTCCCCTGAGTGCAGTCGTCCATCAGTCTGCCTTTGCTCCACTTGGGGGCGATTGACATGCATGTGGCGATGGGTGGAGCTGTAGCAACTGGAACGTTCCCCCGCCCTTGGGATTGGGGTTGGGAGTGGAGGGAACCAGTGCGCGATTTGATTTGCTTGCAATATTTTGTGCTGGGATTGTACAGTCGATGGGTGAGAAAGCGCTGTTCATTTGGACACATTATGCATGCATGCACACACACTCATTCTCACAGATAAACAAATGCACGAACATAAAAAGGCATTTTATATAATGAAAGACTCACCGCCAAAGGCCAGATGCACTTGCTCCGGCTGGTAGTGGACAATGCTGACCTCCTCCTGATCAGCCCCCACCACTTGGGGGATGAAGCCAATGCCGCCGCCGGCCACCAGGAGTAGAGACGTCAGCAGCAGCAGGTGTTGCAAGGACTCCATGTTTTGTTGTTAGTTGTTAGTTTTTCCGCTTGTGGTTGCACTTTACTGGAGCAATAACATTTCCAAATCACAACTGCGTCGTTGATATCTTCGTTGTTTGTGCTTGTGTGTTGTTGCTGTTTAGCGACGTGACGACGCGGACGTTTACGAGAACACAAACAAATTAATTCGCGAGAGTAGGGAAATATAGGGGCAATATATAGAAAGTGCAGAGCGGGAGCAGTGTGGCCATAATGCTTTCTGCTCGAAAAACTGCCTAGTGCGACCATACAAAATTATTGATGTAATTACAGACTTTGCTGACTGAATAATTGTAGACAGAGATAACCTTATTTCTTATTTCTCTCGCTCACACTGCATCCCATCCTTTTCTCATTGCAGTGAAGTGAAGTGGCAGTATAGCGTTTTATAAAATTGAATGTGTTCTAAAAAATTCGAGTAAACTGTGTTTTTTCTATGGTCAATATATCAAGTTCTTTGAGCATTTTAATACATCGATAAGAAGACATATTGTATTAATAGCTAATTATTTAATTAACAATATGGTAGAGTCGATAATAATAACTTTGAAACCATTTTTTCATTGAAATATACTAGCTATAAATAACATGCGTTATTTCACACATGATGGTAACAGCCGATATTGGAGTAAAAAATACCGATTCAGGGCAATAAGTTTAAAATCTCGGGACTATCGATATACTAATCCATACTTCTTTCCAGGGTGACCATTTTTCCTCCCATTATGTAGCAAATGTGTAGTTACCGTGTAATTCTTTTCCCCGACGCCGCAAATTATTATCCAGATTATTCGCGCGTAAAAAATAATTTCTGCTTCATCAAGGCTGCATATAAAGCTATCATAAAAGAAAAGAATTTGTTAAAATGGATAGTGAAGTACCTGAAGTGGTAAGTGGTTTATGCTTGTGGTCGCCAGTCGCCAGTCGCCAGTCACCAGTCGCCTGTGAAAATTAACATGAACAAATTTTTTCAGGCTCAAAATGCCGGCGATGTCATCAAGACTCCCAACACCGTTGAACTGGTAAACTTAGCTCCCATTGAAATAAGCTCGGAATCAGATTCCGACACCGACTCCGAGTCGATGAGCGAATACCAGGAGCAGGAGCTGAAAGCAGAGTTTGACAAATTTTCGAGTTATAGTAACTTGACGTACCGCCAAGTGATGCGGATGAGCGAGATAGCCTAGTACGTATAACTAATTGCAAGAAATTACACAATAATGACTGTAATGTTGTTTTATCCGCAGCAAACTGAACGAATATGATTCGATTATGGAGGCTGCTGTGCAGTTCAAAAAGATTGCCATAATGCCACCAGAATTATGGCGCAAATACCTGCACGTCCGTCTCCTGGTGACCCATTCTCCCGATGAGCATGTTGCATTCCAGGAGGATTGCGCCGAAGCCTTGAACTCCTATTATGGTAAGCCCAGCAGCAGCACTTAATCGCCCCTTTTGCCATCTTATTTATCTTGTCATTTGTCACCTGTAGATGTCGATTTGGCCAATTTAATATGCAACTATTTGCTTGGCCAGAAGAACTGCAGCAACATCAAGCTGTGGTCGTCGCTGATGTCCAAGTACTCTTTGGAGAATCCCTTTTTTATAGAAAAACTGCGAGAACTCTTGGCCTCTGCGCCAGATGCAGACAAACAAGCAGATGCTTTTAAAGCGGAGATGGAAAGTCGCTGCATGAACTGGAACTCTGATGAAGAGAAGTGCACCGAGTTGGTTGAGCTTTTGGACCGATACAAGAAATGGCTGAGCCCCCTCATACAGGATCCGCGTGAGCCCGTCGACTGGGAGCGCTTAACCCCGGTCCACATTCTCCAACTGGAGGAAATCAATAATATGGACTACACCGACGAGATTCGTGATTCTTTGGCCTGCGTGGTATTTGAAATAACCATCTCGCATTTTCCGCAAATCGAACGAGTTTGGCTCGACTACATAAACTTCACAAACAAGAGTGTCAAGCGACCCACTGGCGGGTACCAGATCAGCAGCGCCCTGGATCTGGCCAAACGCGCTGCGATGAGCACATACAGCAAGCTGGTGAACCACAAGCTCATCCATTTAATGGAGACCGAAGGACACACCGTTCAGGAGGTGGATAACGTGCTGAAGGGTATCTTCCACAGACTGGCTGTCAACATAAAGGCGACGGTGGAGCTGCATTTGGACTACTTGGCGTTTATGGTACGCCAGTGCGATGTATCGGACAGCGATCAGTGCACACGCGTGCGTGAGAGATTCGATGGAGCCTGGAATACACTCTCCGACTTGTACGGCGAGGAGGCCGACACCAGCTATGAGGTGCTCCAGCTGTATGCCCAAGTGGAGTATGCCAAATTTAAGAATCCAGCACTGGGCTACAAAATCTGGGAGTACATCATGTGTAAGCGCTTGTTTTGTTGGCCTTGCCCTGCAATGCCCTGCAAGTACTTTTCTTCGTATTTCTAAAAATGTTTACATTTTTCTTTTGCGCAGCTTTCGATAAAAGTCAGCAGAGCGGTTACCTTTGGATGACGTGGGCCCAAATGGAGTCGCAGTTTAATGGCGGTGTTCGTTGTCGCGATGTTCTGAATTTGGCCCTGAAGCAGCGTTTCCTGAAGGATGGTAATTTTGTTCTCGAACAATATCGTCGCTACGAGCGCTGCCATGGGGACTACAAGTCCATAACCACATGCCAGAAGATAAAACTGCCGGCAGAGCGCAACTATGGCATTCACAGATACCAGCAGCATGCCCGCGAGCAACTAAGAGAGAGAAAACCGTACAGGACGTCTCAGCCACCATTGCGAGCCCAAGCATCAGTACGTGCCACAGCAGCACCACGCGCCAAAGCAGCAGTGCCGCCACGCGCCACAACAGCAGCACCACGCGCCACAGCAGCACCTCGTGCCACAGCAGCACCACCAGTCTCAGGTCTCAAGTACTCAAGTGAGTAACAAAAGAAAGAAACGTAAGAATATATAAACTACATATATTATGTTTGATTTCAGCGGAACTCGAAAAAACCAAACTGTTTGTTAAGAACATACTGCCAAATGCGACAACTGAAACTCTTAACGAACTCTTTGCCACCTGTGGCACGTTGAAGGATGTTCGCATAGTCCAGAAAAAGCTACCAATCGGCAGCCGACAGTACAAGACACGCAAAAACATTGCTTACATTGAATACGAGCAGGCTGAATCAGCCCAGAAGGCTGTTGAACAATTGAATGGCCATAATCTGAACGGATCTGTGGTAAGAAAATATTCTCCCAAGGAACAAAAGAGCTTGCAGAAATCTAATCATTGCCTCCACCAGCTATCTGTTGCCATTTCTGATCCCCCACCAAAGACCTCGAACATCACGACAGCCAAACGTCGTGTGGCCACATCGCTAATACCGAGTATTGTGACCCGTGAGATGCTGGCCACTAAGCGTCGCAAGGTGCTGTCGCTTGATAACGAGGCAGATGCGGCCACCAAGACAGAGGATGTGGATATGAAAGATGGGGACAAAGCCACAGCTATAGCCCCAGCTACAAACCCAGATTCCTGCAATACACCATTAACATCGCCAGAGAAGCCCAAGTCCAACGAAGATTTTCGTAAACTACTAGGCTGAAAAATGAAACTAGAACTTTAATTAGAATTACTTTAAGTTTAATTTGTTTTCTAGAACAGGCGCGTCTGTGACGATTTTTTGTTTTCTTTTTTTTTTTTTCTAATTGTAGGAGGGCAAGGAAACCTTCTCCGCGCCCGCACACCCGCCACACAATTATACGCCATGCGTACGGACGTGCTTTAATGTTGTTCCCCACCCACCATTTCCGGCATATGCCGCACAGCAGTTTATGAATGAAACAAAGTAAATAAATGTACAAAATGTGGAATAGCAATGGCATGTTCTTTATTTATGTGCGGAATTTGACGCTCTTGGTTACGGTGGCCTTAATGCCAGACATTTCGCCGCCATAGCGTTGCGTCTCCTTGCGTACAGCACGAACGGCGCCCTTGCGTCGGATGAGTGCCTTGCGGTATTTGCCGCGATGCTTTACACGGGGATTGCGCAGCTCCTTCTTGCGATGTGGGGTGAGTCCCTTGTTTTTGGCCATTTGATACGTGATGCCGCGGCGCACAGCTTCGGCTTCAGGGTCCTCATCATCGTCCTGTTGGTCAGGCATCAGCTGAGCGTCTTCGTCGTCGCTGCTGTCACCACTTATGTCTTCAGCTGTCGCTGTGCCGTTCTCCTTTTCGTTTCTCTGCTCGAATTTGTTGAGGATCTGTAGTTTGGCCTTGCGCTGAGCCACATCGAGGACTGTGAAGGCATCACCATCCTGGATGCGTTCGAGCAGGGCCTCCAGCTGGGGCTTGATGTACGTGTCATAGCGTGACGTCAGTTGCTCACGCAGCTGCTTCAGTTGCACGAGACGTTTTATCACGGGATGCAGCTTGACATTGCTGCGCCTGGCCTTGAGCAGCAGGTAGTAGGACACGTTGGAGCAGTAGGTGGCCAGGACGTTGTGGTAGACACTGGCGAACTCCAGGGCCGGCACCATGGGCACTTGATGGTTGCGCACGTAGTTGAGCACGGGCGTAATCAGCTGTTGAACCTCGCCCAAATGCAGATGGAAGTCCTGGGTGAGGCCGAGGAACTCGGGCGAGTCCTTCTGTAGCAGCTGCAGGCGCTCGCGCCCCGTGAGACCTGTCAGATCGGCGGTAACCTTGATGCCAGATTTGGCAACATCGCCGTCCACCTCTTCGTCACTGATGGCAGCAGGCACATCGTCTAGCTGGAAGTCAGCCTCGCTAAATCGCTTGGCCAGGCGCAGCTGAATCTTTTTGGCCTCCTCTTCCTCGGCCTTAGCCTCCTCCTCCTCCTGGGCGTTGTAGCTGCTGTAGTCGGGGTCCACAAAGTCTGTGTTGTAGTAGGTGCTTCGCCTGGTGCCCCAGTCCATGGTGTTAGGCAAGTGGGCATCATCATCGTCGGCCCCTTCGATGTCGCTGTCGCGCATCAGGTCAGCAACATTGTCATCCTCCTCCTCATCTTCATCGCTGAATGCTAAAATCTCCTGTGGTGCAGATGCGTCTTGCTTGCGCTTGTTACGCTGCTTGCGCAGGTCTTCCAGGATCTCGCGCTCATCTTCATCATACTCCTGCTCGGAGCCGGTCAGCTCATAATCATCTGCTTCACTGTCCATTTTAAGTAAATTTAATAACAATTTAGGCCACAGCACGTGCGTGGTAAACAAACTCAGAGCTGCTGTCGATAGCGATCTTTCCCAAACAGAAGCGATACATCGGCGCCGATATACTGCTGCACCAACCCACTAACCATACAGTATATAGATGTGCCAGTTCATACAACGAAAGTGTCACACACCGACTTGCGCTATCCGTACCCCAGAGTGACGTCATCATGAGTGAGAGAGCGCAGAGAGAACATCTTTGCATGTGTTAGTACACACGCAATATGTTTCGACAAAAATATGTGATTGTATGTTTTTTCAGATTTTTTGAACTCTCTCAGGTCTGATCTGTTTTGCCACCAGCATGTTTTAGTGTATGGGTGCACATGCATTCTCACGTACTTTGCGTGTGTGTGTTTACTATTGCTGGCCGCTAGAACTGAAATTTGAGTTTGGTTCTTGTTTCGGGTCTTTTGATGGACTGACCTACCGCCACAAAATAAATGAAGAATGGGCAGGGGGTGGGGGTATGGTACACTAGGGCGCGGGAAACAAAATAAAAGCTTATTTGTTATTTGTTTGATTTATACCACAAAATATAAAATATTACAATAATATAATTACACATTTATTTCCTTATTTTAAACAGGTTGATTATAAATTATACAAATTATGCAAACAAATTATACTTAAATAAATATGCATAAATATAAATGGAATTGGTTTTACATATATTTCAAATCAATTGTCAATCGCGCGCTTTCCGACGGGAATCTGCAAAGTACAAATTTAGATGCCGGTCGCACCTTGAATACTCTCATGGACAATACCCATAAATTTTCTAATTCAATTATAAAATATCTTATGTACATACATATGCAAATTAAACAACTGCGGTAGCGGATTGTGTTTTTAAAAAGTTTTTATTTTACTTCGAACTTCACTGATATAGATTTAAGTAGAGGGTCACAAAGGAATTCCGGGCCAAGGGATTGCGCGATCTTAATATTTAGCTAGACTTTGCGGTGTCGCTGCTGGATCAAGACTGCTTTGAACTTTCTGATCTTTGCATCGTTGATCCCTTTCGGGAATCGTTTTTCTATAAACATTTCAATTGATTTCGCCATCCCGAGTATTAGATTTCGTCATCCAAAGAGAGAACTGTAAAAGGCCTAAAGTGCAGGATCTGCAGAAAGCCGGGAGTGAGATTGTTTATGAGAAGCCGGGTGTGGGCAAACATTGGTTTTCCATTTAGGCGAGTGTCAAAGAATGGGATTGCGGCGGGGGCGCTTGAGATTGTACATCTTAGAAATCAATTAGGCGGAGGCCCAAGATTGAAATTGTTTTCGTTTTGGAAAACCAAAGATTGTTTACAACTCGTATAAGAGCTCAATGGAATTGGGTACGTTAACTCCCCCCATTCTTAAATGTTTCGTCCCGATACATTTTGAAGTTCTGATAGAGCTCTAATTTCTTCTGACAGTATTTGAATGTTGCTTTCCACTATTTCTTCTGACGGTATTCTTATTGATTTAATAAGTACAAATTTGGTTAATTTATAGCAGAAGTAAAATAACATTAACAATATCAAAATGATTAAAAATAATGTTGTTAATGGTAAGGCCGTATTACCTAATGTTATAAGGGGATTTAAAATATTAACATTATCAAAAGAAAATTGCTTATCATTTGATTGTATATAATCAACTAATTCAAAATCGCTATATCTATGATGCGATATATATTTTAGAATTTTACCCTTATCATTTATGTGGCTTATATTATTTATTACAATTGTGTTGTTGAATATAAGGAGATACGATCCTAACAAAGTAGTATTGTCTACGATATTTTTGCCTGAAACTAATATGGCACCATCCTGAATGATGTCTATTTCTTTGTTTTTTTTCCCTTTTTTTAGTGCAGTTGGCTTTAAAGCCATTAAGTAAATTGGTGAAACAGGTACTCTTTAAATTTATTTGTGCGTAATTGTTAAAAGTTTCACTTTTAAAATTATTCATTAAATAGTATTTCTCCTTACATTCACAAACTTTTTCACTTATAACTAACATTCCATCATTTTGTGAGATGGCTCTTGCATGGTAAAACTTGCAAATATCTTTAATTTGAGGATATTTTATGTAAATGATTATTAAATCTGCATTTCGAATTATTTTAACCGTTGCAATGTCCAACAGATCAGACAGTTCAACATTATGTTTTTCATGCTTATAAATGTCCTCTATTTCGTTTTTATTTAAAATTTTTGTATTGAAAATGTTTACTTTTAAGAGGGTTATGGTATCAACTAAATTTAGTAGGTCAAAAGTTATTAATTTTAAACGATGCTTTCTCAGTATCGTTTCTTCATTGAAGATGACATTCTTTAATGAATTTGATAGCAATTCAATTTCTTTGAAAAATTTGGAATTTATTACAAATTGTTTATTATTATTTTCAGTTAATTCATTTACTTTATTTTGTATTTTCAAAAAGTCGTCATGATCAGGGCTGCCTGCTATCCATTTCCAAATGGTACCTAATTCATTTATTCCCCTTTCTTTCCGTTTTGGAACTAATTCTGAAATCATTAATTTTAATAGACTTAAGTCCATTGATATTTCCCACTCATCGTCTGAATTAATTGATTTGTTGACATATTTGGATTCTTTATCAATTATCTCTCTATAAAAACTCAAATTAGTAATATGGAAAAGTTCAGCGTATGTTTCATAAGTGTAAACGTCTCTGTCGTCTTTGAGCAATAGATAGTCACTATGCGTATAGTCAATTACTTCCGCAGTCGTCAATATAACAAAAGTCAGTATTAGTATATTCGCATACATTTTCTGGAAAAAATATTTAATATTTGATGTTATCTTTATGTATAATTCTGTTTCTATTGTTGATTATAATTTTATTCGGTCGATTTTCCTTAACTACCTGCTTTTTGTATCGGGATTGAAGTTTATTTCTTTCCCCGAATTTCTTTTCATAGACTACTTCTCCTATTTTATAATCTTTTTCTCTTCTATCTTTGTTATGTATCTTAAGCATTTTGGTCTGAGCTTCCTTAAGTAATATTGGATTATGTTTGTGTTCTATTTTGTTATACAATATGTCATATGGCATTTGATTGGTCGTTGAATGTATCGTCAGGTTATATTTCAGTGCCGCCCTTATTATTATTTCTGAATAATCTGTTAGATTTAGTTCATCCTTGATGCACCGCGCTATTTCTGTTAGTGTGGAATGTACCCTTTCTACCTGACCATTTGAGGTGCTGTGTCTGGGATCAGCATAATAAATAGTTAAGTTACTTCTTTGTATGAATGATCTAAATTGTGCTGAAGTAAAGCTTGGTTCGTTGTCAGTCATTAATGATGTTGCTAACGGAAAGTGTTGTAAAATTTCCATTACCTTATTTTCAATGTTTAATTTACTTTGAATTTCCTTGACCACCAAGTATTTGGAATAAGAATCTATACAAGTTATGAATGTTAGGTTTTGGGCATAGTATATGTCTAAGTGTAATTGATCTCCTTCTTTTGCTGGAATGGGAGCTTCCCCAATTGGAATTTTTACAGGGTGTCTCCGATATTTGTTTTTGTTACAGATCTCACAATTTTTTATATATTCTTTTAATTTTTTGTGCAGGTTTGGCCAATAATACAGCTTAGTTATTTGTTTGTAATTTTCGTCTAGTCCTCTATGGGCTCTGCAATGTGTTTCTTCTATAATTATAGCTTTATCTTCTGAATTTACTACATCTTGGAGGAACTTTCTTGTGAAGAGAAATTTATTTATGAAGTTTTCCTTTAGCTTATTTTGGATAAGGTATAAATCTTCTAAAGTGCAGTGTATTCCTGTGGTTAAGTGAGGCTGAATAAATTCTTTTAAAATGATTAGCAGATTGTCAACCGTATCAAATTCAATAATATGTCGGGTATTTTCATAAACTCTTACTAACTCATGAACTGTGAATCTCCCTTGCGCTAATAGTAGCTGCTGTTTAAATTGGTTTAGAGGCTTGCTAGTCTCTTGAATGACGTTTTCGAAACTACTCTCTGCTGAATGCTGAGTATTTATGTCTGATTCTGATTCTGTCTGGTCGACATCACTATCTGTCATATGATTTATTTTAATCCGAGATAACGCGTCCGCTACTACGTTAGTTGAGCCTGGCTTATAAATGATTTTTGGTGTGAAACTTTCTATGAAGTAATACCAACGTTTCATTTCAACATTTGGATTTTTTTGCGACATTGCAAAGGACAAAGGTTGGTGATCTGTATGTATTTCAATTCCACTCACTCCGTATAAATAATTTCGCAAATTTTTTAATGCCCATACAATAGCTAATAATTCTTTTTTATTAGTAGCATATAATTGCTCGGTTTTACTTAAAGTTTTAGAAATAAATGTTATGGGATTCCCATCTTGCGACAAAACTGCACCTATTGCTATGTCCGATGCATCTGTGGTTAATGTGAATTTTTTATTGTAATCTGGTTGTACTAATTCAATATGTGCTATTAAACTGTCCTTTAAATTATTAAATGCTCCAATTGCTGGTTCATCCAGCTGTATTAATGCTTTCTTGGATGCCCTTCGTGAAACTTTCCCATTTACTCCGCTCAGATATTTTGTTAAAGGTTTGGCAATTGTGGCATAATTTCGGACAAATTTTCTGTAATACCCTGTTAGTCCTAAGAAGCTACGTAGCTCTCTGATATTTTTAGGAATTGGATAGTTTTGTATTGTGGAGATTTTGTCTGGATCTGTTTTAATGATATTTTGGGAAACAATGTATCCCAGAAATTTGGTTTCCAATTGAAAGAATTTAGACTTTTCAAGTGAAATT
Organism: Drosophila persimilis; assembly: GCF_003286085.1. NCBI lineage: Eukaryota > Metazoa > Arthropoda > Insecta > Diptera > Drosophilidae > Drosophila > Drosophila persimilis. The sequence goes on along the minus strand of NW_020825442.1, from coordinate 264,585 downwards.
TTCATGTTAGCGTTTTGCAATATCTGAATTATATGAATTAGATCTTTATAATGTTGTTCTATAGTTTTTGAAAATATTATTATATCGTCCATATAAACGTGACAAGTTTTCCCAACTTGTTCTCTAAGTATATCGTCCATTGCCCTTTGGAAAATTCTGGGAGCGTTCGTCAATCCCATAGGCATTCTTAGAAATTCATATTTGCCGTTATTTATGGAAAAAGATGTTTTTTCAATATCTGATTCCCTCATTAAAATCTGATAGAAACCTGACTCTAAGTCAATGGCCGAGAAATATTTCGCTTTACCTAAATTGGCAAGGATTACTGAAGGATCTTGCATAGGGTATCTATCCGGTATAGTGTTTTCATTAAGTTTCTTAAAGTCTATTACTAATCTATGCTTAGGAGTTCCGTCCTCATTTACTCCCTTCTTTGGTACTACTATTACCGGTGAATTATATGGGCTTTTACTAGGTCTGATTATACCTTCATCTAACATTTTACTTATTTCGTTATTAACGAAATCGTTAACCGAATAAGCGTATGGATACTGCTTGCCATATACCGGTCTATCGTGTTCAGTGTTAATCTCTCCTTTTATATCCGTTCTGAACGGTAACTGTAAATTTATATTGGCATGGTCTTCTTCGATGATAGATACCATTTTCTCTCTGAGATTTTCTAAATTGTCCTCTTTGTAGGTTATTGTGTTATACAATTTCATTTTTTTCAATTCAGAATTTGCATAATTTTGAATGTCGGATATTTCTACGACGGCGCGTTCAGGATTTTTGCATCCCAAACTTTTAAATTGTTTATTGTCGGATAATTCAACGACGGCGTGTTCAGGATTCTTTAATCCCAAACTATTCGAACTTTTAGTGTCGGATAATTCAACGACGGCGTGCTCAGGATATTTTAATCCCAAACTATTAAAACTTTGGATGTCGGATAATTCAACGACGGCGGGCTCAGGATATTTGAATCCCAAACTATTGACGGATAATTCTTCGTCGGCGTGCTCAGGATTTTTTGATCCCAAGCTATATAAACTTCCTTCTACCTTTACTGAATCGCTTTTCATTTCTTTTTCTTCTTCAAAATATTTTTTTATTATATATTCCTTCAACGGAAGGATGGTTTTTCCTTCTATAAAGGTTAATTTGTTTAAAGAAAGGACCTCGTCATATATTAGTTTCTCCTCATTGTCTTTATAACTTAAAGTCCCCTTTCCTGTATCAATAACCGCTCCGATTTTCTTTAATAGGTTAAATCCTATTAGTAAATCTGCCTCCATTCCATCTATTTCATAAAACACTTGCTTTGTGTTGAAAATTGTTATATTATGGAAATATTTAATTATTGAAAACCCATTCACTGTAGCAACTTTCTTATAGATTGGTAATTCATTTTTATTGTCGTAAATTCCTTTTTTTATATAACAGGAAGTTGCTCCCGTATCTATCAAAACTTTTAATTCTCTGTTTATTTTTTTGTCTACTCTTTTTAGGTAGGGCAGACCTACTTCGGGGGCTGATCTAAAAAATGATCCTCCTCAATGTTATTTATCCTCATTGCTTTATTAGCCGGTTGTTCCGACATTTCGTTTAGTTTTCGTTTCTGCGCTGGATTGTCGTTAGACTGATTATTCGGGACTACGTTTGCCCTAAAATGCTGGGCTTGGCTATAATTGTTATTATTTCTCCTAAAATAACCGTTAGTATTCTCCCGATAATTTCTATTGTTATTATTTCCCCTGAATTGATTGCTGTTCTGTCGGTTCCGGATTTGTATAGATTCGTCTACCTCCATTGGTTCTGGGGCCTGATTTTGTTGTCTATTACCCAAGAAATAGGGTTGTCCCCAAGACATGTTATTCCTCTGCAAATCCCTTTTTTGGTCGAATGGTGAACTGTTAGTCCTAGGTTGTCGTTGGTTGAATCTTAAGGTATTAAAATTATTATTCCCTGAATTTCTGGGACCGCTGAATTGGTAGGCAAATTGGGCCCGAATGTTATTAGATTGCAATTCCTGTACCTTTGCTAAGGCATTCGGTAAATCTGGGGGATTCAATGAAAATAGGATTTCAGCAATGCCGCCGTTTAGGCCAGTGACAAAAATGCGTAAGGCATTGTCTCTAATTTTTTTATTTGATTCCTTGGTGATCTCACTGTCCTTTCCGTGAGTCATTATTGTCTTATTTATTAACAAGGTCATTTTCTTGTTAACCTCGTTATAGAAATCTATAATTGAAAGGTTCCCTTGTCGGAGAACGCTTAATTCCTGTTCTATTATGTAAATAGGTCTCTTGTCACTGTAAACAAAGTCAAGCCGTGAAAGTATGGCATCAAAATTTAGAACTGTCCCGTGGTTGGTCAGTGCGTCATGTGCTGGTCCTGTTATTTTGTTTCTCAAAATTGTTAATGCAATATAATATTGCTTACTTCCTTTCTTATATAACTTCACTGCAGTTTCTGCAGCTTCCCTCCATCCTACATATTGGTTTAATCCACCATTAAAAATTGGTAGGGATTCTATTACCTTCAATGTGGTGTCGTCTCTTATTGTCTCGTCTATTGTTTCTGCCTGATAATCCGATACCTGATCGGATTTAGTTTCTATTTGTTGTTTTAAATTTACAATTTGCTCTTGTACTTGTGAAATTTGAAGTGCTATCAATTGTTTGACCAGATCTGCTGTGAGATCGGTCCTTGCTTGAGAGTTAATCATTTTTAGTTTTTCAAAATCTAAAGTTAGCTGATCCACTTTTAATTTTTCTTATATGTTAGTTTTTATAATCTTATATATCCTAATTGAACTTATATATTTATTAATACAACTCTTGCTCACGAAATATCCGGTAGGGGTCGTCCTTCTTAGTTTGGCAGATCTTCGAACGGGTCTTCCTTCTTAAATTTCTTTGCTCAGCTGGGTCTTCTGGGGGTCTTCCTTCTTTGGCTTCGCTGATCGTTTCACTTTCTTTGTATTTTGGTTTTGTCGGTTTTGTTGGTTTTGTTTTTTTAAAAACTTTGGGTTTCTTTGGTTTTTTTTGTATTTACGAATTGCCTTGATTAGCTTTTTGTTTTATTTGTATTTTGCGTTGTATTTGTATTTGTATTTGTATTTGTATTTGTATTTGTATTTGTATTTGTTTTTGCACACCCTAAGCTCCGGTTTGTTTCCTTTTTATCTCACTTTTTTTTATCTATATCACACAGTCACTCCGCGTTTTTAATTTTGAAGGATTTATTCCATTAATTAATTGTCCTTCGGGTTTCGGCACGACGCAACACTTTTATCATTCGGTGCTTTTTAGACAACGTCGCCCCACGTTGGGCGCCAATTAAACAACTGCGGTAGCGGATTGTGTTTTTAAAAAGTTTTTATTTTACTTCGAACTTCACTGATATAGATTTAAGTAGAGGGTCACAAAGGAATTCCGGGCCAAGGGATTGCGCGATCTTAATATTTAGCTAGACTTTGCGGTGTCGCTGCTGGATCAAGACTGCTTTGAACTTTCTGATCTTTGCATCGTTGATCCCTTTCGGGAATCGTTTTTCTATAAACATTTCAATTGATTTCGCCATCCCGAGTATTAGATTTCGTCATCCAAAGAGAGAACTGTAAAAGGCCTAAAGTGCAGGATCTGCAGAAAGCCGGGAGTGAGATTGTTTATGAGAAGCCGGGTGTGGGCAAACATTGGTTTTCCATTTAGGCGAGTGTCAAAGAATGGGATTGCGGCGGGGGCGCTTGAGATTGTACATCTTAGAAATCAATTAGGCGGAGGCCCAAGATTGAAATTGTTTTCGTTTTGGAAAACCAAAGATTGTTTACAACTCGTATAAGAGCTCAATGGAATTGGGTACGTTAACTTGCACATAAATATTAAAGTTTATTACATTCGTATATTGCATGAGGGTTTTCAAAATTAATGCTGCCCGGTCAGCGTCGAGTCGGTGTGTCTCGAGAGAAAGAATACAAAAACAAAATATGAATCGTCTGCGTGCTGAAACCGTAGGGCAGCGTGGTCGCTGATGTCTTTGGCGCGGCACAGTGGGGACTCAGCCGAAATAGTAAAAAAATTGTATGAGTGCTTTAGATAAATTCTGATAGAGAATTTTCCAATCGAATTTTCCCACTGTGCCGCTCCAAAGACATCGGCGATCCGCGACCACCGCTTCGACGGTGCTGAGGCTCAAGAGTCCAGAATTGCCGAACAGACGAAACCGATGGGCAGCGGGGTCGCGGTAGAGACGAAGTACAGGCGAAAAGGGAATTGAAACCCCTTGGTATTGTATAGTCTTTGGTATTGTATAGTCTTTGATATAAACAAAACGTCGAGAACCGACGGCGTTTGCATAATTTGTATAATTTATAATCAACCTGTTTAAAATAAGGAAATAAATGTGTAATTATATTATTGTAATATTTTATATTTTGTGGTATAAATCAAACAAATAACAAATAAGCTTTTATTTTGTTTCCCGCGCCCTAGTGTACCATACCCCCACCCCCTGCCCATTCTTCATTTATTTTGTGGCGGTAGGTCAGTCCATCAAAAGACCCGAAACAAGAACCAAACTCAAATTTCAGTTCTAGCGGCCAGCAATAGTAAACACACACACGCAAAGTACGTGAGAATGCATGTGCACCCATACACTAAAACATGCTGGTGGCAAAACAGATCAGACCTGAGAGAGTTCAAAAAATCTGAAAAAACATACAATCACATATTTTTGTCGAAACATATTGCGTGTGTACTAACACATGCAAAGATGTTCTCTCTGCGCTCTCTCACTCATGATGACGTCACTCTGGGGTACGGATAGCGCAAGTCGGTGTGTGACACTTTCGTTGTATGAACTGGCACATCTATATACTGTATGGTTAGTGACCAACCACAATGCAAATATTTTAAAAGATTATCGATAGTTCACCTGTGTTCAATTCATTTATGGTGTCATGACATTCAAATTTACTAACTTTAATGCAAAGCGAGAGATAGCTTTTAAGACATAACGCAAAATTGGTGTTCGGGGCTATCTCCAGACACGTGTCCCGGCTATCAGTCGATGGTCTTTCAACACACACACAGCCAACCGAAATCGATCATCTCTGCCGCGGCGCTGCTTCCAGATTAACTGGAAAACCAAGCTGACACATATATTTGTCTCACTCTCACTGTCTGCTTTTCCCATAGGATATTTTTGTAGCTATTGAACAAGGGCTAATGTCATATGGCCATTGTAGGTTTGTGGACAAGAATTCCGTTACTCAAAATTACGTACGTATTGCGCGTTGCTGTTTGCTGGCTGTTTATGTGTGCACTAAGGAGCAGGAAAGCGTTTGTTAATAAATTAAACAAAAGAACAACGATTACGGCATGGGAAAACCGACGAATATCAACCTGGCAACTAATTTCTCCTCTTGCCATGGTCAGAAGCAAAGCGATGTGGAGTGCCTCGTGCTCGAAACTGCGACGCGCATTGAAGGCATTATAGGGAAATACAACCAAAATAATGAAAATGCGTTCTTCGTCGGTCAGGTAAGTGAAATTCCAGTAAACTGTATTCTCACTAAGAATTGGTACATTTTTAGACGGAAAATAAAGCTCGATTCCCATTCGTTGAAAGTGGAGACGACAACAGCGTCCTTGACTTCGCTCCATTGTTGGACGGCCATGCATGCGCCAATAAAAAAGAATATATCAACCATGAGAAGATCGAGGCACAGGCTGAGTCGTCTTTCGAGGAAGAGGCACAGCCGGACTCTTCATTCAAGGAAGTGGCCCAGCCTGACTCTTCATTCAAGGAAGAGGCCCAGCCTGACTCTTCATTCAAGGAAGAGGCCCAGCCTGACTCTTCATTCAAGGAAGAGGCGCAGTATGACTCGTCTTTCGAGGAAGAGGCACAGCCTGACTCTTCATTCAAGGAAAAGGCACAGCCTGACTCGTCTTTCGAGGAAGAGGCACAGCCTGACTCTTCATTCAAGGAAGAGGCACAGCCTGACTCTTCACTCAAGGAAGAGGCACAGCCTGACTCTTCATTCAAGGAAGTGGCCCAGCCTGACTCTTCATTCAAGGAAGAGGCCCAGCCTGACTCTTCATTCAAGGAAGAGGCCCAGCCTGACTCTTCATTCAAGGAAGAGGCGCAGTATGACTCGTCTTTCGAGGAAGAGGCACAGCCTGACTCTTCATTCAAGGAAAAGGCACAGCCTGACTCGTCTTTCGAGGAAGAGGCACAGCCTGACTCTTCATTCAAGGAAGAGGCACAGCCTGACTCTTCACTCAAGGAAGAGGCACAGCCTGACTCTTCATTCAAGGAAGAGGCGCAGTATGACTCGTCTTTCGAGGAAGAGGCACAGCCTAACTCTTCATTAATGGAAGAGGCACAGCCTGACTCGTCTTATGAGGAAGAGGCACAGCCTGACTCTTCATTCAAGGAAGAGGCACAGCCTGACTCTTCATTCAAGGAAGAGGCACAGCCTGAATCTTCATTCAAGGAAGAGGCACAGCCTGACTCTTCATTCAAGGAAGAGGCACAGCCTGACTCTTCACTCAAGGAAGAGGCCCAGCCTGACTCTTCATTCAAGGAAGAGGCGCAGTATGACTCGTCTTTCGAGGAAGAGAAACAGCCTGACTCTTCATTCAAGGAAGAGGCACAGCCTGACTCTTCATTCAAGGAAGAGGCACAGCCTGACTCTTCATTCAAGGAAGAGGCACAGCCTGACTCTTCACTCAAGGAAGAGGCCCAGCCTGACTCTTCATTCAAGGAAGAGGCGCAGTATGACTCGTCTTTCGAGGAAGAGCCACAGCCTGACTCTTCATTCAAGGAAAAGGCACAGCCTGACTCGTCTTTCGAGGAAGAGGCACAGCCAGACTCTTCATTCAAGGAAGAGGCACAGCCTGACTCTTCACTCAAGGAAGAGGCCCAGCCTGACTCTTCATTCAAGGAAGAGGCGCAGTATGACTCGTCTTTCGAGGAAGAGCCACAGCCTGACTCTTCATTCAAGGAAGAGGCACAGCCTGACTCGTCTTTCGAGGAAGAGGCACAGCCTGACTCTTCATTCAAGGAAGAGGCACAGCCTGACTCTTCATTCAAGGAAGAGGCCCAGCCTGACTCGTCATTTAAGGAAGAGGCTATAATCCTGCCCGGTGAGACGAAAGCTCAGCTGGTAAAATCCAAGGATGATGGGCTGATCGGAGATGGCACTGCTGCTTCTTCGACATATAGCTACGACAGTGATGACATCGTAGTGGAGAAGCAGGAAAAGGATAAGGAATCTGGAAATTGCTTCCGTGGACAGGCCATACCGAAGTGTTGTTTGGTCAGTAAAAACCATCACCCCATTTAAATATATACATTTATTTAACCACAAATTATCTATTGGTCTCCAGACGGATTCAGTTTTTATGATCGATAGACCCTTATGTGCAGTGATGTGGAAGCAGGAGCTGCGCCGCTTCTCCTTGTTGTCCTTGGACGCCGCCAAACGCCAAGACAAATTCAAAATCACTGTAACCAATGTATGTGTTGCCTCTGAAGAAGCAAAAAATCAGTAACTGTGTGAATTGATGAGATATTCATCGTTCATCATCCCTCGTCTTTCAGGTGTACAGCCCCTTTCAGTTTTGGTTCCAAATCGCTGAGGAAAATTATGCTCGCGATCTGGAAAATCTGCATTTGCAGATAAGGTAAGTTGTCGTGTATCCATTCCACCCTCTTGGACAGCAGCTCAAAAAAAATGTACATATTTAACCACAGCGACTTTTTCCACAAACGGCACCTACCCAACGAAAACAGATACCAGAAGCCTATCACTCGGTTTTTCCTACGTCCTGGATACATTTGTGCCGCCCGTTCAAATTGGGGTGGCTGGAAGCGGGTTCGCATTGTGTCCGCACCACAGGAGAATGCTACGGACGTTTCTGTCTTCTACGTGGACTATGGCCGTCTGGAGAAGTGTGCAAGCGAAGAACTACGGTTTTTACCAAAAGTGTTCACCAATATTCCGGCCATGGCCGTCAGGGGAGCACTCTCGCATATCCATCCGCTGAATCACACTTGGCCGGCCGACGTAACGGAGAAGCTCCGTGCCGCACTTTTGTGTCGCGAGACGTTTGCCCATATCATTGAGGCGGACCAGCAGGATGAGATCTATTCTATCAAAATATACGAACACAACCGGTCTGATGAGTCGCTAAACAGCAAAATGATTCTGGAGAATCTCGCGGGCGAAAGCGATCATTTTGACGAGCGTATCATCAAACAGCATTGTGGCCGCCGCATTCGCTACTTGTGCGAGCGCCTCCCCACGTGAGTATTCTCTAGAGAGATCCGATCCATTTTAAATGCTAAAATGGTGAATTTCTGCAATTTCCCTTTGGTCTCCTTTAGCTTTGAAATGCTCGAGACTGGTGTGTTTCCCATGGATGCGGATAAGGATCTAGATTTTGTGAAATATTTCAATGGAATCATGTCCGCAACATCGTATTTTAGGGAATTTAAGATTCCCCCGAGCCACAACCCCCTTCTGCAGGACCTTGAAAAGGCGCTGCGTGACTGGATGGTTGGCTACAAAAAGGAGCAGATGCCCTTGCAGAAATTGCAGAGGGAAGCCGCGCTCAAGGCTAAGGAGAAGGAGGAAAAGCGTCGCACTTATTACGAAAAATTCTTTTACAAAAGAAAGGATTATAAATAAAATAAACATCTACAATCGCATCTATTAATTACACTGTGGAAGACTAAAAACCAAAAACAAAAACTAATAATGTTGTGCGTTTAATTTGTACTCGCTCAAAACAAAGAAATTTCAATGTATTCTCCGATAATCTGTATCAATCTCCCATTCTCCGTCTTTCTTCGTCTGAAATTGGGACTCCGTTTGGGATAGGGCTTCTGCTTGGTATATGGACGGATGCGGATCCCCTCCTGGACACGTGTCCGTCTGTGTTTCCCCACACTGAGGCGATTGGCGTCTCGGGAGTTACAATTGGAATTTTTTGCCTCTCTCTCGCTCATTGCGGAGCTCAAAAAAGTAGAATTGTAGCCGCCACGCCTGTGTCCTGGAGAGTGAGCAGAGGATCAGCGGAGGATTAGCAGATCCTATGCTTTTCATCTACTTACCCTTTCGGTGAGATCTGGATCTGGAGCACAGCTTCGGTCACGGGTCCAGTCTAGGGCAGGAATCGAACTCAAGTTTTGGTTTATTTGTATTTTTTTTTGCTGCTTCATCGCTTTGTGGCCCGACCATCCCGTACTGTCCCATCGGCACTTTCTAGTTGTTTGATTTGCGGAACCTGAAGGGCGGCAGGACAAATCCCTGGTGCTGCGGATAGGAATAGTCGTCTCCATAAGAATGGTTGGAGGTGGCCAGATCTTCATAGCTGCTGCTCGACGCAATGCTTTCGGTGGTGGAGGCTGGCACTGGCAGAGTGCCGTCCAATAATCTGGGAAAGGCCTTGAACCACGGCAGGGTCAGGGAGATGCGGTGCCAATTGTTGGTGTTGTCCTGAGTGCTGGACACCGCACCCTCGGGGTGCACGCGATCTGTACCTTCATTCTGGAGCGCCATCGATACCTGCCTGGAGCACTGTGAGCCCTGTTTTATCGCCTGGGATGTAGATGCACGCGAAACCGTGCACATTTCCGTCTCGGAGCCATCCTCCTCTTCAGATGTCCCTTCTAGAATCGTGGCTGGTGCCCCCTGGTCCTTTAGTTCCCCAAAGTCTTCCAGATCATCCAGATCCTCCGTTGTGATGGTGTCCGTGGTGCCGCTGCTGCTGGGCGTGTAGTGGGCCATTTGCAAGCGGCCAGATGACTCGCTCGGCAGCTCCAGGCCCTGCTCTTCCTCATCACCATCATCCCCTTCCTCGACGAAGTCGGCCAGGAGCTCCACCTGGCTGCACAATTTCACAGGCGCCTGGTCTCGGCCGTGGCCCTGGATTTGGTTGTGACGCCTCAGCCGCCTCATGTTGCTGCAGGAGCGCGAGTTGCCGTAGAGCAGACGCTGCTTGAGCATGGCCTTCTTAGTCAGATCAGGACGCTGCAGCCGTGACGCATTGGTGCCAGCCACTGGTCCTTGCTGGCCAGAGCTGCCAGGGGAGGAGTCCATCAAGCCAGCACCGGCGGCGCCCGTGCCAGTGGATCCACCACCACAAAGACGCCGCAAGCGGCTGGTGACGAGTCGCTTCAGGTTGTGCTTGGACTGGGCATTGCCGTAGCTGATCCGTTTGGCGGCCCGCTCCCGTCTGTCCGCCGCCGCGCGCTTCGCATTAACGGCCGCTTGCATTTTGGTGGTCAATCGCAGATCGCTGCGCAGGTAGTGGCCTACACCGGCCTCGGCCAGTTCCGCATTGCGACGAGAAATCTCCTTGCCCAGCTCTTTGGCGCGTGCCAGCGTGTCCAGGCGCTGCAGATACTGCTGTTGCTCGACCGTTGGCGCCAGCAGCTCCAGCCGACGGCGTCGTTGCATCGACCTAGCCGTGGCGGAGGAGGTTCCAACGTTGCAGGTGCCAGTGCCATCGAGGCCAGGACCAGGGCCAGCGCCAGCGACAGCGCCAGTGCTAGTGCCAGTGCCCGACATGGCGGGGGGCCCCTCTTTGATCTCCTCGATCTCGCGGAAGAGTCGCTTCAGCCTCACCTGGCGCATCTTCAGCTCGATGGTGCGGTCGTTGAACTCCTGTATCCGCTCGTACTCCTCCCTCAAACGCTGCAGCTGGCCATTCCTTTGGCTATTGTTGTACATGCGGCGGAAAAACGGCGTCGACTTGATCTGGTATGACATGATGGATACTGCTGTCTGCGTCTGCTATCTGCTATCGGGTAACTGCTGGATTATCTTTGATTTTTATTTTATTCAAACTGCAATTGAGAATTTAGCTGCGTCCTAAATATTTTTTGGCTGGTTTATTATGACGAAAATGATTTTTTCATGTGTGTGGTTTAAGATTTTTTCTAATGAGACTGAGACACATTTAACCAAAACGTCAAAGTTCCCCAAAGCCAACTAAGAAAATTCATGTAGTTTTTAGTCAAATTTGGAATCTTTATTTCTAAATGGTTAAAGCAAATTATCATATAAAAGGCATTTCGAGTAGTTTATCTTTCTTTACGGCGGCATTCCAAGCTTACACGTTAAATATCAATTAAATATAGTTTTAGGGCAACATTCTCTTTTTCATTTCGCATTTTCGCATCACAGATGCACGACTACATACATACATACACAATTTTTTGTTTTGTTTCTTTTCGTTTTCTTTTTCTTATGTGAGATTGAGGTTATGTTAAGGCGACATCGCAGATGCCAAAAGATTAAATTTTCTCTTACAATTTTGGTGAGGTTATGTTTGACAAATTTCACAGTTTCCACAAAAAATACATATTTCTTATATTCTAGACATACACAAAGACAATTTCCCTCTTTCGAGGGTTACAAAACACATAACGCACATTCAGTAAAAAAAAGGTAGGTTTAAATTTGCGGTCAAGCCTGCTCACTCCCGCCTGAGGCTTGATTGGCTGGATTTACTTGGTCAGCTTTTCCATAGTTTTAATCAGTTTGTGCTCATCGGCGCCGCTGAAGCGGGCAAGGCGCGTCGTGCCCCGTAGGAAGATAAATGTGGGCATGTTCTTGATCTTGTATTGATCCACCAGATCTAAGAACTTGTCCACATTGATCTTGATGACCATCGCCTTTGTGGAGTACTTGCGGGCCAGGGACTTGACGCTCTTGTCAATGTCTTTGCAGGGCTCGCACCAGGTGGCGTAAAAGTCCAAGACCACAACCTTACCCTCGGCAGCATCCATTTTCTTATGAAAGTCGTTCATGCTACGGATGCAAGCCATTTTTCGTGTTTTATGTGCACACGATAAATTAAAAAAAACTATGTGTACAAAGAACTTTTCAGTCTCGCGGTTTTGCTCAAGCGGGATGCGTTGGCTCGACGTTCATTTTTTGGGACTACTTGTGGGCCTCCTGGTACCTTTTATAGCCTCGGCTCGGCCGATCTGCGGAATTTGGAATTCGCGCCATTTTTATCTATACAATTAACCTGCAATTCGTGGAATTTCATTGTCCACTAGCTCTTATACTCTCTCCGTCTCTCTCACTCAAAATGTCCAACATTATATTGCACTATTGGGATATTATTGCACACACTCATAAAGGTCACACTGCTGCAAATCAGGCGTACATTTGAAACGAGCAGCGACGCCGCCATTCGTGATTGCATTGATATGTATGTCTTTTATTTTCTTTATTCGAAAGCTAGGCATTGTATTCGTGGAATTGGATTCATTGTCCACTAAAGCTCTCCTCTCTCTCCCCTGAAATGTATCTACGTAATTCGAAACATACTTCTGAAACATCAACGAGCACACAACATTGTTGCAAAGAAGCAATTGAAAAATTTCGTGCAAAAAGTAGGCCTTGCCTTTGAACAAATTTTGGACGCCCTTTAATTCTATCTACTGCCTCAGCCAGATTTCAGTTCGTTAGTTGTTTCTCAACCGTAAAGGTTTTTGATTTTTGTAAAATCGTAAGTCTCCGAGCAAATTTAAAAGCAAATAAAAAAAAAATGTGAAAATTTTGTTCCGTGTTTGTGCATTTTGGTTTTGTTTTCCTTTTAGAACTTTACTAACGATGGTGTATCTGGTGCAGAGCAAGGATGACTTCGATCAGCAGGTCACCGACGCAGGGGACAAGCTGATCGTGATCGATTTCTATGCCAACTGGTGTGGACCGTGCAAGATAATCAGCCCCAAGCTGGAGGAGCTGGCCCAGCAGTATGCCGACCGTGCCGTCGTCCTCAAGGTGAATGTGGACGAGAACGAGGAGATAACCATCCGGTACAACGTGACCAGCCTGCCAACGTTCGTGTTCATCAAGACCGGAACCGTGGTCGATTTCTTCGTTGGCTGTAACTCCGAAAAGCTGGCCAAGACCATGGAGAAGTATGTGGGCAGCGAGTGCGATTGCGGCCAGGGCACCGACGACGACGAGCCAGACAGCCAGACGCCGCTCGAAGGGGCAAACAGTGACAATAATGTGTGCGCCATCAATTCGGATTTCATCGAATCGGAGCAGCCAGACGCCCCCGACGACGTCATTGACACCATGGAGCAAGAAGGCGTCATGGAAAACTAAGGAGCAAAAAACACAAACAACACAGCACAGTAAGTTGTCTAAAAAAACAGCAATGCAATGCACAAATGTAACACAGCAAAATGCATTCTTCTTTAGGCACTAAACGGCATTTTGAATGCCATCGACCAGTAGAGGCGTCCTGGAAATATGACATAAAAAGCAGCACTGCTACAGAGAGTTCTCCAAACAGAAAGCAATGCATAATTGTGTGACATTAAACAACCAGATACATTGCAGGCAAACGAAACTAAACACGAAATGAAAATATGTGCAACAACACAGGCAACTAACCAAATAACAATGCATAAAGGCAACACTAAACAATATTATTGATGCTATCGACCAGTAAGGCATCCTGGATTTCGATAGCACAAAAACATGACTTAAATCTTCTAACCAGAACCAGAATCCAATGGAAATATGTGCAACAACAGCATCCCTAACACAAACAACAATTACACATGTTAAATATTGTTTTCAAAACTATACACTAAATGGAAATGTGTGCAACAACAACACACAATTGTTCAATTAAATATGTTAACTCTCAACCAGAATTCTTCGGCAATTGTTTCGTTTTATAATGGATTGGTTTATTCTATTTAAATTAGCACGTTAAAAAAAAGTGGGCTCGGGGCTTCGGGGGTGTTTCAGTTTCACTACAGCCTTGGTGGTCCTACTTCTTGGCGAAAGTAATCTTCATGGCGTGTGTGGGTGTAATCTTGAAGCCCTGTAGTGCCTCCTTGGCGGCATTACTCTGCAGTTCTGTGGTGAACTCGACAAAGGCAATGTCGTGTCGGTTGGGCACCAGGCGAACCTCCTTGAAGCCGGGGAACTGATTGAACAACATCGACAGCATCATCTCGTTGGTTTCCTCCGGCAGATTGGTAAGGAAGAGAATTTGATTTGGCGGCTGCTCCGTTTGCGTATTTGGATTCGAATTTTCAGTGGTAACCGGCTTCTTCTTCTTGTCCCTGCGGGGGGAGGGGTGTACGGAAAGAAAATGGTTTGTTATTGTTTCTGGATACGAATGGAATGCTTGTCTTTGTGCGGAGGGTACTTACTTTTTGTCATCGATACCCGGTGTGGGCTTTGGCGGCTTCACCTTCTTGGGGCGCTCCTTGAATGTGCCCTTAAGCTTGGCCACGATGTCCGAGTCACACTTGGAGTAGGCGATGCGCATGGGCTTGTCGTAGAACGGGAAGCCCTGCATAGTGCGCAGCGCGTTGGATGCACTGCCGATCTCCTTGAATACAACAAATGCCTGGCCGCGCATTTTTAGTGTCTTCAGGGCGACAATATCGAGAATTTGGCCGAACTGCGAGAAGATGGCATAGAGGGACTTTTTCAGTTCCTCCTTCTTGATCTTTTCGTTCAGGTTGTTAATATAGATGGTCTGATTCGGGCGAACATCCATTTTTGTTGGAACTTCGTGCGAAATTTAATTTAAACTATTTTTTTGCTTGAAAACACAGCAGCAAAGAAAAAAATGCTCCCTTGAGATCAGTGTTGTAAAACAACAGCCGGCACCGCCAACGCGTTGTACTATTTTATGTCTATCGCACTGAACTATCGATTAGAGCTGGAGAAACATCGATGTTTTAAAAACAATCAAATTAAGTGAAATCAAAAATATATTAAAATAATTTTGAAGCAGCAGGTTGGCCCAGCTTACCTAAATGTCCTTTCAGAAGCAGTGGGATGTTGCCTTAATCTATAAACATGTTGTAGCCACTTATGTTAGTGTGTGTTATTTCATGGGCGCCAACTAAATGCAAAACCATCGATGTCAACGATGCTACCAGCTTTAATCGGTGGTGCCGGTAGTGCACAAGCCCCATCGATTGCTTCCGTGCAATTCAATTAATTTTTGTGTTTAGTTTTGTTTGCCATTTGCTAATTAAATTTGTTTGTGTTATTAATGGTGCTTTGCGGAGAAGCTGGCGCCCACATGGCGCCCCACAGCAGCGACAAAGGCGACCGCTATGCCAAACTGTCGTTCCTTGGTGAGGGTCAGGTGAGTTTGCTGCAACGCTAAAGCTTTATTTATATTATATTGACGTTTATTTCTCTTTAAATGCATTGTCCATTCTCCCCTCCCAGTTTGCGATTGTGTACAAGGCTCGGGACACGGTGACCAGCCAGATTGTGGCCGTGAAGAAGATCAAGCGTGGCAGCCGCGAAGATGCTCGAGATGGAATCAATCGAACCGCTTTGCGCGAGATCAAAATTCTGCAGGAACTGCAGCATGAAAACATCATTGGGCTGGTGGATGTGTTCGGACAGCTGTCGAACGTGTCGCTGGTGTTTGACTTTATGGACACCGACCTGGAGGTGATCATCAAGGACACCAAGATCATACTCACGCAGGCCAATATCAAGGCGTACGCCATCATGACGTTGCGCGGCCTGGAGTACCTGCACCTCCACTGGATCCTGCATCGCGATCTGAAGCCCAACAATCTGCTGGTCAATAGCGACGGTGTGCTCAAGATCGGTGATTTCGGCCTGGCCAAGACATACGGTTCGCCAAATCGGATCTACACCCATCACGTGGTCACGCGCTGGTATCGGTCGCCCGAGCTGCTCTTTGGTGCCCGCCAGTACGGCACTGGTGTAGACATGTGGGCCGTCGGCTGCATTCTGGCGGAGCTCATGCTGCGCGTGCCTTTTATTCCCGGCGACTCGGATCTGGATCAGCTGACCCGCATCTTTGCCACCCTCGGAACACCCTCAGAGGCCGAGTGGCCGTATCTGGGGAAGCTGCACGACTATCTACAGTTCCGCCACTTCACGGGCACCCCGTTGGAGAATATATTCACTGCCGCCGACAATGACCTCATCCACCTAATGCGCCGCCTCTTCGCCATGAATCCGCTGCGGCGTGTCTCCTGCCGCGAGGCACTGAGCATGCCCTACTTTGGCAACAAGCCGGCTCCCACCGTTGGTCCAAAGCTACCCCTGCCCTCGGCCATAGTGGCGGCCAATGCAAAGGCCGACGAGAAGCCCGGCCAGGCGGTGAAGCGCAAGCTGGTGGAGACTACCGTTCGCGGCAACAGCCTGCCACAGAAGAAGCGACTGCAGTTCTGAGAGCTGCCAAGCTGTTTTAGCATTTAGTGTAGAGACCTAAGACAGAGACAAGTGTGTCCAAAACATTGTTGAGATTGCATTCAGCTCGGGTTGATATTGTCCATTAAATATGTGAGAAACTAATAGCCAAAAAGTGTGTTGCCCTGGCAGCAGATGTCATTGTAGATCAATTGTGTATCTCAAAATTTCCCAAGTAGTATCCCCCATAGCCAAAATCAAATAATTGGGCCAAATTTCAGTGTATGTTTGGTCATTATTAAGTGTGTTGTATCTCCGTTGCAACAGAAGGCAGAACGATGTCCAACCAGAAACAGACCAAGACACAGGCTCCGATCCAGGCCCTGGCCCAGGTTCAAGAGGCGGACAAGCGGTTAACAGACGAAGAGGCGCGCCGCCATCGTGCGAAATTGCGATTCAGCTACGGTAATATGATTTCCAATGCAAATCTGAATCGCATGCGCAACCGGCTGAGCGCCGCTGTGACAGAGGCGGGACCCACAGCAGCGGTATCAGCAGCAGCAGCAGCAGCATCAGCAGCAGCAGCAGCAGAAGCAGCAGCAGCAGCAGTTGTTGTATCAGAAGGAGACGGAGCAGCTAAAAAAGTATCCTCAGCGGGAGCACCAGATACAACACTGCGCCGCATCTCCTCCACTTTCGAGCATGTGTGCAATGTGAAAGCCGGCTGCTGTGTGGCCCAGCCCCACGAGGACACCGAAGCGGATGGGCGCGAGGAGCGGGCCGAGGTGCTCATTTGCAGCCAGATGATGCCCCAGGCACCATCCCTATCCGTTCTGTCGCCTGTACCAGAACCACAGAAGATGAAGGATCTTCCTCTTGACAGCAGCCACTTGGACGGCTTCTATTCAAGGCCATTGGGCGAGTCGCGTGCCATCGAACGCTGGCAGCAGCTGAGCAGCACGGTGACGTCTCTGTTCAGTGCCCGCCGCTACACCGATGACTCGGAGTCGCCTGTGGCCAAGACGCGACGCCTACGCGAACAGCGGGAAATGCTACAGATCTTCACTAGACCCTTCCTCATGGATCAACAGAAGCGGGAATTCAGAGATTGAGAAAGAAGAGATTGAGGGAAAGACGAGACGGGACGTTACAAGACGGGATACCCCATTGAAAGTCGCCGGCAGTTTTTTTCTTAATCAAATTTAATTCATTCCCGATATTCGATATACATCTCCTCTATTTCACATACATATCTCGTCCACTCTCCTCTCTCGTCCATTGGGGGTGGGGCAATAGGCAGCACAGCTTGGGGATACACCACGGACTATTGGCAGCGGCATCTGTCGCGCGGACAGTCCGACTCGTAATTGAGGCATTCGTCCATGCAGTAAGTGTCGGCTCCTTCGCGTCCCGCCAGCTCCCCAATCGCCACGCATTCCTGACTGCAAAAACAAGTCAGGATTATGTTTCTGCGGTAGTCTGCGGTAGTCCGGGCATTCACTCGATTCAAGGGCGCTACTTACGGACAGTGGCAGGCCTCCTCCGGACAATTGGGCGGATAGCGCAGGCAGTTGATCTCGCACCAGTGATCGATTCCAGGCAGCGTACGGAATGCCGATGCCCCAATGCACTTTTGATCTCTGCAAGAAGATAGAACCAAAAGATTGAGCTAAAACATGAAGATTAATGGAAGGCGGAAAGTCTATCGAATGAGACATATATCCATATCCATGGAATGTATGGATTTTCCAGTCTCTAAACGGGGAGGGTCCTTCTACTCCTTCTACTCCAAAACCGCTAAAATTGTGAAAGAGGGAATCTTCCCCAACTCCAAGACCAACATCTGGTCCGTAAAATGTAACGAAACTGTGGGATGAACGAGGCAATCCTATATTACTACTATATCAAGGAAATATCTGTCACTCATCCAGGAAACAACTGTCGTTTCTCATCTAGAGTCCGTCATAGTTGTCCGTTGTAGTTGTCGTTTTTCCAAAAATGCAAATCAAAATCTAGAAAAAAAATTTAACTTTTGCATTGCGTGCGCTTTTGGGTGTCCAGCGGGTGGCAGCAGCGGAAGGGACACAATCAGATGGGGGAGCAACGTCGACTGCCAGAGCTGCGCATTAACTACGGCAGTGGCCGCTCTGTCATTAACATGCGCGGTTCCAGAGCCATGGTCAAGATACAAACGCCCCGCACCGATATCGTGGTGAGGCATCGCAACTCCAATGCCGTTACCTCGCTGGACCATTGTCTCCCGATGTACAGCGGCTATGGTTACAATCTGGAGAGATGCTTCCTTAAGCCATCGGTGCCGTCGGTGCCATCGATGGTGGGGCGGCCACTGAATCCGATTGGTCCCGGACAGACGCCGTCGGACATGGCGACGCCCGTGCAAAACCGAGATCGTGATAGATTTGAGTCCATCGTTTGCGAGGCACTGCCAAAGACGGTGTCTCGCAATAAGTTCCCCATGATCCAGAAGCTTAAGCTGAAGCTGAAGTCCAAGCTGAAGGGCAAGTCCAAGAACCAAAGCAAGGCCTAGAGTTCTGACCAACTGGAGGAAACTTCAGGAAAACATCGGGGTAACACCACAGGCGGCAAGAAAAAAGCAATGCATTAAACAAAAAAATAAAACAAAAACAAGAACAAAAAACAAACAAAAAAAAAGGCCTTGACTGGAAAAAAAGCGCAGTTTGATTTTCAAAGATTCCTTCCTCCTAGAGCAGTAGCATCTTTGATCTCATTTTATTGATAGAATCTTCGAGGTGTTCCGATTGTAAGATATCTTTAAAATTTCAGGGGTTCATTGATATATTCCCTCCTGAAACCGAAGACGTGTTGTGTACGAGCGGATGGGGAATACTTAATGGAACTTTTTGAGTTCCTTTAGCCCCTCTGTCGATTCTTTAAATATGAGTATGAGTCTGCAAGGATCGAGTTCCGTGACTTTAAAATTGTGGATCCCACAGGGTTTTTGCCTATGTATCCGATCGTAAGAATTATACGATTTTAATGATTCCCTAAATATAGGTAGATAATGGTATTATGTATGAGTCTGCAAAGATCGATAACATAGGACTTTTACGATGATTTGCTTTGAATATACATAGGTAAATAATATCACTGTTTATGAGTTTTGTGGTAGCTTTCTATTGTCTTATGAAAGCCATTTAATGGATGATCTCCATCTTTTGGATACAGACGGACGCATAAAAGTAAAGTCATAGGTTGCCGTTTTTGTTAAATTTATGTGTTCCCAAATCGAAGACCTTAGACGTCACTTTTAAAGAAACCCCCATCCCCCCGGAATCCATCTAGCTCTCGGTTAGTTTTCTGTTTGTAACATTTGTATGTTTTGAGTGTGAAATTTCTCATTCTAACACTGATTTCGGTCTCGTAAGGAAGTTGTCGTCTGATATCCGGTCTATAATATATTTTTTCTATCATCGTAAAACAAAACAAAAACTAAAACTAAAAAAGTCAAAAGCTCAGCAGCTTTCAAAACAAAGAAGCTTCGCGTAAGCCATCAAAGAAACAGTCACGTCACACAATTCTCAACACCAAACACCAAGTGAACACATCCGAACGCAATCGCAGCGATGGGATCCCAAATGTTTGAACGTATTCGATTGCGGGAGTTGGCCGAGGCCCAGGCACGGGCCTGTCGGGTGCCGCTTCATCTGCAGCCGCAGATCGTGAATATGGGTGACTACACGGCGCAGTATCCACCGACTGGTTAGTAGTTATGCAGCGTCCACGTTCCAAATTCGTTTGTGCTAATCCTTTGCTCTTTGGTCAGCCCAAATTCAAGGACGCTCGGGACGCATTCGTCGGCTGGTGACTGGCGTCCCAAGGATCACCGTCAGCGGCCGTGCTAATTACAGTCCATTTTCGGGTGAATCCAAGCAACTGGTGACGGCTCTCACTTTAGCAGCAGCCAAAACTGCTGCAGCAGAGGCTGCGGCAAAGGCAGCGGCAGAGGCAGCTGCAGCGGCAGAGGCTGCGGCTCCACGTCCGGCTAGAGCTCCAGCCGGTGCCCAGATGAGGAGGGATTTTCCGCCTCGAGTGGCAGGACACGCCCGCCGAGGTCAGCCCCCTGTGACAAAGGCGAGCCAACTGAAGACCCCACTGGCTAGGCCAGTGCCCAACAAGAAGATGCCGCGCACTGAAGCTAGCAACCTGCGGGTGCTGGAGAATAGCACCGTCACCACAGGAGAAAATGGTGACACCGGCGACCTGACCGATCAGAACAGTGGGACACATGCCCAGGGGTTGGCGGAGGTGTCAAGAACCAGCTTCACGTACTTTGGGGGGCCGGATGACGACGTCGACGGCCTTTTGACGGAATATCGCTTTCACGCCGGACCCGCGGCCAGTCGTGGCTCCTTTCATTCCGACAAAGCCTACGATGCCGTTATCAATAGCACTGGTGATGAGACGCCTGCGCCCGCGAGTAGCGACGTCCCAATTGCCTCGGCCTTGTTGGTCGCATCTGACCAAGCGGCCGTGGAGGCGTTAACGGAGAGCTACCAGAAGCTGAACGAGATGGTCGTAGAGCTCAACCCGTACGTGAACAGCTCAAAGAAGACCACTTACGAGCAGCTGGCAGCCGTGTCCTCCGTCCCCCCAAAGGACCAGAAGAAAATACCGAAGCCGTTAGCTGCCCATCTCAAAAAGGAGCTCCAGACGCTGACATTGATGAACAGACGGATGCAGTCCAATCTTAAGATCATCATCGGTCCGCTAGACCGCACTGAAGCAGGAGGCCCACCCCAGATACTCCCGAAACCCTCGACCAAGAACACCACCGGCGGCAAGGCCAAAGAGGCCAAGGGCTACGAGTCCTCGAGCAGCTACTACACGCCATCCACCAGCTTCAGATCCATGCGCCCCAGTCTCGAGAAGAGTGTGGCCATCAGGAAAATAGAATACCGGCACGTTGAGAATAAGCCAATGATGATGCAGGAGCCTCGCATCATCGCCAAGGCCCAGTCGTTCGGCATGATCGAGGAGTACAATCTGCAGATGAATAGCATGATGGCAACAGAGAGTCTGAAGCCCGATCCAGATAGCGATCTTGATACCGATACCGATTCAGATAACGAAATGGATCAGGGGATCCCACTGCTGCCTACTCCGGCTCCTGTTGCTGATTCCAATGCTGATTCTCGACGTGCAGGTGCTGCCGCCTACTCCGATCTAATACAAGAGATGAGCCCCTTGTGCCGCATCGCGTTCGAGAACCTGGGCAAAAATTCCAGCTTGCTGTTGGGTCAGCTCCGTCCCCTGGTGAATGAGGCCCGATCCATTTACGACAAAGAAAAGGACAGCTTGGCTCGTTCCGTGTCCGACCTGGCGATGGGATCCATTCAATCGGCATCGATTGGCAGTTCGGACGCGGAGTCACCATTTTGCGAATTTTTGGCCTCATTGTATTCGGGGGCGACAAGCTTGACCTTCGATGGCATCCTTACCCCGTCGATGGCTTCCTGCTTGTCCACCACTGGCATCTCGACCCCGTCGATGGTGACATGCTTGACCCCAAATGGAGTCTCGACCCCGTCGATGGAGACATGCTTGACCTCCAATGGCAACTCGACGCAAGCGCCCGAGCATAAGGCCGACATTGGACTAACTTCGAAGATGGTGGAGCGGCTACTGGTGACGGCGCTATCCTCTCTACCCATTCCCACGCAGGTGCATTCCGGCACGCAGACAGAGATTCCAAGGGATCGGTCACCGCCAGCCACACCACGACGCTCTAGTCTCATGGCCAAGAATTGGAAGTCACGTTTGTTAGGGGGGCGCGCAGAGCTTTCAAAACTGCCGCCCCCTGAAATACGTGCCTCGACGCAGCACCTGGTAGTCCATAACAAGGGTGTACAGATTTTCAAGAAAGTCCTGGTGGGGACTTTACAGGTGTTCCTGTTCATCATGCTGATCTTGGTCTGTGTCTATCCGGAGATACGGTGCCTCAAGAGCTGACGTTCCATGATTTTACTGATGATTCTTAAATGTTTTTTCAAAATTGTTGCGTGTTGAAGAAGGCACTGGCTTCTCAACGTTTCGTTTCAATGCGGTTATCAAAATTATGTTTTTTAGTTTTCGTCTTTGCAGACCCACTCAAACAGACACTGGATCCAGAGCGACAGATCAATGTTAATAAATAAATTTCTTGTGTACTAAATCGTATTGAATCGGGGCCATCCCAGAGAAGCCAAAACCAAGCGCTGCGAATCGGCTATGCCCGAAACAGAAAACAATATAAATCCGAATTATATATGTTTTATGTTTATTCAAGCATTTATTTATATACAGCAAGTGTGTCTATGAGTATATGTATGTAATATGTATATATGTATGTGTGTGTGTTTTGGAAACCATAACCGTTTTTGCTTAATATTTAATAGACTCGCATTTACCTTTACCCGTTTCGGATGCCACTCTAGCCCCGGTTCGCGGCGCGACGAACAGAACTTTGGAATCGGGTAAGTTGTCTATGCGGGTACCGGTTACCGGGTATATGCGGGTAAGCTGTGTATCGGGTAGCATTTAGCAGGTAGTAAGCGGTTAAGCGTGGGCTCGTTTGCGCGCATGCCGCGTGGCATTGCTAAAAACCAAAGCAAGAGTTAGAATTGTCTTCTCAAATGGCAGATTTTCAAGGTGAAGGAAACAGCAAAACGGTTAGAGTCAGTGGAAACGGTTATGATAGCTGACACAGAATAAGGAATCAGCATCGTGTTGGGGATAGTAGAGACAAGGATAGCAAGGATAGCCAATCGGCAATGAAACGGGTAAAAAAATTCTAGAAAGAGGAATTTAAAGGAGTGGAGTAAAATAATTGTTAAATTAGAAGGAAACAATTAATATTAAAATCAAGGACCGTATAATAAGTTTTATTTTAAATATCACACAATATCACACAATCAAAAATAGAGCACAACGCACAATTTAATACTTTTTTAAAAATACCTTTTTTTTACACTGATTTTGAATTTTTTTTTATGGAAACATTTTGAGAATGCCTCAAATAGTAAGGAATGTATCCTCAACTCTCATTTTTTCTTAACTACCTATAATCTTGTAATTTTCAAAATTTTTACTTTTTTTTTAAGGGAAAAAGGAAGGAAGGAAATTATTATTATCACCGAAGAACATGCTTAAAAGGGATAATTATAGGGATAGATTATACCTAGAGTAGTTTACCGGTATATATAATACTGCCGTGCGGCTGTTCTGAATAGTTACGAAAATAAAAAATTGTCATTATGTAGGGTCCCTGATTAAAATAATAAAGATAAAGTGGAGAGGAAGCGAAATAGTATGGAATCGGTAAGGAAATGAATTCCTCGTAGAATGGGAGCTGAGGCAAACGAGAGCTCGAAGAAGCGGTAATAGAAAGAAATCAAGTTTGAAATCAGAAGAATAAAAATAAATAAAAGTTAAGAAAAGCCAAACAATGGATAACGAGGTGGCTAAGAAGTAAAACAGTTAAAGAAAGCGTACTACCGAATCGATAAATGCAAAGGTTGCTTCCGAACCGGTTACAATGTCTAGCCGAAACATTTTCCCCCGCATCCCCGCACCATATACCGTACACCGTACACCGTACTCACCGCACAATCAAAGGGAAGACATTGTTGTCCTCGGGCGCCCGATAGTCCCGATAGTAGAGCAGATATGGCGATTTGTTATTAACAAAAATGGGCGGCACACCACCGCCAGTGTTCGAAATGATGGCTATATCGGCACAATTCCTGAATGTCTCTGTGCAATGGAGGACATAGGGGGGTTGGATATTGTGGGCTTACAGATGAGACACGGGCAAGAGAAAGAACTCTATCTTTGGCAACTTACCTGCCTTGCCGCAGCCGACGGCCTCGGTGCCATTGGCACAGGTGCCCCACATATTGGCCGTGTAGTATGTCCACTGGAGGACGCACTGGGTGCAGGTGACATAGGCCGGCAGCCTGACACGGTAGCGGAAGATGTCCTTTTTTTTGGCATCGCGCGGTATAAGGTAGCGGTGCTCCCGACTGCCGGAGATCAGCAGGGGATAGCGGTCGAAGCACTCCTGGGTGGCCTCCTGCCGCGGATTGTTGTTGGGGCAGAGGAACATCTCGAAGCGGCCGTAATGGTTGGCCGTCAGCTCCACTTCCACCTCGATCTCCTGGCCGGAGGTGTAGTACCTCGAGATGATGCCCTTGGCGAACTCCCCGCCCGCTTCGTGTGGGCGCGGCGACTTCACGTGATAGGCATCCCCACAGACGCCGCAGCGGCCGCTGTTCTGCTCCCACTGCACCGCATATCCGCCGCAAAAGAGCTCGTTGTCGTTGTAGTTCACGGGATTGGGATACCCAAAGCGCCACATGGCATTACGCGCCGGAGGATCCATCAGGCGGCCGTGCCCCAGCACCGAACGAACGCCGAGCAGCAGCAGCTGAAAAACATGGGAGGGATATTGGACAGACATACATATGTAGGTTCGGTCACTAACTTAATTGGCCAAAAACCACTTACCAGAACCACTCGGAGCGTGCTCATTGTGAAGCCCGAGCCAACTGTCAACTGTCGCCGCATCTTCTGCCTAAAAAAAAGAATTTAATGAAATGCGGATTCAATTTCAGATATCAGACATCAGGCATAGGGCATGAAATCGAATGCATTCCCTTGAAACGGGCTCTTGGAGACAACAGTGGAACGAGGACTAGAGGAACGACGACTAAGTACTGTAGTCCTTATGGCTTATATTTTGGGACTTTTCGGGACACGGAAACCATTGAAACCATTAAACCATTGAAATAAATGTCAAAAATAGCTCAGAATATTTATTAAACTCCGATTCCATTAGGTTTTACATAGATTTTACGTAGTTTATTTTGTTAAAATTGTTGGCTGAAGTCTGTAAATTCTGCAACTCAATTTTTAGCTTTAGATGATCAGCCAACCAACAAGAACACACTGTTATCCGCTGACTTATCCAAGCCAATGCCAGAATCATCGGCGAGTGGGCCGGGACTGAGGCCGATACTGTCCTTGCTAGCATCTCCTGCCGAGACCTCCTTCTTCAAGAGTGTCCTCTTATACTTGCGTGGCTTCGCATAGCTGTAGCTATAGCTGGCAATCAACACAGGAATACGGCTGGCCTTGCGTACGGAAGCGCCGATGGCCTTAGATATCACTGCATCCATGGTATTGGCGTCTACTTCCTCCTTGGCCTGCTCGGCTGCAGGAGTCAGAGGGAATCAGTCGGAATTGATGATAGTCGAAGCATGAGGGACGTTACCTCAAGATAAAAGTGCTCTAAGCGGCACTTCAGAATGGAAACTCAGCGGAGAATTGTCTCTTGCAGATGGGCCGTCTTCAAGGAATACGATAAACTGAACAACAGAATAATGAATGATAGGATTCTGAGTTGATTGTAAGTCCTAAACAAATAACCGTAAACACTCTTGGAAAGACCTCCAAAACATTACAGTTTCTTTCATTTTTTAGATCTTTAACTTCTACGCGGACATTGCCAATAAAGAGTGAACAAATAAATTCCGAATTTCTTTTACAAAACTCCCTCAGCAGGTTTTCTTTTAATTGCTTTCCCCTATCGAATGTAAATTTGATTTTGCAATTACCGTTGAAAAGCTGCTCTTGATTTTCCCTGCGGAATTACGAGTATCTGAACACCCGAAACCTCCACCTCTTGCACCACTGTCTCTGTCTCTGTATCTGTATCTGTGTCTGCGCCTGTCTCTGTATAATGCCTGCAAGGACGTCCACCTGATCCGCTTTCCGACTTTATAGCTGTGTGCCCTTTATAAATAAATTTACAAAACAGCAACACACCGACACACACTGGCCGATGCAGCAACAACCAGACGGAATCCAGACAGACGGATAAATACTCGTATGTATTTATATTTGCTACGTTTTTTGTTTTCTTTTTTTTTTGTTTAAATATGATTTTTTTTTCATACCCTTTGGGGCTTATCTTTTATGTTAAACATGTTTGCTGGCGCAAAAAAAAGTAATCAAGAGAGAAGGATTAGCAAAGGACCGAGTTGGTAGATACCCTGCCTACCCTGATCAATTTTGTTGGGAGCTGTAGAGGCAGATTTTTAATGGAAAGACTTGGATTTTGAGGGGAACTACTGATAATATTTATGGGGAAAACTTTAACTTTGACTTGTTCATACCGTAACGGGGATATACTGGTTGCTTAAGCATTAATGCTTAAATTTAGCCATCCGATCCGAGGGGTTCCAGTGCCGTCTGTGCCATGAAAAGCTGAGAGACAAACTGGAAAACAAAAGTGCTCCTACGATCCCAAACGCGGATATTAATTGAGTTCTGTAGGGCATACTATACTCCTTCTTCACAGCATGGACAAGACCCAGGCCCGCCTTTAAAGTGTATTAAAAACTGTCAATAGCTGCATGGTATTCTGTCTTCGGTTTTTTTTTTCTTTTTTTTTTCAATTTTAAACAACATTTTTAATGGCATCATCTAGTTTACGCACAAAACAGCACAAGAGGAATCGGAGCTGTCTCTGGATCTGGAGCTGAAACTGAAACTGAGACTAAGGCTGAGGCTGAGGCTGGAGCTGGGGCTGAGGCTGGGGGGCTCCAATGCATAAACGGGTTTCCAACTCCGGCACTTGAACCCGGTCCGGCCCCCTCCGACCACAAAAAGGCAACAACACAGAAGCTTTTGGGGGCTAAAAATATATATCCAGATGCTCTCTCTCTTTCTCGCGACTTCGAATCTCATTAAATGTCCAAGTGTGGTTTTATTTATTTGCTTATTTACGTTTCTTCCCCTCCCCGCCGAACCCACGAAGCATGGGCATGTCCAATGTCCCCACTCTACCAAATTGGCTAGCAAACACATTGATTTCTTGGCCAAGAATTCAGAATATATGCAAAAATTTAGATATTTTAGCAAATATTACGTTGTTTTTCTCAATGGCCATTGACTTTCGAGGCTTTCGAGTGACAGGCGAGATGAGCCACAAGGTGCGTTTGTGGAGCATAAGAGATGGGGAGTGGATACTGCGACTTGGACTTGATTTGAGTCGGCATCGATGTGGCAAGAAAGGCTGCTTTTGTTATGACTAAATGGACTATGTTTCAGTATTCGAAATACGTATCTTGGATGACCAGATGCTTGAAAAATTAACAAACCTTATGGCGTATAAAACACTTCGCCGTGACCTTTGTGTTCAGCGCAATGAATCCTTTTTTTTCTAGCAATCCTTAACCAGCCGATGGGTGCTGCCGACCCTACTGAAAATACGTAAAAATGTCTATCTCTATTTTTCCCTAGCCTAGCCCATCAATCTTCAATATTTGCATAGGAAATCTGTACCGAAATTCTGCTTGCTCTTAATGGCGGCAAAAGTTAAAGGCACGAGGCCTGGGTGGAGAAAAGAGCAAACTCGGGTTCTTGGCTGCGGAGCTCAAGTTTCGCCAAGTGATTGAGCACTGCTTGGCGGTTAATTAGGAGCTTAGTGCAGGTGTTAAGTGCAGCAACAACCTGCCACCCGGCTTTGCCACCTACAAGCAACCACTCGAGAGTAAGCTTTGTTGCCTTTGCCCCATGCCCCATGGCCCATGCCCATGCCCATGCGCCCTGCCCTGGCACCAGCGACGTAATTAGGCATGAGTGTTGGGTTTTTAATTGGGGCCCAGAAATCAATAAGGCAGCTGGAAGGCTGGCGGGCGGGCAGGCAGGCCTGGGTCGCGACTGTGTTAAATGAGCGTGCAACATGCAATATTCCACGACAGCGGAAAAAAACGATTAATGGGCGCTCCCAAAAAGAGATGCAAACACACACCAAAGCCGAAACAGCGTCCTTGTGGATGAAACAGAGGGAAAAAAGTACAAAAAACAACAACTACAACAATCAACATGCAATTACAACAACTGGCAATAACCAACAGCGTTTATCATAATTGTAAAGCAGGAGAATGTGACAGGAGCGGGAGGGCTGGGGTCCGTTTCTCGAAATGAAAATGTACGAAATTTGGGACCTCTGGTCGTCGGGCCTCTGATAAATTGAAAACCATGACAGAAATTAAGTTGTAAATTAACCAAATTGTTGAAGTCCAAAAAAAAAAAAACCGAAGTAAGTTGAACGTGCAAAGGGGAGACCGCGATCCAGAAGAAGCACCACCAGCGTGGATATGTGGAGGTAGCCCCTGTCTTTCGCATGGCGCTATTTAATGTTCGATGCCATTGCGCAATTCCCGCCAATCCCCACACGAGTACTCGCATTAATAAAGTGCATAGCAGACAGCGACCGAAAAAAGGTAATAAATGTATCACCTTATGCAATCGATGTCTTGTCGACTTTTTTTGGCTGGCTGTCTGGGGGGGCGTGACCGGGTCCGAAATAATCGAGCCAATAAAGATGTCCACTCGGCTCGTAATGAGTGGTGTCTAAAGTCGTGCAGAGAAGGACCATGGAGACGCCCACAACACTATTAAAAATTCGCCACACACCATTGACTTTTCAGATGTTACATTTTTCTATGGAAATCCAAAGATAGTGAAGGCTAAGCTAAGACATACATAAGTCCGTACTATATGGCAACTGAGTGCGGGAGTTTCGTGATGCCAATGCGCTCTTTCTGTTTCTTTTCTTTGGGACTGCATGACTCAAAAGATGTTCGGTTCTTCATTTATATTTCGATCACATCAATAATTGAACAAGAAACTCAGCTACGTGTATTATTTCCTCCGTTTTCTATTGTATGATTTATATATGGCATGGCGCCATATATACGGATACAAATAGATTGAAATACATATATGTATGTATGTATGTACGTGTGTACGAGTATGCTGATGTGGAGAAGCCCACACACAACAGCAGAACTGGTCTCGAATTTTGGGCGACAGAAATAAATCAGGAATAATGATATTGATACGCATAATAATGATAATCATCATTGTTGTCATCAGTTTTTGCACCAGTCACGATTCTGTAAGCTCCAGGCATGACAGAACGAACGAACGTTCATCCAAGTATAATACCCTTTGGAGGTCACACTCTTAAGTCTTTAGAAATTATTCAACTGATTTGCAAATGGGAATGGCATCGAATGGAAATCGAAAAAATCTATTAACGAACCGCAGAGCACTAATTGGTTTGGGTTCTCCCTCACGCTTCTTCCACCTTGCAGGGAAGTAGTTCTGTTCTGGAATTGGCACAAAGAAATAAATCTCCCACGAAATCTGTTTACAGAATCTGTGTGTGTCTTCTTTTGTGGAGCTAACCGTTTTGTAGTGGCTAATGGCTTTTTGATAAGTCCATTTTATAAGTTCATAAATAAATTAACCATAAATAAACAAGCAAAAACATAAACAGACTTGTAAGTGTCTCTGTCAAGTCAACTCCCGAGCAAGAATCGTCATGGATGGATAGCTCGAGGCTGTATTTAGTGTACGACTCGACGCATGGGTCTCGGTCTCCTCACGGATGCCACTCACGTAGAAGTGTCTTTGAACAAGTCCCAGCAAACATGCGTAAATTTTATATTCAAAGAGAAGACTTCGCTTTGCTTCAGTTCGATTGTCGATCGATCGGTCGATCAATGGCCAATTCTTTCAAGGCAAGAAAAATGTGCCAATGTGTCAACTGGAATACGGATTTCTGGCTCCCCCGAAAACCGCAAATGAATCTTTGCCGTCTTTGCCAAACAAATGGCCCAATTACTGGCTAAGAATCGTATGCATGTATACATGTGTATGTACATATGTACGGTTTCAGTTAGAACTTAAGCTAAATTTCCAGTTTTTTGTTTGAGGCATCACTGAGATATTTCCGTTTTGAAATTTCTTTTGTTTTGTGCCACGAGAGACCACAATTTATGGCACGACAGGGCGTGAGAACAAGCGTGCCAGTCAACCAGTCTACCAGTCTACCAGTCTCTCGGTATCGTCTCCTCCCGCTACTCTTGACCCGACGTGACGTCTGGAACTGGCTTTGGCATCCTTGGCGCTTTTGGCATTTAAAGAGTGTTAATCGAAAGCGAAAACTCCGACGGGAGGGAGGGTCAGTAAACCAAGCCGGCTTAACGGCCCAACAGTGAAGGTCAGCAGTGAGCGGAGGAGATCGGTATCCCGATCCCCACTGCAGATGGCACGTGAAACGTTCACAGATCTATTTTTGCATGGCAATGGCGCTCGAAAGTATGCATCGAACAAACTGGGGCTTTCCTTGAACTTGAATAGTTTTTCCCCACTTCTGGGTGAACTATCCGGTGATAGAAAGTTGTATCGAAAACGACATTGACGTTTTCTTGCGCAACAACAAACAGAAACTTTTGCTTTCTTTCCTTGTGCACAACATTCCATACCACAACTCCACAAATGGAGAACCCCCAACGTGATGTACATAATATATCTACATAAAATCGTATAAAGTGTATATATATTATATGTGCATTCATGGCTAAACGAAAAATGATTTCTGGCCAAGTGATTTTGAGTCATTGCAAACAGCGCTTTTTGTTCGGTGTGTGGAATCAATTACTCAGAGGGGCACGTTAAAAGAGAGCCTCATTGAAATGCACAAATGCCACGCCGTGCCGTGGCATGGGGCACATAAAAGTTGGTATTCCCTTTCCCCAATTCCCTGGCATAGCGGGTTCTATTAACTGCACATTGTACGAAGTACGAGTGCGAGTGCGAGTGCGAGTACCCTGACCATTCCACGAAGGCCTCCTCCCCTCTTTAGTATGCCGATCGGGTAGCACTTCAATTGGCTCTCGACGAAACCCCAAACAGCGAGAGATTTCGGGGTTAATTCGATTATTTGAATGACGGCAGAACCGAACGAATCGTACCGTGAATTCTGGAATTCCTTGGCAGGTGCACTTTTCAGAATTGAATTTCGTTTGGGTGTAAATGTCGCTGAACCTCGCGGAGTACCATATTTTCAGAACAAAAATGCTTCTCTTATTTTGATCAGAATTTATATGAAACTTTTGTTTATTACTCTCCCGCATAATTTTAGATAAGAATGCGAATACAATTTTGTTTTAATTGTGCACCGCAGCGTACCATATTTTTGGAACAGCAATCCTTCTCCCCTTTTTTTTATCAGAATTTATATGAAACTCTTGTTTAATACTCTGCCGCATAATTTAAGATAAGAAATGCTAATGCGATTGTGTTTTAATTTTACATTTCTATGCCTTCATTTTACATATTTTGTAGATGGACGAGATAATAGCACACATAAATCGATTCAAAGTGTTGATTGCAATTGAAATTGCCACAAACAAATAATGTCATACATTTTCTGATGTATGTGCACCTCTTCCCGCCATAGAGAGACCATCGGGAGTTCGAAAGAGTTTCTGAAGATTTTAACAAGGACACACATTCCTTAGTTCATCATTTATTGCGTAATGCTTTAGGAAAATTGCTCTTCCACCATTTGAGAAATGTGTTCAAAAAACTGTTTGCAATATGAATATTTGTATATTTTTTTCCTCGATAATATTTCATTGTTTTCCATTTTTTTGAGATAAAAAATTACCTGTAAATGTACTTCACTTATTTAACACTTTAAAATATTTACAAAAAATTCTTCACGCACGCACACACACACGTTGAAAACCCGAAGGAAACTTTTTAGCTCAATAAAAAAAATCACACAGTATAAAAACGGAAAAAATTAGCAAAACAATTGTTCAGATTCCTTGAAATTGTGGAAGTATTTTAAAAATTGTTCTGTTTTTTCAATACATTTATATGGCAAGCCGGCTTGCTCCAGCGGGTGGATGGGTGGTGTACCGAGTATAAGCGAGTATAACTCCCGATTGTGCGTGTGTGTGTGGGTGTGTTGGGCGCGTGCTATGCGTCTGCGCAGCGGCAACGTTCTGATTTCGTACGACGCCCGGCGCTCGCATTTCAACGTCTTTTGAGTGCGCGGAACAGCAGCGAAGGTGGACAGAGGCACCGACAGCGACTGTGGCAGAGGCAAAGGTAAAGGTAAAGGTAGGTGAGATAGGCAGCGACAGCGACAGCGCAGCGGCTGAGCGCCAACGTCAAGACGCTTCCGAGTCCAGGTCTTTTTTTATAATATTGGCGGCTGCGCAGTTCTGCTGCTGCCACTTCTCTCAACGCGCTGCTCATGCGCACTGCGTTGGCGTTGTCGTTGTCGTTGACGTCGCTGCTGGTATACCCTTCAATAAGGTATCGCGTATTTTCGATGGCACAATAAATGCACTCCTTATCCGCTCTGATCACCGAATAGTACACAAATTAAATACAATTTAACGCTGCCCAAACAAGCGCTCTGTTAACAATTCGCACAGCTGATTGAGTAGGGCTACCGTTTAACAGAGCGGATGATAATTGATGCACTCTGGTCACCTTATTGAAAACTCTAGCTGATGTAGGGCAGTCTTAAATACTTTATATATGTATATATAAATATATTTTATATTATATTTTTATATTTATATTTATATTAATATTACCAAAAGTTCTACCAATCATTCAGTAATTTCTTGGAACGAGCGAAGCGCCTAAAACACAATAAGGACTGCAAAGCTTCTCAGCAAAATGTTAGACAGTGGTGACAGCCCTGGTCACACTTGACAGAGGGTTATCGGTATGATTAGCTTGTCAAACTTTGGACGTCACAAGAAGAGCTGCCTAGTCATTAAGATAGAAAAAAGTCGGCCGGAAGAAAACTCGGAGTCTTAGAAAAAGGTACGAATTAGTAAGAAACTTTGCGGATAACACAATTTAATATTGTGCTTAATTCCATAGACATTACCAAGAAAAATCAGTCGAAAGAAGAGCCAAAGAGTTCGGCAGAAAAGCTGTCGGTAGAACAGACATCAATAAATTTGCATCTCGTTGAAAAAAAGGTATGAGTACGTAAGAAGAAGACAATTTGTGCAGGATCTAATAGTGCTTTAGTTTCAGCAGCTATCAAAGATGAGCTTAGTCGCTGTGCATGTGGCGGACGGGGATTTCGAATGCTCCTGCGACGACATCGTCCGCGCCATTATGACTGGAAGAGCCAAGCTGCTCCTAATCGCCAAGTCGACTCCCACCTGGCTGAGCGCCCAGCTTATGCATCTCGCAGATATATGGCACTGCCCCCATATGAGCTACGCCCACAGTCTGATTAAGATCCTCAATAGCCATGGCATCGTGGTCCGGACCCGTTACATTGTCTTCACTGATGCCAAGGCTGCCTCCGATATTCTGACTCTGGCATCTTAATAAACTATAATAATAATTAGTTTATTATTAATTCGATAGAAATGTACATATATGACAATGATTCTCTGTGTGTGTGGTCTGTGGTTCCGAAGTTATAGCCGGGTGTTGTGCCATTGTGGCCATGCACTCTTCGAGTAATTCGTGGTCGCATATTCGATCTTTCGCATTAGCGGAGGACTTGGAAGACAGGCAAGTTGCTGTAAATTTCGAGAAGTTTCGGCAAAAGTAAAAGTGCTGCCATACTGCATGCGGGCTAAGCAGCTGATGGATTCTAACCTAGAAAATTGCAATTGGATTACATTTCGACTTAGCCCAATTTTTAGGAATTACTACAACACTACAATGCCTATACATTTTCGTAGCTGCCACATGGAAAGAGTATGCAATGCTTCGGCCCACCGGCTGAAGAGCCTCCTGTTTTGCTGCTGTCTTTTTGCTTTTGTCTTTTCGTTGGCGCTTTTTCTCTGCTGCTGCCGCCACTTGCGTCTCTGCTGCCGTCAACGCATTCTGCTTTGGTATGCAAAGGAAGCGGTAAACGTGCAAGGTGAGGCCGTGTGCTCTTCTCTCTGCTCTCCTCTGCACCTGAAAAAAGGGACGGCATTACGGCAAGTGCGTGCTCCGTCCCATTCCGGCTAATTGCTGCGGCCAGGCAATCAGCTGATTAATTGCCAACATAGTCTCCAAGGGTCTGTCTGTCTGCGGGCGGGCTCCAGGCCGATCTTGCGCGTAAGAGGTAGTGGCGTCGTCCCCAAAGTGAAGGAGGGGGATACTGGTACTGTGGTCTGCAGCACCTATCGCATTACACTGCAGCATATCGGGAATTCTGTCACAAAAACCTGCTTAGACCCTGCCTTAGATCATCCCACCCCACCCCCCACCCCTACGATGCCCTTGAGGTGCGTCTCGCTTCTGTCACAATTTGTCGCAAACAGATTTTGATTTATGTCGTCCACTCTGAGCGCTGAATATGAAATCAATAGATCGATTTGGGGCTCTTTTCGCTTGCAAATTGAAATAGTGACTTGGGGCTTTAGATAAGCCCCGAGAATTGGCCGCAATGTAATTGGTGGCCCCAAAAAATGGCCAAAAAAAGAACAACCAGAGCTCCAACCAAAGCGCTCCAACATGGGGGTTCAATGAACCTAAAGCGGAGTCGTTTGAATTGCCCGCCACGGCTGTATAACAGTTTGGTAGGAAATATTTCTTTTCCGCCACAAAACAGCTGATGCTGAGGGAAATTTTTGTTTGCTCTCTCTCTCTCTCTCTGGCGCTCTAAGCATAAATGCGCAGGATTTAAAAAGCCGGATATGCAGAGATGGAAAGAGAGAGAGAGAGGGACCTACGAAATATGTGCCTTACCTTGTATGATTGGTTCACCTTGTGAAGGATGTTGCAAGAACGTGTGTCTGCTGGAGAGAGAGTTTCACTCTGCGGGAACATTCTCGCAGCTGTCGTCGTTGGGCCAGAAGGACATACGGACCACAACCTCTCTTCATTCTAGGTTGCTCTCTCTGTTCCGCTCAACCACAACAACACCCCCTCGTTTGGGTGTAAATGTCGCTGAACCTCGCGGAGTACCATATTTTCGGAACAAAAATGCTTCTCTTATTTTGATCAGAATTTATATGAAACTTTTGTTTATTACTCTCCCGCATAATTTTAGATAAGAATGCGAATACAATTTTGTTTTAATTGTGCACCGCAGCGTACCATATTTTTGGAACAGCAATCCTTCTCCCCTTTTTTTTATCAGAATTTATATGAAACTCTTGTTTAATACTCTGCCGCATAATTTAAGATAAGAAATGCTAATGCGATTGTGTTTTAATTTTACATTTCTATGCCTTCATTTTACATATTTTGTAGATGGACGAGATAATAGCACACATAAATCGATTCAAAGTGTTGATTGCAATTGAAATTGCCACAAACAAATAATGTCATACATTTTCTGATGTATGTGCACCTCTTCCCGCCATAGAGAGACCATCGGGAGTTCGAAAGAGTTTCTGAAGATTTTAACAAGGACACACATTCCTTAGTTCATCATTTATTGCGTATTGCTTTAGGAAAATTGCTCTTCCACCATTTGAGAAATGTGTTCAAAAAACTGTTTGCAATATGAATATTTGTATATTTTTTTCCTCGATAATATTTCATTGTTTTCCATTTTTTTGAGATAAAAAATTACCTGTAAATGTACTCCACTTATTTAACACTTTAAAATATTTACAAAAAATTCTTCACGCACGCACACACACACGTTGAAAACCCGAAGGAAACTTTTTAGCTCAATAAAAAAAATCACACAGTATAAAAACGGAAAAAATTAGCAAAACAATTGTTCAGATTCCTTGAAATTGTGGAAGTATTTTAAAAATTGTTCTGTTTTTTCAATACATTTATATGGCAAGCCGGCTTGCTCCAGCGGGTGGATGGGTGGTGTACCGAGTATAAGCGAGTATAACTCCCGATTGTGCGTGTGTGTGTGGGTGTGTTGGGCGCGTGCTATGCGTCTGCGCAGCGGCAACGTTCTGATTTCGTACGACGCCCGGCGCTCGCATTTCAACGTCTTTTGAGTGCGCGGAACAGCAGCGAAGGTGGACAGAGGCACCGACAGCGACTGTGGCAGAGGCAAAGGTAAAGGTAAAGGTAGGTGAGATAGGCAGCGACAGCGACAGCGCAGCGGCTGACCGCCAACGTCAAGACGCTTCCGAGTCCAGGTCTTTTTTTATAATATTGGCGGCTGCGCAGTTCTGCTGCTGCCACTTCTCTCAACGCGCTGCTCATGCGCACTGCGTTGGCGTTGTCGTTGTCGTTGACGTCGCTGCTGGTATACCCTTCAATAAGGTATCGCGTATTTTCGATGGCACAATAAATGCACTCCTTATCCGCTCTGATCACCGAATAGTACACAAATTAAATACAATTTAACGCTGCCCAAACAAGCGCTCTGTTAACAATTCGCACAGCTGATTGAGTAGGGCTACCGTTTAACAGAGCGGATGATAATTGATGCACTCTGGTCACCTTATTGAAAACTCTAGCTGATGTAGGGCAGTCTTAAATACTTTATATATGTATATATAAATATATTTTATATTATATTTTTATATTTATATTTATATTAATATTACCAAAAGTTCTACCAATCATTCAGTAATTTCTTGGAACGAGCGAAGCGCCTAAAACACAATAAGGACTGCAAAGCTTCTCAGCAAAATGTTAGACAGTGGTGACAGCCCTGGTCACACTTGACAGAGGGTTATCGGTATGATTAGCTTGTCAAACTTTGGACGTCACAAGAAGAGCTGCCTAGTCATTAAGATAGAAAAAAGTCGGCCGGAAGAAAACTCGGAGTCTTAGAAAAAGGTACGAATTAGTAAGAAACTTTGCGGATAACACAATTTAATATTGTGCTTAATTCCATAGACATTACCAAGAAAAATCAGTCGAAAGAAGAGCCAAAGAGTTCGGCAGAAAAGCTGTCGGTAGAACAGACATCAATAAATTTGCATCTCGTTGAAAAAAAGGTATGAGTACGTAAGAAGAAGACAATTTGTGCAGGATCTAATAGTGCTTTAGTTTCAGCAGCTATCAAAGATGAGCTTAGTCGCTGTGCATGTGGCGGACGGGGATTTCGAATGCTCCTGCGACGACATCGTCCGCGCCATTATGACTGGAAGAGCCAAGCTGCTCCTAATCGCCAAGTCGACTCCCACCTGGCTGAGCGCCCAGCTTATGCATCTCGCAGATATATGGCACTGCCCCCATATGAGCTACGCCCACAGTCTGATTAAGATCCTCAATAGCCATGGCATCGTGGTCCGGACCCGTTACATTGTCTTCACTGATGCCAAGGCTGCCTCCGATATTCTGACTCTGGCATCTTAATAAACTATAATAATAATTAGTTTATTATTAATTCGATAGAAATGTACATATATGACAATGATTCTCTGTGTGTGTGGTCTGTGGTTCCGAAGTTATAGCCGGGTGTTGTGCCATTGTGGCCATGCACTCTTCGAGTAATTCGTGGTCGCATATTCGATCTTTCGCATTAGCGGAGGACTTGGAAGACAGGCAAGTTGCTGTAAATTTCGAGAAGTTTCGGCAAAAGTAAAAGTGCTGCCATACTGCATGCGGGCTAAGCAGCTGATGGATTCTAACCTAGAAAATTGCAATTGGATTACATTTCGACTTAGCCCAATTTTTAGGAATTACTACAACACTACAATGCCTATACATTTTCGTAGCTGCCACATGGAAAGAGTATGCAATGCTTCGGCCCACCGGCTGAAGAGCCTCCTGTTTTGCTGCTGTCTTTTTGCTTTTGTCTTTTCGTTGGCGCTTTTTCTCTGCTGCTGCCGCCACTTGCGTCTCTGCTGCCGTCAACGCATTCTGCTTTGGTATGCAAAGGAAGCGGTAAACGTGCAAGGTGAGGCCGTGTGCTCTTCTCTCTGCTCTCCTCTGCACCTGAAAAAAGGGACGGCATTACGGCAAGTGCGTGCTCCGTCCCATTCCGGCTAATTGCTGCGGCCAGGCAATCAGCTGATTAATTGCCAACATAGTCTCCAAGGGTCTGTCTGTCTGCGGGCGGGCTCCAGGCCGATCTTGCGCGTAAGAGGTAGTGGCGTCGTCCCCAAAGTGAAGGAGGGGGATACTGGTACTGTGGTCTGCAGCACCTATCGCATTACACTGCAGCATATCGGGAATTCTGTCACAAAAACCTGCTTAGACCCTGCCTTAGATCATCCCACCCCGCCCCCCACCCCTACGATGCCCTTGAGGTGCGTCTCGCTTCTGTCACCATTTGTCGCAAACAGATTTTGATTTATGTCGTCCACTCTGAGCGCTGAATATGAAATCAATAGATCGATTTGGGGCTCTTTTCGCTTTCAAATTGAAATCGTGACTTGGGGCTTTAGATAAGCCCCGAGAATTGGCCGCAATGTAATTGGTGGCCCCAAAAAATGGGCAAAAAAAGAACAACCAGAGCTCCAACCAAAGCGCTCCAACATGAGGTTCAATGAACCTAAAGCGGAGTCGTTTGAATTGCCCGTCACGGCTGTATAACAGTTTGGTAGGAAATATTTCTTTTCCGCCACAAAACAGCTGATGCTGAGGGAAATTTTTGTTTGCTCTCTCTCTCTGTCTCTCTGGCGCTCTAAGCATAAATGCGCAGGATTTAAAAAGCCGGATATGCAGAGATGGAAAGAGAGAGAGAGAGGGACCTACGAAATATGTGCCTTACCTTGTATGATTGGTTCACCTTGTGAAGGATGTTGCAAGAACGTGTGTCTGCTGGAGAGAGAGTTTCACTCTGCGGGAACATTCTCGCAGCTGTCGTCGTTGGGCCAGAAGGACATACGGACCACAACCTCTCTTCATTCTAGGTTGCTCTATCTGTTCCGCTCAACCACAACACCACCCCCACACACCCCCCCGCAGTCTATGAATGATTAGGTAAACAACAGCGCGAGATCCGGCATCCGTAATGCCGGACCCGCTCGTACACTCGCATTCGTGACTCGGACTATTTCGAGTTTCCCTCATTTTCGAATTTAAAACTTTACAATTTCCTTGAATCTTTCCATCTTGGAAACCCATCTGCCACCTTGCTGCATTTGGGAAACATAAAACTTAAATTTTTAATTTTAATTAATTTAAATTAATTTTTGGTTGTTGTTGTCGTTGCTGGGGTTCTTAGGGGGAGGGGGTAGCCTTAGCATTAGCATACTTAGCCAGGCCCAAGCACATTACACATACGCACTGTTGGCTCCGCACTTTCACCTCTACGCGGGGGAAACAGGGTAAATATATATATAGAGAGAGAGAGGAAGGTAGGTGGACGGACAGGTACTTCCTGTGCTTATGTGTCAGAGATGGGGGTTGGAGCACACTGCCGCCTCCATTCACTGGCAATTTACATGCTTTATTCGAGTAATTTAATTGCAAATGTCCCATTAGTGGCAACGTGAAGAGCCTGCAGGGCGGTGGACGGAGGAGGAAGAGCGACAGGGAGAGGAAAGTTTAGAAAAGGGGAAGGGCAGAGGGTTAGGCTGGAGGATGCGATGGGATGGTGCTTCTGGGATTTTGGGGTGAGCCCTTAGCTGCCCAATGTTAATGTGTTCCAAGGCAAGGACAGTAGAACATCGGCCAAAGGGATATGTACGTATAGGAGCCAGATAGATAGATGGGTAGGTAGTATATAGACAGTTGTATGCGAGTATACAGCTAGAAAACATACGTAAACATCGAATAATAATCATTTCATCAAAGTTATATAGCGTTTCTTTTGAAGGGACAATTTATTCCCAATGTTCGGCTTACAGGGATCCTTTCTAATTGTTTTCTCAACCAAAAGTTCCTCTAAAACGACTCTATCTGAGTTGCAGTTTTCACTGTACTTGTTTACAGGTGAATGTTGAAGGGGATTGTGTAGCATATACATATGTACATACATACATATGTACACTACTGGCCAAAATAATAAGTACATCGGTGTCGTGCTAGTTTGTTATGGAATAGCTCGAATGTTTGTAAGTGTATGGATGCCAATTGTTTATATTTGGAAAGGTTACAGTCTTGCCAATTATTTAAATCAAAAATTAAAGTGGGGAACCATCTTAATAAAATTCTATTCATACATTTTTGCAGAATGGGCATTTTTGGTCTGGCCAAAATAATAAGTACACTGGTGTTATTTATATATTTGAAAGGATTGGATAAGGATTTGGTCAAAGGATTGTTGTTTTTTATTAAGTTCCTTCATATTTAAGTACATGAGAGTCAAAAAAATTCTTTAGATAGGCCGTACTCCTGAAGAAAGGAAGTTTTCCATAAGTCTTCAAAAAGAAAGGAAAATTCTCCGGGAAAATGGCGAAAAGTCTTGAACGATCGGTATTTTTGGTTCAGAATACTTTCAAATCTAAAGTGCTTATTGAAAATCGAGGATGGAAGAAGAAATCTTTACGAACAACGGACACCCGCATCATCAGTCTTGCAAAAAAGGATCAGTTCATGTCTTCCAAGGCCAAATACGCTCAAATTGGGAAAGAAAAATCAGGTCTGATGGTTCGTCGGAGACTTAAATATATAGACCTAACAGCACGTATAGTCCGAAAAGTTACCTTACTCCGAGTAAAAATTTTGAAGATGAAGCAAAAACTCGTTGAAAATCATTTGGCATGGTCTGGGTCAGATGGGTCTTAGAAGTGGAATAATATATTATTGAGAGACGAAACAAAAATAAATCCTTTTGATAATGACTCCAGAAGATGTATACAAGGACCCAAAGGCAAAGAATTCGACTTCCGGTACACAAAGAAAACGGTTAAGAACGGAGGCTGATGTATAGGTATCTGAGGATATTTTTCTTGGCATGGCGTTGAGCCGGTACATCACACAACTAATCATGTGATCCAATTCGGGTACAAAAACATATTGACAGTTATTATACAATCTTAAGCTGAGGAAAACATGCCCTTGAGATGGGTCTTTCTACCGGAAAATTACCCAAAGCACACCTCAAAGGTGGTGAAGGCTTGGTTTACGGGAAAAAATGTAAACGTTATGGCTTGGCTAATTCAGTCTCCTGACTTAAACTCATTTTAAAACCTTTGGGGTGACTTAAAACGTCGAATTAGTAAAAATTATTTTCGAAAAGAAAAAGAATTGTGGAGAATTTGTGCAAAAAACGTGGTGTGAGAATCCAGTGGAGACTTGCCCCAAACTTATTGCTAGTATGCCAAGAAGGATGGCCGAAATCATCCAAAATAAGTGTGGCTATATAGGATACTATTAAAAGATTATAAATTATAAGAAAAAAGTGTAAACATTTTGATACGCTTTTAGTTTTTCGCTTTGGAGAATTGCTGTACTTATTATTTTGGCCAGCCCTTATTTATGATTTTAAGGTTTAATCGATCATAAAATATATATTTGAAATGAAAAATGCTTATGATAAACATTTTTATAGTCTATTGTAGGTTAGAAAACTGAAAGTAAATTTGAATTTTTAATTATGTTTACTAGAAAAGTTTTATAGGACGTGAAAGAAAGCTCATAAGCGTGTACTTATTATTTTGGCCAGTAGTGTATGTGTGTAGTTGAAGATGGTGTCAGGAGGGGTCTTGGGAGGATTGAGAGACGGATCTTAGCGGCAGAGGGAGGCAGAGGCGGTAAGGGAGGCAGGGGGGCCCTTGAAGAGGTGTTAGATGTACGATATGTACTCCCACCCCTTTATGTGTTACTGTGACATTTATTTTTCTCTCTGCTTCCGCCACCATATTTTCCATGTTTTTGTTGCTGGGCCTGTGAGTGTCATTAACATGGCCAAGAAACCGCAAAAAGCGCAAAGCGCATCTCTAACAACAAGCACAAGAAGCGGCTGAAAAAAGAACCAGCAGAAGAGGCTGGAAAATAAGCAAAAAGAACCTCAACAAGAAATAAATAAAATAAAAAGAAATACTTGAAAGCAATTTTTGGCTGCAACGAAGTCTGTATACACTTTCAGCTGCGCGATCATCATCGGGAAAATTGGAGTGCAAGATCTATTTGATTATCTCATAGTTGAACAGTTGAAATAGTTTTTGGCAGCTCCAACACTTAAACTGGGAAGCAAACTGGCAACAAATCAGTCTCCCAAAACTGAGGAAACTAAACAGAAAATGATTGTGTATTAAAGGTATGCGTTTGAGATGCTTCCTTCTGGAAGTGAAAGCCTTTCGTGAATATCCCAATACGCATACCCTCTATACGCGTAGGGTATCAGAAACAGACATGCAAAAGGCTCTTTCTGCTGCGTCTCCCCCCAATCAAGTCTTTCTCCCTCTGTGATTCTCTTTTTCTCTGTTTTTGATGGGCTAAAACTAACAACAAAATATAAAGAGAAAAAAAGAGGCAAAGCAACAGAAAAAACAGCAGCAGCAACAAAAAAGAAACTAAATAAATAAAACTGTCACATAAAATAAGGCAAAAGATATGGGAATACTAGGTGTAGGGGACATGAGGGACGGTGGGGATACTGGGATGTTGTGTGCTGAGGATGGAGGGGGGATGGAGTGAGCGGTGGAGGGTCTGTGGAGGATGTCTGTGTGAGGCATTTAGCTATGCAAAAGCGCTCATCCTAGCCGCCATTCTGTGGAAATTACAAGCAAAATGTTACCTAAATAGGCCAAACAAATACATATGCTGTGGCACAAAAACACACACAGATCCAAAAACACGAGGGAGAATACACACAAACACACACACACACACATAGACACACGCATAAACAGAAATGCAGATAGGAAAAGTGCTGACATTCATTGACTGTGAGATAAACCATCTTTATTTTAATGCCAAAATTATTATTCACAAAAAAATTAAGTGTAAGAAATCAACAGATTAAACAAATATGAAAAATAAACTTAATGTTTTTTGCTCTCGCCAATAATTTAGATTGATTTTAGATATTTTAGTAAGATATAAACGACACGCGATTGAGAGATACATAGATACATATATGGAGTTGCATATGGAAACTGGTGTTCAAGTGCCTCAAACAGGAGTCAGTGGCAGTGTATGTAATATTTGATAGTTCAAAGACACCTTTAAAGACAAAAATGGTGTGTTTATTTATAGATAATCATACTATTAAATATCAGAATTCATGGTATCGAACATTATGTATTTATCATCAATCTAAGCCATACATTTCGAGCAAAATCTTCACTTTGAAATGCACATATATTATTTGTATTGCTTATTTCTGCTTAACAAATGGGGGAATGTTAGATTCGATCATATGTGCTATGAACCGCTTGAAGGGCTCAGTTTTCCTTTTTTTACTTGATTTACATTCATATAAAGCTAATAGCTATGTATATATATTATGAAATGATCATATATGATCTAATACAAACTCTATTTGTTAGACCACGCGCTTGGCTAT
This sequence comes from Drosophila persimilis, assembly GCF_003286085.1. Lineage (NCBI taxonomy): Eukaryota > Metazoa > Arthropoda > Insecta > Diptera > Drosophilidae > Drosophila > Drosophila persimilis. The sequence continues at coordinate 221,197 of NW_020825442.1, read as the reverse complement.
CTTACAGATTGTTGCATAGCTGTATGGCTGTAAAATAACTACACAACGTAAACGTATCTCTGTACTTCGTCTCACTTATCACTTAGTTTTAAGCAAATTAAAATCCAGAAAGTCTGTGCTTATCAGATATTCATATTTTTATGGAAATCAAAAATGAATTGGCGATTTCTTTGTCGGCAGCGAATCAGTGTTCTCCTTTCAACAGCTCGGATCCGTTCCAATGAAAGGTTCAATGCACTTCAACGTCGCTCCGCCTTCTAGGCCCATAAAAATCGTTGCAGGGTGCCATCACTAAAAAGAAAATTAAACACTGAAATTTGACTAAAAATATTCGTAGTATGTTCTTGTAAACCAGAACAACTTAAATGCAAATGAAATGTTTACACTTAATGTGCAAATTTATTTATGACAATACATAAAAAAAGTAGATTTGAGATCTAGATCCAGGGATCCAGAGCCAGCCAGCCCCCCCGCAAATTCTGATCTATCGAAAGTTGGACCCGTCTTGGCGTTGATTGCTGCCTGATCGCCGATCGGTCGATCGTTAAGGCCAATTTTCGGCTAGAGATATCATAAAACAAAACGGCGAACGATCCACAAAACTGTCATAATCTCGTTATAAGAAACAAAAGCCACACAAAACAAGATTGGTCTTAGAAAAAAAAAAAAATGAATCATAAAAGCGTTGATAAATAGTTAAAGCTGTATGCGATTTGTGAATGCTCTTTGATTTGGGGCTTCGGAAAAGATAAAAGCTTTAAATAAAATGTTTCCTAAAGATAATAAATAGATAGATAATAGATTTATGTTTGGAAATTTTTTTGAAGTTTTGGAGATACCATTGCCCATAAACAATATATTTGCCTCAATAAAATCGAGTAGGAGATAACATTGAGGAGCTTCCAAACCAGTCTTCAACAACATCCCCTACTCGTCTAAATCCTTGTACGAGTACGAGTACGAGTACGAGTATGAGGACGATTATTACTTAGTGATGATTACATACATTTATGCATATCGAAGATGGAAATGGATATTGATATGGCTGGCAGTGGATATAGCAATTACCTGGTTGGCTTGATTGTTTGTTGATTGGGGAGTTTCGACGCAGTTAATTATCTGTGTAGGTTTGAGTTGTGCGTGTTCTCCAGTGTTCAGGCTGCTGTTCAGGCTGCTGTTCAGGCCCGGAATTCGACATGCATTCAACTCTCCCATACACTACTCCCCTCTTCCCCGTTGACCTGTGTGTTGTTGAGTGGCATTCGTGGCCGATAATTGTCCGGGTGTCAAATATCAGCTAATCGATTAATCGTCAATTGTATGCCTCGCTTCTGACCCGCTGGCTCAACTCGTGTTTTGTTGTTTGTTTGTCTGTCTGCTAGTCCGTCTGTCTTTCAGTCACTGAAGCTACCTTTGGCTGCCGCCCTCACGACGAATTGTCGAAAGTCCATTGTCATGCGCAAATTTAGAGCTTATATAGAATCCATTGGTATGCGTTATTTTTTTTCGATTAAACTTTTTGTTATTGCAGGTGATATATCTGTTGTTTACCGAAAGCTAAACGTTGTGTGGTTTTTTTGCTCTCTAATTAAGATACCCTTTGCTTATTGCCATCAATTTTGAACACATCGAACTGGTGTCCCAGAGATACGATCAGTCTACGGTATGGCCACCAGAAGAACGATCGATCGGGAAAGGTTACTTCGGGGGTGTGCCAAGGGCCTAAGGGCCAAAGGTTCTATATATTTATAGAAATCTATAGAAAACTCAGTTATTCATCGCTGGTCAATCGCTGTTTATCGGTGTCTATCGCCCATCTGCTGCTGTTCTTCTTCCTCCATCGCTTGTTCATCGATGATTTATTCCACTTGTGATCCCCTAAGCACCGCCTCTGGCTTAAGCAGCTGTGCCACCAGCAATCGCAATTAATTGCTAATAAAATCATTAAAAATCAATGAATGCATTCATTAAATAATAAGCAGAAGATCCAAAAGCAAGCTAGCCATCAAGGATTCGGATAATGCGGGTAGCAATTAATGTGAGTGAATGAACCCTGAGAAACTGAGAGCTCGAGCGCTGGAGAGCCGGAGACAACCTGACAACCCACCCGTGAACCCCAAAGTGCTGAGAGGCTTTCAGGTGGCGTTGCGGTGGAGGTGGAGGTGGCGGTGGCGGTGCCGGTGCCGGTGCTTTGTGGCCATTAATAAACGTGTCAGCTTTGGGCATTTGCTGGTCATATTGTTATTCTAATAAACAATAATCATTGTTTGTTGTTTCGGCTACCGATGTCGTTCCCGACGCCGGCACTGACACACTGCCCCCGGGTTCGGTTCGGGACGTGGACCCGGGTCTACGGTGCCATGCCCGCAGCAGCATGTTAACGCCATTTTCGGGAGAAGAACAACAAATAAAAAGAGGTGGACGTGGTCGCGGATCTGGCATCAGCCCCAGATTAGGGGGATTATCGAAAGTCATTGTGTTCTATGAGGGGGCATTGTCATTGATTAAAAGTTTAAGAAACTAACTAGTTTTCATTTATGTTCTTCAGAATTCAATCATTTTAAAGGCTTTTACAATTGAAATTCAAACATTTTTGGGCGTATTATAAGGTGGTATGGGAAAAGTGAGTAGTTTTTAAACTCTTATTTACTGCAAGACAGCATAGATTTTAGTTTATATGTGCGCACATACATGTGCATATGTATATATTTAGCTTTCTATGAACATTGAAATCCACCGTATATATTAATATTTTCGAAATCTTCATGATTACTCACATGTGTAAGCTACATGTATAATAGGTGTTCCACTACATGCATCACTGGCGCCATCCATTGCTGAACGCTTACTTTACTACTTTTTACATTTACTTTATTCTGTTGTACATTATGCATGTTCCATCTGTCAAAGCTTTGCTCGAAAAGATGCTATAAACTGTGGTGTATACCTTGGGTGTAGTTATCAGCTAGAAAAATGAATTTTTTTTTGGCATTATTATCCTCCTATACTCCTCCGCTCGTTCTCAGTTCCTTGCCGTTAATAGTGCTATAATCAATACCTTTCACAATGTAGTGGAAAATTTTGTAGTGATCCTAAAAAATTCTTTTCTTTCGTTAACTGCGGGTCCATCCCCCGTGATTTTCAAAGTGGTTTGCAGACGGATGTATGTAGTTTTTACGGACATTAGCATGGCATTCGTTTCTGTGAACCATGCTCTTCGTATTCACAAGCTCTCTTTATTAGGGTTCTCAAAGAATCTTATAAATTCGATTTTGTCCTATCTCTCTAACCGTACTCAACGTACTGTTTTGTTTTCTAATGTGTTGTCAAATATTGTTAATGCTACTTCAGGAGTGCCACAGGGAAGTCATCTGGGCCCGCTTCTGTTTATTTTATTTGTGAATGACCTTCCCCAAGTTATAACATACTCTACTACACACACTGTCTGCTTACTCTGATTGGTACTTGCACACACGCCTTTAACTGGGTCCAAGTGAACTGTTATTGTGGGGTTCAACTAATCTTCTTTTTCTGAACCTTTCTAAATGCAAACTTATGACATTTTACCGTCGCGTTCGGAGTCCTACTTCAGCAAGATAAGAACCCAAAGCACACATCAAAGCTGTTGACCAAATTTAGAGGGCCAACAAATTAACGCTTTAAAGTGTTCTACTCAATACTGCTCGGCCCAACTTACTGCTGTTCCCCGATGCTAACCACTGCTCCTTCAATAGGCCAGCTTGCCCCTCCTTCTTAAATACATGATAAATTAGTCATATTAGATGTAAGCAAGCACCGAATTTACTGTCTTAAAAATAATACGTGTAGGTGGAATGTTCCTTTCTCGCTCTTTACAGCACTGCCCTGCAGCCATCTTTATCTCTCTTTTCCTGCTACTACCCCGTAAGTCCGCTCAACCCCCCTATCGTCTTGCTACTCCTGCTCCTTTTGTGTATGATTCTGTTAAACTTTGATTTTTCGTGGACTAGTTTATAGATAAGCGTTTTGTCCGCCACAAGAAAGGCAGTCGACCGTCCGACCGAGTGGCACAAGCGTTTGGCAAGGTGTGGTGCGGTGGTGCGGTGGGTCGCGGTTTGGTGCTAACCCTTGCCCAAAGTTGATGATTTCATCAAGCGGAAGGATGGAAGAGTGGGGACGGGACTGGCCTGCCTTCGAAATTGCTAAAAGCATTCAAAGGTTGGGAAAACCAACAAATACCGGAGAACAATAAATATTTTAACCGTTTAAAAGGGCTAAATAAAAAAAAAAATTGGAAATAATTTGTTGTCCACAACTAAAACCATTTTTAACAGACGTCAATGCACAACATCCTAAAATGAATAGCATTGAAATATTGCCTCCTTTTTGCAACGGTTTATTTTTGGATATAACAAATTTCCTAAAATCAAAAGTAGCCCCAATTTCGTCCAAATAAAAATCCGTTCTTAAAACGTCAATTCATAAGGTCACATCAACTGGACACGTAAAAGCCAGAAATAATTTATGAATATACTTTTGGCCCTGACATATTATCCACAATGATATTGGCACAATACACAATTAAACCAACCCAATCTAGACCAACCTGCACTGGATTCGCACGGAAGAATTTTCTTTTTTCTTTTCTTCCTCAGCAAAAATAAATTAACAATAATTATTTAACAGAATAAAATGTCAATATTATTAACAAACCAATTGAGCTTTTGAGCTTGCTCTCTTTCGCTTTATCGCTGAATGCCCAATGGAAAATGAGAAGCCACTTGGTTGGCTGTGTGAAGAAAAGAGATTTCTTATGCGGCGGGACGCTCACGCGTTCCAAAAAGGGAGAGAGAGAATATAAAAGCACCTGTTGGTTCAAGAAATGCTTCAGTCAGCGGCAGCACTTAGATAGCGACTAGTTAGCGACCGGAGCGGCCACGTAGAGCTCGAGAAAAGAATGAGTCTTTCGGCACGACTTCTGTTCATCGCAGTGATCGCGGCAAGCGTGAGTCTGAGAGAGATTCGGGCACGTGAGGCGATTACTCCCAGTCCAGAAGTAGGCCAGATCATTAAAGATCTCGATGGACTACATATAGACGGCACTGGGACGGCGTGGAGGCAAGGTGAGTAGATATGCGGGCAACTTGAATGGAGAGCTGGGAAAAAGCTGTCGCTCTCGCGTTAACTTTGTCAGGGAACGTTGAGAGTCGCTGCTACGGCAGCTACTCTATATTTATACCCGATACTCAGTCTGACAGACGGACGGATAGACAGACATGGCTCTATCGATTCGGCTTTTGCTACTGATCAAGAATATATATACTTTATGGGATCGGAAAAACCTTCCTTCTGGGGGTTACACACATCCACCTTCCGCATAAATCATTTTGAGTATCGGGTAATAACATTTCATTTGAATAATAAATTCCTCACCTGCATTTCGAGTGCTAAACGATTACTGAATTACTGAAATTTCAGGAGCGTCCTGCAAAGTGGATGTGCAAAGGGATCTGCCCCCCCCGAGATCATTTCAGCCGCTATACCTTCAACCAAATACGAGTTTGTACTGGCTGCCCAATGCGAATGGCCAATTGGAGATACCTAGTGGGCATCCCATCGAGCTCTACTGCAGAGGAAGCTTTTCGGAAATCACTGAATACAGGGAATCCATACAGCCAAAGTGTCTGCAGGGCACGACGTTCGAGTTGAATGGATCGAAACTGGAGTTTCGCAAGTTCACGTGCTCCCAGTCGATGACATACACGGTGGAGAAGTTAGAAAGCAGTTGCGGATCCTCGCCCAGCCCAGCCGATCAGTCGCATTTGTATCGCGTGGGCTACGACATCGGGCGTGGCCGATTCGTGGAGACCATGAATCTGTGCCACGACCCACAAACAGTGCGCACACACTACGCCGTCCATCAGCTGACCCCCGCCAGCCAGCACTTCCAGCAGAAGGTGAAGAGGCCCAAGTTCACAACTGCCGGACACTTCGAGGGCTATGACATGAATAATATTTACTCGTTCAAAAATCAGCAAAGCCTCCTGGGAGGTCTTGTGAACAAGAAGGAAAACCAGTTCCTTTCCCGCGGTCATCTGGTGGCCAAGGCGGATCTCATCTATGCCAGTCAGCAACGCAGCAGCTTCAACTACATGAACACGGCGCCTCAGTGGCAGCTCTTCAATGGTGGGTCATGGCAAAATCTGGAGGAGGCCACACGCCGCTTTGTGGCCAATGCAGGCATCGAGGTCGAAGTCTACACGGGCATCTATGGCCAGATGCCATTCCCTAATGCGAGTGCCATTGTCCACCTGGCTACAGATACCAACAAGAGGCAAGTGTTGGAAGTGCCCCGTCTTTTCTATCGGGTACTCATTGACAAAGCCAACCGCAGCCGCGGAATCGCACTGGTGGGCGTCAACAGTCCAAATGCAATCCTCAGCGAAATCAAAGATCCCAATGTCATCTGTGATCCCATAGATCCCATAGAGGAGAAGGTTCCCTGGCTTGGCTGGGTGGCCAAGGCCAACAACAAAAGCAGGCAGTTGATGCAGGGAGGCTATCTCTATGTCTGTTCTGTCTCCGACCTGGCTGGTGCTGTCAAAGAGTTGCCCAACCACTTGGGTGATGTCAGCGAACTGCTCAAATAGTCCATAGGATTGCCTCTGGATCTATTTATAATAAGTGAGGGTATATAATAAGTGAGTGGTTTACCGTGAATTTTAAAGTTATTGTAACACGACTTCATATTCAGAGATCTATCATATATGTACATATAGTTCAGGCATTCGCTTTGTATTTAAAAAAAAAACTTATTCTGCATACGTCATATTTTTCGCTGTTCAGAAATAAAAGGAAATGTTCCAATTTGTATGCCAAATCCAACTGCTTTCCATCCTTAACTGTGAATTAGCCTATATCATCTGAGTGCCATCCATCGGAGCTTTACGCCATCTAAATCAAGTGGGTGTGGTCATTTCTGGTCGAAACATAGTTGTAAGTGAAAATCGAATTCATTTAATAGAACTACAGCCTTGATCGAAGGCATCCCGCAGCCTCCGGAGCCTTTATGGCCCGCAAAGATGGCAATGGTTGGAATGTTTACCGCCATTATACATACATTATGCACGTATAGTACGATATGTTCCCAGTCTGTACGTAGATCGGCCTTACTGTTATTTATAACCTTCTTAGTTTCGAATAGGTACAGTAGGGGCGACGATGTCTCTTTTCCATTCCGTTCCATTGGGTTTTTTTTATTGTATATATTTTATTAAAAGGTATATTAAGGTATATATATTATATTTATACTGAAGGCTTAACTAGTTTTTCAAACGAAATATATGTATATGTAATGGAACTGAAAAGCAATTTCCTCCTTAAATGTTACCACTTTTCTACAATGAAGGATGTATGATATAATCTATGATGTTTGCAAATACAGTACATATACAGTATACTATAGATATGGATATAGGGTAGGATCGGGGTAGGAAATAATTTCTGCTTTTGAATCATGATAACACCTTTGGAAGGATATAGCAATGTTTTCCATCGGCCTGACGTGTGGGTTGGGAAGGTGGGAAGGGGGAGTCGAGCGGCCAGCCGTGGGCGATGGGCGTGGCGACCACTTTCGGGGCACGCACACACGCATAAACGTCGCTGCTTTCGCGTCTAAAAGTGTTTGGTTTTGATTGCACGTTGCAGGTTGGGGGAGTCGCACATGCCACAGAATACTCGCCTCTTCTTCGTCATGCATTATGCATGCCACTGCTTTTCTTGTTGCTGTTGCTGTATCTCTGAAACATTTTCCCCCGATGCATCGGTGGTGGAAAATATGAAAATCTTCCTAAAAATTTCGCAACGCAAAAGCCGATCGGCTAGAAACCTAGACAGCAAAAGTGTGCGGATGGAAAACATACCCTCTATTCATTATTCAGGTCTTTAAATTATCAAAATCTAAGCAAAGATGCCACTTCAAATGAAGCTTATACTTAAGGTCTATATTTATTTCGTATATTTGCAAATTGAATTCAATTGAATCACGCCTTGATTGCATTCAGTTTAATAAATCATAGCGCATTTTACTCAATTTAATCACTCACTTTATATTGTGAAGAATATAACTACTTCCATTCCCCTAGATCAGGTTTGGTTTCCATCTCATGGCCCCTCTCGTCTCTTGAGCGCTTGGATGGCAACTCATATGCCGCACTACCTCCAAAAACTTAAGGTACAGATGATGAAGGCTTGACTTCTTGCGGAATGCCTTCCTTACGTAATCGTTAGATGCATTGCGTCCAACACCGAGTGTCTCGCACAAGATGTTTTGAATTTCTGAGGCGGTCTCCAGCTCCAGGGCCATCTTCGGTCTTCTTCCAGCTGTTATACAAGTATCGGAGTAATTGAGTCAGTTTGGCGCGCCCTGTCACTGGGTCATTGCATCCCCGACACCGGCACCGGCACCGGCACCGGCACCGGCACCGATACCGAAACCGAAACCCCTCCTGAATGGCAGTCAATCGCTGTCGATGTGTCGATGTCAGTGAAAACAGAATTTAAATGCGTCAGCAAATGGCGGACAAAGAGTCAAGCAGTCAAGCAGTCAAGCAGTCGAGTAGTGGAGCAGTCGAGAAGGGGTACAGTTAGCAGAATCAGAAGATTTCCCAGTAATAAGTCAATGGAGGGAGAGAGAGAAAGAGAGCGAAAGTGAGAAAGAAAACCCAGTAGCGACACGCACAGACATGTCAGGCACTAGCGACAACAACAACAGCTTCTTGTCAAACAACAAAGCAACAAAAGTGACAAAATAAATGAAATTGACTTGCCTTTTGTCTATCGCCGTCCCTTTCACCGCTTCTCTCGCCATCTCTTTCCTTCTGCCAGTGTGTGGGAGTGTGCATGAGTGTCTCCCTAAGTGTGCGTTCCTGCGGGGGCAGCGGGTGCGTTTTTCCCCCAGTTATTTTTTTGCCTTGTTCTTCCCCCCGTTGTGGTACCCTTCTTTGCTGAGGGTATGCCCGACAGGCAACAGATGAGTGGATCGTACTTGATAGCAAAATTAACGAGCCTAAATATTTATAAGATTACTATTATTATTATTAGAAACCCCCATTGCACTCTGACCGTATACATATTGGGCATAGTGTATGCTCTAGGCTTTTACATGAGTTAAGTTACTCAAGGCAAGGCCGTCACATAGGATATGTTCCGATGTTTCCTGCTTCTGCAGGAGTACAGATATCTCTACTAAAACACGCCAAAGCTCGTCGTCGATGTGAAGTTTATAAAAGTTCTCATGCACCTGGAGGATTAGATGAAGAGCACTAGTAACGGGGAAGCAAACAGCGAAACGCCCTGGTGGGTAAGTCCGATACGGAAATCATATACTGTAAGGCACCATACGTCCATTACTCCAACAAAGACGGACACCATTGCCTTGCAGGTACTGTGATCAATTCACAGTACTACGCACATTGGGAAGGCACTTCCCTATCTTAGCGCTTAAAAGCTAGTAAACTAATTTTATTTTCGTATGCCCAAAAATACTTCCAAATGGTACTCCTAAATTAATGCTTCACCAACACATAGGTATACATCTGTAAGTACGTACAATAGGCTGACTGCAGATCCATGATCGGTTCCCAGGCTGAGACACGAGGCCAGAAGCTCATCATACTGTTCCCTTGTGAAACGAAATATAACAATGTGTCAATTAAAAACTATTTATTAAATGTAAAGAAATAATCGAATGTTGTTGTAGTTTTATTAATCGATTAAATATATTTGAATGCCAAACGATGGCTTATTCCTTAGTAGTTCGTGGTCGCTGTTTCAGAAACGGAAAGAATATGATGATCGAGTATGTACAACACATACATATGTATGCATGTGGCTAAGTATTGCTAGCAAGCATCAAATCTATGGTATAATATAATTAAAGTAACTGGTTTGAGCAGTTAGGTGTAGCAGTACTTTTGATATTGGTCATCGGTGGATGGCTCCATGGTACCTGTGTTGCATATGGGATGTATGGGATTACTTCTGTGTACCGTGTAAAGCATACCACCAGAATATGAAGACTGTATCCTATAGCTACCATATGTACGATCGACCTTAGAGGGTATCTAGCTATCATTCTGCTGCCGTTGCTGTTTGGCCCCGATGGCCGTTTGGCGCTTTTAACTGCTTAAATTGATACAATTAAGTGCCTTTCGGGCTTGTTTATTCGCATTCACTTGCACTCCTGATCATTCGTTGCCCTCTTTCCGCATTTCTCGTCCCCTGTCGGCAATTATTTATGTGCCGGGGATAACAATAAGTGAAGTGTTTGTCCTTCGGGCAATGGCCGGGACAGATTTTTGCCGTTTTCCGTTTGGTTTTTTCTTCCGCCTTAATGCTAATTGATTTATGCTGCCCCATGGGGCAGGGCTCAGGAATCAGGATGGTGGCGCCAGCGATTGGTGGGGCCGGACGTGGGGTTCATGGCGGCGTCAGGCTGCGCTCTGCAGCTGAATCGCGTGTCGATTTTCACACTACGAAATCAAATCGAAATTGATACACTTCTGTGCGACATGCAACGAAGGGCGGCTGGAGAAGGGGTACTCCCCAAAATGATAATTGATTGATGCCGGCAAACGAGTTGAAGTCCGGATCGATTACGAATTTGGTTAGCCATTGAGAGGAGAGTGAGAGTACAAGGAAACAGTCCGACACTTTTCCACAAAATTACATTTGCAGCCGCATTTCCGTTTCCCTTTCCCTTTCCCAGTCCCTTTGCGGTGGCTACACTGTCTCTCCGAATGTGTGTCTGTATCTGTTGTCTGTTTCTGTGTGTGAGTGAGGGGATGCCATTTGGGTTTGACCCTTGGCGCATTACTTGTACCACAGTGGGGCCATTGCATTGGAAAATCGCCAGAGCTTCACTTGAAAAGATAAGTGGCCGAAGCTTGTTGCAGATCACAGGCAGAAAAGCAACCGAAGACTGGCGACACGAGAATATACATATGTATTTGTATATATGTATATATGTATGTATTTATTTATTTACAACGAGGTTAGAGTTAAAACACAGTTTATTTAAGAATAACACTGGTTACTATGACGTTTGGCTATGTTATAATTATATTACATTATGTTCATTATATACATTGTTGTTGATTTATCTTTGAAATTCTTTGGACAAGTTTAATGATTATTGACTTGTGTTTTTGCGAATTAATTTTTCTGAAGAACTACAGTTTGAAACAAGCGGGAACGCTGTGAGTCGCAGCTACGGTCGCTCCTCTACATTTATACCCGATACTCAGTCAGAGGAAGCACTACCGCTAGCTATGTTTTAAAGTTAATTCTTGAACTTCGTTTCTCCTCTTTTGCTATCTGCTTAGAATTTGAGAGTATTTTATCTATTTCCATTTTGACGCTACTGACCATTATTTCGCCACAACTGGCTCTCTCCCTCTCTCTCTTCTCACACCAACAACTGCCGATTTTTACTTTACATTAAAGCTGTCAAAGGCTGAAGAAGGTGAAGAAATGAATCTTGAAGTCGATATATCGAATATGGTTTCCAATTTCATTCCTTCCACTGTGCTGGCTCTAGTGCTGGAGAGCACGAGCAATAAGTGTGTGTTTTCAATGGCCTCCCAGCGTGTCGCTTTATATCTGTCCGACTGTATGTCTGCCTTGCTGCTACAGTGTCCTGGGTGTCCGCCTGCTCGTATGGATGCGGGCATTATGCGTAGGCACAATGCATTAGTTAAATGTAACAAAAGCGTCCAAGGCAGCAGCGGTCTCTACGGGGAGTTGGGGTTTGGGAATTAGGCAAAGCGTTGGCCATTAGCCAGACGACCAGAAGGAGGGCCTCCACCAGACAACAATAATACGCACTGTGGGTATATGGTTATGGCGGGATTTGAGATTCTTTTGGTTGTTTCTGCAGTATATCGCAATAAGTGCTCGATAACTGAATCAATTACAGCACTCTGCCATCGATACATTCATCGGTATCAGTAGCCAGATAGTATAGTATCTCGAACGATATTAAAATTGTCTAAGCACTCTCAGGACACGGTGCAGTACCATCCCCATCCCCATCCCCATCCCAATCCTCGCCAATCCTATTCGCATTCCCTTGGACACACGGTGAACATGTCTATTGGTCCACAAGGACCATCCTTGCCAGCCAGCTAGCCTCTCTTTTTTTTGGGGTTCCTTCTCGTTTCTCCCTTTCTCCCTTACGGAATACGAGTATCTGCTGTTGCTATCATTACCATTTCCATCTTCCATTTGCTTTCATTCGTTTCAATTTTAATTTACAATTATTGGCCGCCTTTGAGGGTGTCGGCTGTCGGGTATGAAAAGGAGTAGCGCTCGAAGGATTCACAGCCTCGACGACCGGTTACAAAAGTTTCGCCGCCTCATGACAACTCTTCTATGGCTGCTCTCCGGGCCAGGCGTCCGGACGGACACAAAAAGGGGCCAAGTACACGACCCACCAAAAACGTTGCCGAATAAACCAAAATCAAGCAAAACGAGAAGCGAAGGCCAGCATCAGTGGGTCGATGCCTTTGATGCCCTTTTAGAGCGTATGTTTATTTTGAATGGGAGAAGTGTGATGTCCTATGTCTTATTCGATTGAAGGACATGGTGATTCGATCCAGCTTACAAACTGGCTGCAACAAAATTAAAAATAAAATTTAAAACTCTCAAAAATATGTACATACTAAAGGTTATTGTTTTAAGGCAGCAAATATAGCACAGTTCAATATTAATTTTTGAGATTTTACCCAACAAAGGTGGTATTTAAGTAGTTCATAGTGTACAGTCGTTTTGCTCGACAGATGCTTCATCGACTCGACTTTTGAACACTCGATACTCAATAATAATCCTTGATGGTTTCTTCTATTTGGTACAAACATCTGGTGAAAATTGAATGGCCTTTGGAAAGGGTATACAAAGAGAAGACCAAGCACAAAAAAGATTTCAGACTTTATTCCGTGGAACGATGGCGGCTGGTTGCAGAAGGTCCTTGTTGTCCTTGTTGTGTTTTTTAACAAACATATCATTGATATTTGCGCTGGGCATTGTCAGTGCTGTTGTTGGTGTCTTTCTGGTCGGTGCCACCGCCTCTTGTAAATGAAACTTTTTGCCAGTTTTCGCCCAACGACATTGAAAGTTACGAGGGGCCTTCAATTTGAGTTGAAAACAGAAACGGCCCCATAGCCCCTATCTCTCCTCCGACAACCCTTCCCTGCGCCCCACCCCACCCTGACGAAACTAAAACGGGGCAAGGGCATAGACATCTATGGAGAGATGGGGGACATCGGGGTGGGATGGGTTGGTATGGGTTGGGATGGGGCAGCAGCATCATCCGTTGCTGAAGAGGCGGAAAACTCTCGGGGACTCTGTCACAGGTGCCGCCTGGTAAATCTGCTTTTCTGGTGGCGCTTCCATGGCAGAGTGCTGGACGGAGACGCGGCGATAGTGGGGGATTTTGGCAAATGTTAAACAAGTTGAAATTGAGATATTTCAATTGTTGAAACGTTCCAGAAAGGAGTAAACAAATTAAGTAATTCATGATTCAAGATTTCGTAACTTTTTCCATGATTATGCCAGTTGAGGCAAAAGGTTGGATTGTCTCCCGTCGAAAGAGGTCGAAAGATGTTGAGCGAATCTTGGGGGAAAAGGAACAAGAAAGAAAGGTGAACATTTCTGGAAATAAGATGATATCGGAATGGAATTTTTGTTTGCTTTAATTCAGAGAACATTAAAGAAAGGTAACGATGTTTAAAGGGAAGATAAAAGATCCATTATTATATTATTATTTATTTATTCCTTAGAAGCAAATGAGAATGAAGAAGTGACTGGGAATAATGACAAGGAAAGAAGAAAATGTCAACATATAAATGCTATAATGATAATGATGATATTAAGGAAAACTTTACGGGATACAATGGGATCTGGGATCTGGAATCCGGGTCTGGGTGCAGTTGGAGCCCTCCCAGGCGTACCTTTTCGACTTTTAACTCTTCGGCCCAAACATAAAGCCACGAAACTGAAAATTGATGAAGCCACTGACCGAAGTAGCCCTCTTCCCTTCTCCCCACTCTGTCCAGTAACACCCTCTTGGCTTGCCTACCCCTGCCTGCTCCACAGCCTGCTGGACTTCCGTCATGTCCTGCAGTTTGCCTTCTCATTATTAACAGGGCACCGAAAAGCGCCTGGGCATGACCCAAAGGTCTAGCGCCTCCCCATTGCGTCCTTATTTTACATTTCTCCGCTCCGCCCTACTCTGCCCCCCTCTAGATTCCCTGAATCCCTCAGTGCTCTCTACAGCCCCCACCAAAGGCTTGGCCCCAAGGCTGCCTTCGGTCCGGTTTTGGGCTTTGCTCAGCTTACTGTTCCTTTTTATTTCAGATACCCTTTCCGAGGGCATTTTGAGTTTGAATTGTGCCATGTGTACATCATCAGTCCTTGAAAATAATATAAGCAAAAATAATGCAAGGACTTGTGGTAAAAGTGGAGAAAACTCGTCGCCCAAACTGTACCTATTCGAAATTTGAGAAGGCTACAAATAACAGAAAGCTCGATCTACCAGGCAGCATCGATGTACTGTATTAGGGCGGAAAATGGATGGAGTGCATCATTTTCCTTCCTTCTGGAAATACCAGACCATAACGTCGTCTGCAGACAATTCGATTAAAAAAAAAAGACTAGGCCCAATTAACAACATAAATACTCTAAAATGTATGTACGTATATACATCTCCAACACCATATTCGTATATGCACGATGATCTTGTTGCAGATACATAATGTTCGATCGTCATGATCTTCCTGTTTAGTACCACGAAACACTTTTATTAAGGCACTTCACATAAATGCCTTGTGATCGAACTTTTTTGTCGGGTTTAAAGAGGAATTGGATCTCTTTGTCTTATAGCTTCTTCTAGAATACATGTGCCTGTAAGAGTACAAGGATACGGCCTCCGATGGAGTCCTTTCATTCTTGATTTTTTCGTGTTCACTTCAACTTTTTGGGTTCCCATGCATGTGTGTGTGCCGCTTATTAAGCTCTGAGTGCGTGTGTGTGTGTGAGCCTGAAGGGGGATGGGGAGGGATGGGAAGGGATTGGAAGGAATGGATGGTACATTTAAGCGTCTGCCTGCCATAAAAACAAATTTAATTTACGTAATTTTCAGTGAATGTCTACATCAGTTTCTGTTTCATTTTCATTTTGAGTTCGTTTTTTGTTGCTGTTTTTGTTGTTGTTTTTGTTGTTGTGTTTGAAGTGCGGTCGCTTTGGGTCAGCCATGGATGGTGGTTGGCAAAGGGGATTTGAGCGAGGTTGAATGACTACCCACTAAACTCTCCCCCAACCACAAACCACCGCCCTGCGTGCCCTGTGTGCCCTGTATGCCCTGCACCGTGCTTCCGGCCACTGTACAACCTTTGTAAATAAATGTAAATTGTTGATTAATTTTTAATAATGCTCATTAAAGTTGAACAATGCTGTTTTGCTGTGTGCTCCCCACATGAGTGTATCCTTCTCTCCAGCGCACTAAGGAACTCTTGACCCTCTCAACGTTGCGGCTCCCCGGCTGCTTGTGGGCTTCTTAATTGCGTTAATAGTCCGCTGAATGGCGACAATTTAATTTTCCTCTCTGCTTTTTCTGGGGTTCTCATGGAGACGGCTGCGGCTGCTGATCCCCCGCCATATCCTTTGACTGTGCATGTGTGTGTGTATCTATGGAATTAGTCGACATTTCTTGGAATAGTTTCCATATTTGTCTTTAATTTTGTGTTGATTGTGAGCTTTTCTTGGTGTATTTCTAATGTGCTCTCCGATGTGTCTTGTTATCTTATGGTGAAAGTGTTGGTGAGAGTTTTGGAGTGTTTTGTGAGGGAATTATTTGAATTTAAAGTTTTCCTTGAGTTGAGCGGCTTTCCATGCCCCCTAAAAGTTCAGATCCCTATTCCGTGGAGCGCTTTGCCAGCATCGGCCCCGCCAGTTGGCTATAATTATGAGCATCATCTGCATATGCAATATCCTGTTAGACTCACATTGCCTCGCCTTCCCTGTTTGTCTTTGTCCCTGGCATCCTAGTCTGTGTAGCATCCTTCGTCTGCGCCACAGCTGGTATGCCTCATCCTTGGTATGTGTCCCAGTCTCTGGCTCAGTCTGGGCCCCAGTCTCTGCGCCTAGTCTCTACGCTTCTAGCTTCTTCCGGTCATTATTTTTTTGTGCGCTAATTTGTATGCAACGTTTTTGCTGTTGCTGTTGCTCTTGGTGCAGTTGTTGGAGTTGTTCCTGGCGCTGTTTTTCGTGTAGTTATGGGTATTATTGTTCATCTGTTGGAGTTCTTTCGGAGGAGGTCGCTGCTTTAGTCTCGACTTTAATCGCTGTCTCGATTCTCATTGCCCATCCCCCATCTGTGCTTCTCCATCCCTCGTTTTTCATCCAATTTTCTAGCTTCTGCGGCTAGCCACCGCCGTCATTTTATTTTTGCATTTCTCCCAGCCTCCTTTCTTTTCCTCCTCTCCTCCTCTACGGCTGCAGCTCCTTCCGGTTCCTGTTTTTGCTTGTTGTTGCTGCTGTTGCTGTTGCTGCCACTGGCGTCTGGCGCTGGCAGCGCCGTCGCTTGCCGCAAACTGCGTGCAACTTCAACTTAATAATACAAAAATCTGCACTCTTATTATGCCATCAACAATAAAAACAAGGCAGCACAGTACGAACAAAAAGAGCGACGTCGGGAAGGCGGTAACAATAACAAAACAAAGTTTGTCGCTCTGGAAACACAAAAAAAAAAACAACAACAAATTCGAATAAAGTCGGAGCCGAAGCTTTTACTACTCTTGCAGCATCAGCATCACTGCTATGACTGTACTATACTTATGTATGTACATACAGGCCATTGTAATTCGATTGGGATTCCATTTCGATAGGGTATGGAAAAAAAGCACTGACGGCTTGTATCTCCTCATCAGAAATGATCCGATCATCCACTCCTCTGAGCAATGAACCATGGAATGCATGGATTCGGAAACGCCGCATACCCTCTGAAAGGTTATAAAAAAATACATCGGACAAAAACAAAAATGCCATGGTAAAATAACAAAAAAAACAACAAAAAAAGAACTGAAAAACTGCAGACGCAACTTTTGAAATTTGTTGCAGTTGTTGTTTCTTCTCTGGGCAGAGCTGGCCGCGACAGCGACAGCCGACAGCCACAGCGAAACAGTTGATGTCCTTGTCTGGCGATGACGGGTGGGCCGGGGCCGGGGACGGCGCCGGGGCACAGTGAGTGCGAAAATTGGAACAACGCTTGGACTTGAAGTAGGTCTGGTCTGGGTCCCTCCTAGGCCACAATCAAAGCCAGAGGAGATCTTACCAGGGCACCACGAATGATGGTATCAAATCTCATCCATGGCTTGTAAATTCCATTCATAGTTCGTCAAGAGATCTTTGAAATCCGTGAGAATTTCTCTGAAAATTATCTTCGAAGTGTTCATGGATTCTTTTACTATGAAGCTGCATCGATGAAGAGTCACGCCTGCGCTCGCCTTTATGGCTGTAAAGTGATGGGGTCATGGGTTTAGGAGGGGATCCCATCGTAATGACGTCAGCACGACAGGAAGTCTTCATTGCAATGCGCTGCATGTTGACTCTATTTTTTTTGATTGCCGCTGCTGGGCTGCTGCTCTGCCGTTCCGCCCCTGCTGCGCCTGCTGCCCCAGTGACCCACTTGCAACCCTTTATACCACCTGTCTCCCCGCTCTAGCACTGCTGCCGCCGCTGCCGCCGCTGCCGCTGCTGCTGCTGTTGCCACTGCATCAGCATCAGCTTTGTGGGTAAGACAATTGCAACAAAGGGCGAAGGAGCCGCCGCCATTTAAATGCGAAAGCAGCTTGACTTGTCTTTGCCGCATGCATCTGTGGCATCCATGTCATCCATGGCATCCATCTGCGGCAGGAGACCAGGGAGAGCCCGCGAAGAGATTCGGGGGCGAGCTAAGAGCGAGTCTGCGCAGTGGGCGTGGTGGAAAGCTCTCGCCTCGGATTAGGGATGGCAAAGCTTTTGGCCTTTAAGAGCAGCAAGATTTACGCTTTATTTGCTAATTAAACAGAAATTTCTCTCGAGTGTGAGGACATTATGGATGGCGATGGGGGGCGCATCCAAAAGCATTCAAAGAATGATTCCCAGATTATTTCTGGATTATTTCCGAACGCCCTTCCCCGGGCTATCCTGCTAATTGCTGCGCCACCCCCACCTCTCCACCCCCCATTAAGGCCTGCCAATCGGACCACATTGCGGGGACCGATGGCCCCATAAATAGGTTGGCATCTCTGTCGGAGATATCCACTCGACGGCACGGCCCGGCACGGCACTCTAAAGTTCACCACCGCTCGGAAAAGTACAGCCAAACAAGATGGAACAAGTGGCATCATACGCGTACTTTTCTATAAAAACTTTTCTGCTTGTTCGAGTACGCTCCTCCCGTGCGTCGAGTGCTTACTGTTCCTATCGGGCAGTGGGCTGTGGGCTGTGGGCTGTGGCGTGGCAAAACAGAGATTAAGTTGCTGCAGTCGATTAAGGGTGGCATGGTGGGGCGGTGGATGGTGCTTCAAGGCCGGATTTAAGGAGATTATTGATGCCCTCCCTGGCACATTTTACCCAAACCTTTTCAACGTTGTGGGGCCAGTCAGTCACACCGATCAGGATGAGCCGGCATGCAGTTATCCAAGGAACCCCGCCGCTCCCGATCAACCACTCATGGGCTGGAGTTCCATTTAGTTTTAGATGGACTAAGCTCAATTCAAAGCTTTTCTATCGATGCATTAGGTTAGGGTGTCTAAGGGATCGCTCTCCGTGGATGTCCCCTGGATGGCCCCTTCTGTCGCTTTTCAATTAAGAGCAACGCCATGCCGCGCATCGCGCCGCGCCACGCCTGAAGTGCGGCAACGTGGCAACAATGCTGTTTGCCCAAGTGTTGCGACGTTGCCTGCGTAATTGCAATCGTTATCGCTGGCGTAATCTCAGCCTGACCAATCTGCCACATACCCCAGAAGCAGCAGCAACAGCAACAGCAGCAGCACCACCAGCCAAAAGCCCCCAGCCCACATTCCTGTTAAACGTCCTCGAGGTTGTTCATTATGTTTGATGTTGCTGCTGCTCAAAGTTGTTTGCTTTTAGAAAGCTGTTTGTTTATTTAAAGCAATTGAAAATTAATTAATTTACTTACGTAACCGAAACTGACACAGAAGTGAACTGAACAGAACAGAACAAGTAAATGTGCAGCACACACAACACACACTGCGAAGGATAGTTGCTATTGTTGTCAGCCATTTCCAGACAGGGACACACACACATACACACAGGCAGACAAACAGACATGCAGCGAAGACAGGGACACAAAGACAGATACAGATACAGATACAGATACATACAGATACAGAAGGGAGTGAGAGAAATCTCTGGCAATGACAATGGCAGCAAGGCGTTCAGCTTGAAGTTTTGCACCAAGCAACACAAAAGCAGAGCAAACACAATACAGGAGACGAAGGACAGGATCCCCAAACCCAAAATACCCTAGCAGGATGGCATCATGGCATCATGGCATGGGATCAAGGCAGATACTCTCGAAGATCTAAGATCTTTCTGTCTGGTGAAAGTCATGCGAACCTCTGTTGGAAGGGTAAATTGATGGGCGAGCGAGGAGTACCAAGTTCTTGAGATTATAATTAAGCACAGCATCAGGCGGGGCAACGCTGCATTAGGTGCAAATTAAGTTTCGAAGATGAAGCGTCAGCCGAAAAGTTGCACTCCACTCCGGTCTCCGGTCTCCGGTCTCCTTTCTCCGCCCTCTGTCCCTTTGGATACAGTGGGTCCTCGCAAGGGTTGGTTGCTTAGCAATGGAAGGTCGTCCTCCAAGGGACGTGTGTGAGAGGGCTATGGGGATGCCTTTTAGAGCTGATTTTCGTGCAACAATCATATTTGATGGAGACATAGATTGCCATCGAAAAAAAACGATTATAATCGGTAATACAAGAATTGTTGAAAAAACGCTGATTTAGTTGCAATATTATAGTCTGTCTAGAGCTGTTTCTTTATTGTTTTCGTTTCGTAATCAGCTGGAAAATGGAAAGCTTGTTTGCTTTGATGCCTTAAATGGTAGCGTGCCAGGTACAATGGCAGGGCTCAAAGTTTTTAGTATAAGTTGTAGTAGCATAAGAGTCATCAGTGTAAAACTGAGACAGTCGAAAACAATCGAGTAGAAGAAATTCCAGTAAAAGAAGTACGAGTAATACTACCAGTGACAGTATCGGTATCAGTATCAGAGGCGGTAAAAGAAGTAGTACCAGATGTAGAGCAGAAAGGACAAGGCAATACCCTTAGATAATGATGGCGCGTCAGCTTTTGTGATGTGACAATAAGCACAGGAATAACAACAACCAGAACAACATGAACACGCACGAGGCAGGACATAAGAACAGTGCGCAAAGGCAGCCACACAGCCATCAGCCATATACTCACTCGTACTATATGGCCACTCGATGTCAGTTGTCAGCAGCAAAGTAGCAACTTGAATGGAACGATACTCTCTCTCACTCACTCTGCTCGAGAGACTGCTCGTCTCTCTCTTTGTCTCTCTGTCTCTCTGTCTCACTTGCCATCTCTTTCTGTTTCACTGTGTGTCCGTCTGGGCGTCAAGCTGTGACACGAAAGAAAACTAAGTAGCTTTTGCGGGGCCGCAGGTTTAAATACCCTTGCGGTCCGCATCGTTGCCAGATAAGAGCAAGTTTTCCCCAAATTTTCATTAAATTTGCATCCGATTTTACTGAATAGCCGTCGCAGAACACACATTAAATTGTCTCCTGCTTCTGCCTCAGAGAGAAAATAGCATCATAGTAACAATAGTGTTTCATCACTATTACTTTCTACAATCACGAAGTAATTTATATGCTTACGGACTAGAGATCCGCATGAATCTGAAGCTTTGAGTGACTCAGTAAGGGTTCAATTAAAAATATGGATCATATTATGAGATCTGGATAATATGGCGCCGTTTTCTCGATGGTATCCTCTGGAAGGGTATGCAAGGGACTTCGTACAGCATCGCCTTTGTTTAGCTTGCAGCAGGGTCTAAGCAGGTCCAACTGATGTGATGTTGTGTGAGTAAAGAAGAGATGTCTGCAGTCTGCCTTTTCATGCAAATCAAGCAGAGCGTAGGAACGTTTGCTGCCTCTGCGCTGGCGGTACTCCTGATACTGTCGCTGTTGCAGGAAGTCAAAGTAAAGTAACGGAAAGCCAGCCACAAATACACAAGCACGCACTCACAGATGGAGAGAAACAGAGAGAAAGTCATAGAGAGTGTGGGGAAAGCGGACACAATTGAAGAAAGTTTCGACTGACTCAAGGTACATTGAAGAGAAGGTACTGCCAATTGAATGACTGGCTCTCTCTCTGAAGTTTGGAATGCTGTGCAAATTGTTTTTTCGGCTGCCTCACCTTGTGCTCAATAGTCCTGGGAAATGGTTAGAAAAACTGTTTTTTGGGGAAATAGTCGATCTTCTCCTCTTGTCAGGTGGTAACTTTTGAAAGTCTTTGCATTTATTTAATCCCATTTTGACGTTAAATATTCAGCTGCAAATGTGCAAGTGCATTGCAGGTTGAAGTGTTTTCCTAATTTGCAATCAATTTGCTTGTTTGATTGTCCTGGTTTTTGCTCTTAGAAACAGAAGCAAGAGTGGCTGCTATACGACAGTTCATGTCTGACGTTAGAATATGATACACTCATTAATTAATGTTTTTACTTGGCATATCCTTGTTTTCCGAGAGAATCCCATAGCTGTCCATAAGCAGCCGACAAATAACAAAATCATTTCTCACGAGTATGCATGAAAAAACAATGGTATTTCTGGATTTTCTTTGGATTCATTTACTGCTGAAGCAACAACATTTTTGTTCAGATTATTTGTTCAACAGCTTGGCCTTAAAGCTGCTTATAAATTGGCCAAACACATACATATATGTACATCTAAGAAGAGGAATAATCAAAGGTTAAATCTTCATGATACAAATTGTACATAAATGAGCAGCAAGCAAATACTCGCAGAAATATTGAAATTGCCATCCAACATCCAACAAACACCAAGTGTCCTCACATACTCGTATGTATGTGATTTCAGACAATCAAAACCAAATTTCCACATTTTTATTTTAGATGTGATAAGCGGATAAACGAAAGCAATCTTAGTAGTTGCCAGCACAAAACAAATACGGGCAATTTATTTAATTTTATTATCTTCCCTATTATCTGTCTAATGGTCAAGCCTTAGTCGCTCTTAAGGTTCGGTTCAAGGCCTAATCGCTCTTTGGATCTGACACCCACGGACGAATACAGGCAACGGACAGTGGGAGGCACGAGCTCTGTTGCTCGCTCAACTTAGACCATCTTCTATTACTGCTTTTGGCATTAGTTGATCGACCAGTACGGACGTGGTAGTACATATAGTACTGTACTTATCGGAGCAATATGTTGTTCTCTATAAATATGAAGGATGCATGTAAATGCAAGGGCTTTAGCAAGAAGGTATGTTCGCATATCAGTGCCGTGCACGTGCTAACATAGTTGCACCTACGCTGCCCCATCGCGGTTCAGTCTCGGGAAGATTAAACAGGGAGCAACAGTGGTCGAGACTTCTCCAACATCTCTTCTGGATCTCTGTCGAGAGATCCAACGTGCTGAAGGTCGGCTTCAATCACCACGAATCTTTCCTACTGCTCGCTAACCCCAAAGTCAACTTCAGGAATTGAAGTTTTGTTCATAAATACAGTGCAACGTAATAAAATAGAAACTTGAATAACACCCCTCTCTAATGTTATCTCTTATCTTTCTTTTGTGTAACTTTTGATTCCATAACAATGGAAGTACTATCTGCAATATGTAAACCAAAACAACTGGCGTTTGTAGCGTAATTGTATTATATGCATTATTTGTAGTTATTCTGTCAGGATTTTATAAAATGTGGTGAATCTTATTAAAAGATTGATCAAGGAACAATCCATTAATTCGAGCGGATGGACATAGTAGGGTAGGCAGGTAGGGTATTTGGTTAGCTCCAAATAGTAGTGGCTTCAGCAGGGTGCGCTATAAGAGTTAAATTTTTCTTTGTATAGCCATGTATAATTTTCCGTAGAAGTGCACTATTAAATAAAATGGGGTAATAGTAATATTGGGTGAGAAAGAGCCCCGACCATCCGGCGAGCTAGATCCGGGCCTAGCAACGGCGCGCCGTCCTTTAATTTCAGTCATAGTCATGTGCTGATATCGAGGGCCTATATACATATTTGTTTACATATTTTTAAACTCTGGTGGACTAAAACTTATATCTGTTTTGAAATACCACGAGATGCGTTTTCATTTGTTTGTAGGACAGCTGAGTTCAGATCTAAATCACCTTACGCTTTCGTTGGTGGAGTCTGCATTTGACGGAAGTGAAGTCAAGTGAAGTGTGCCGTGCCGTGCCGTGCGGTGCCTGCTGTGTCCTCTTCTCTGAAACTTCTTCCTTGCACCACTTGCTGCTGCGGGTGCTCTCTTTTTAATTTAGTTTGCTGCTTTTGCTGACTTTTAGTTCAGTGAGTCAGTCTGTTAGTCTGTCAGCCCGGCAGGCCAAGGCTCAAATGAGTTGGAGCTCGGAGCTGGAGTGAACTCCGCCCGTGCGCTAGCCGTGCCACTGACAGCTCCGAGTACGAGTACGTGACGGCTGTGCTCCCATGTCCTGACGTTTGACTATGTTGATGTCTTCATCATGGTCTTCACTTCTTCTCTACTCTACTCTCCTCCAGCCTCCAGCCTCCACATTCAGTCTCTCTATCGCTTCTTCCCGGCACGCTCAATTGTCTCTTTTCATTGTGATGTCGTTGTTGCTGTGGTAAGTTTTTCTGCGTGTGGTGTGGTGGGGCACAACAAAGGCAGGAGCAAAAGAAAAATATAAAAAAATATAAAAGGATATGTAGGGAAAGTTCCGTAAGCCTCGGCTGTAGATACCCTTGCACAGGCATTGTTTCAATGGCAGCTATAATATATAAAGTATTCTTTCCCAGTGGATTCCACCTATCCATTCCGATGCTGCTCAAGACTATATATCTGCCTCTAAATATTCAAACCAGTCACTTTAATTACATGTTTATGTTTTATGTTTTATATTTAAACTATATTTCAATGGGTACGTATACATCCACTCGAACATCATATGCATGGAAATCCGAATAAGCAAAATACTCAAAGAATTATCCACCGTTTGGCATTCAAGTATATTTAATCGATGAACATAGTTTTTAATTGATTGTCAGTATCATTATCACATCGCAAATAGCAATGTTTCGCTTTACAAAGGGAACAGCATGATGAGCTTCTGGCACTCGTGTCTCAGCCTGGGACCGCGATCATGGATTACTGGCTTTTAAGTGCTAAGATAGGGAAGTGCCTTCCCAATGTGCGTAGTACTCCCGCAATATCTGGCCGTGAATTGATCACAGTACCTGCAAGGCAATGGTGTCCGTCTTTGTTGGAGTAATGGACGTATGGTGCCTTACAGTATATGATTTCCGTATCGGACTTACCCACCAGGGCGTTTCGCTTTGCTTCCCCGTTACTAGTGCTCTTCATCTAATTCTCCAGGTGCATGAGAACTTTTATAAACTTCACATCGACGACGAGCTTTGGCGTGTTT
Organism: Drosophila persimilis; assembly: GCF_003286085.1. Taxonomy (NCBI): domain Eukaryota; kingdom Metazoa; phylum Arthropoda; class Insecta; order Diptera; family Drosophilidae; genus Drosophila; species Drosophila persimilis. The sequence goes on along the minus strand of NW_020825442.1, from coordinate 196,484 downwards.
TAGTAGAGATATCTGTACTCCTGCAGAAGCAGGAAACATCGGAACATATCCTATGTGACGGCCTTGCCTTGAGTAACTTAACTCAAGTAAAAGCCTAGATCATACACTATGCCCAATATGTATACGGTCAAAGTGCAATGGGGGTTTCTAATAATAATAATAGTAATCTTATAAATATTTAGGCTCGTTAATTTTGCTAGCAAGTACGTTCCACTCATCTGTTGCCTGTCGGGCATACCCTCAGCAAAGAAGGGTACCACAACGGGGGGAAGAACAGGGAAAAAAAATAACTGGGGGAAAAACGCACCCGCTGCCCCCGCAGGAACGCACACTTAGGGAGACACTCATGCACACTCCCACACACTGGCAGAAGGAAAGAGATGGCGAGAGAAGCGCTGAAAGGGACGGCGATAGACAAAAGGCAAGTCAATTTCATTTATTTTGTCACTTTTGTTGCTTTGTTGTTTGACAAGAAGCTGTTGTTGTTGTCGCTAGTGCCTGACATGTCTGTGCGTGTCGCTACTGGGTTTTCTTTCTCACTTTCGCTCTCTTTCTCTCTCTTTCTCTCTCTCCCTCCATTGACTTATTACTGGGAAATCTTCTGATTCTGCTGACTGTACCCCTTCTCGACTGCTCCACTACTCGACTGCTTGACTGCTTGACTCTTTGTCCGCCATTTGCTGACGCATTTTAATTCTGTTTTCACTGACATCGACACATCGACAGCGATTGACTGCCATTCAGGAGGGGTTTCGGTTTCGGTATCGGTGCCGGTGCCGGCGCCGGTGTCGGGGATGCAATGACCCAGGGACAGGACGCGCCAAACTGACTCAATTATCCCACAAAAAGGAGGTAGGGAGAGATAATCGTATAGCAGATCGAGCCAGAGCCGCAAGACATTGATGTTTTCGATTGCTTACTAAAATGATTCTGTCTGTAATTTCCGTATGATCCCTCGCACACAGCAAGCGGAGGAAATCAAAGCATTCTAGTAAAAATTGAAAAAATCTTTTCTGTTAAAATAAAATTCCATATTTGGACACACATACGATGGATGCGAACACCCTGGCGGAAATTAAGTCGACCCTGGGCGAAAGCCAGTGCAGAGCAAACAACTACGAGGCGGCGCTAAGGTCGTACTCGGAGGCCATCGATCTGTGGCCGGACTCGGCGGCCTATTACAACAATCGCGCAGGTTGCTACTATGAGCTCCTTGACCCCATCAGTGCCCTGGCTGATGTCCGTCACGCCCTTCGCATAGATCCTGGCTTCGATAAGGCCTACGTAAACGTGGCCAAGTGCTGTCGAGTACTGGGCGACCTGTTCGGCATGGAGAGTGCCGTAAAGAAGGTGTTTGAGGCGGATCGTAACAGCACAGCGGTCAACGAAGAGCAGATGGCTTTGCGAGAGATCCGCCGATTGGAGCCCTTTATTAGGAGCACTTACGACCGAATGTTCTTTGGTGCCACGAGGGTCTACCTGGATTACGTTTTAATGATGGCCCCAGCAACAGTTGGGTATCGTATCCTGAAAGCCGAATGTCTGGCTTATCTGAATCGGTGTCATGATGCCCTGGAGATTGCCGCGGACGTGATCAGGCAATATCCCACCTCAGCGGACGCAATCTTTGTGCGCGGCCTGTGTCTCTTTTACACGGACAATGTGGAGAAATGCATCCCGCACTTCGAGCACGCCTTGTTGCTGGATCCCGAACACGAAAAATCCAAGCAGATGCGCATCAAGGCCAAAAAAGTCAAGGCGATGAGAGAGGAAGCCAATAGGCTGTTCAAGATGTACCGGTATCGGGAGGCGTATCTCGTCTTCACGGATGCCCTTGCGATAGATGTCAACAACACGGTCATCAACTCGAAGCTACAGTACAACCGGGCACTGGTGAATACTCGGCTTGGTTTTCTTGTGCATGCCGTGGAGGATTGCAATAATGTGCTGTTGCTCAATGGCCCGTGTCTGAAGGCTCTGGTGCTGCGCGGGCAGTGCCTCCTTAAACTAGGGATATTCGAGGAGGCAGTCGCCGACTTTGAGGTGGCCCTGACGCTGGAGAGCAGCGAAGAAATTAAAAAGTTATGGCGTGACGCCAAGCAGGGCCTGCAGCGACTGGGCTGCTACGGGATCCTGGGTGTTGGAAGCAATGCATCCGACGATGACATACGGAGGGCGTTCTACCAGAAGGCAAGGCTCCATCATCCAGACAAGCATGCGAGTGACAGTAACGAGAAGCAGGAGGAGGAGAGACATAAGTTCTTGGAGGTAGTCGGGGCATATGAGATGCTATCCAATGGGAGAAAGTTCTCACGAGACGAGATCGGCCAGGAGATGAAAGCCAGTCCTGACGTAGAGGAAATGTTTCGCTCTTTTTTTTGGAACGAAAGTATTCCTCTAAACTCGGGTCGCTAAAATATCACCAACATCAACAGTATCCACAAAATTTCTAGTGTATTGTTCATATTTGCGAATTTCCGATTAAAATTCTTGTATAGATATTCTTGTTGACTTTTGGGCACTGTATCTGTATCTGTGCCAGAATTGAGCTAACTGATTTGTTAATTAACTGGTGCAACAATCCAGCAAGGCATTCTGGAGTAACCAATTTTATTTGTTATCTTTGGTTGTTTGCAGAGACTTCTGTAGAGCAAAAAATCGTAGATATGGATTATACGGAGACTTAATGCACACATTGGGAGTACTATATATATCTACCTTAATTATTATCCATAATGCATTGAATTGACTGATTCAATTGAATGCAACAAATGCTCCACGAATGATTAAACTGAATGCATTCAGTGCCCTACCAGTGATTAAATTGTACATATCTATAAACGAAATAAGTAAGCTCATGCTTAAGTGCCACTTGAAGCATCTTGAGGCATCTTTTGCTTAAATCTTGGTAAGTGAGGGCGTTTTAAATGTCGCAATAAAATGTGCGGTGCGCACACAAGTATAGCACTTTACTCCGCTGTGCTGAAGTGCTAATTAGTGCAGAAATTTCAGTAAATAATATTTGTATTTGCTTGCATTGTAGTGCGATTGAATTCCTTAGATTTACTTGCAATCATAAAACAAACCACACCGAACGAATCGAATGGAATGGAATGGAATGGAATGGAACTATCAACAACAAAATAGGCTTAATAAATGCATTATAAAGTACAGATTTGTTTTCCAATTCCTGTAGTATAATTGAACCTAATTTGTGAAGGCACTCGAGCACGAAACGGGCAACAGAATTGCAATGCAAAATATTTAAATTGAAATGATTCGGTTTTCATATATTCATATTCTGGGTAAAACCTGCGCTGCATAGCTCACAGCATTACAGCATCCCAGTATCGCAGTATCGCATCATTGCAGCGGCACGTGGTCGTGGCAGTGGCAGTGGCAGTAGCAATGATGGACATAAAAATCCCGAATAAAATATTTACAATTTAATTAAAGCGCAAAGCTGCCAAAAAAAGAGGACACACACACACACACACACACACATACACACAGAGTGATGGACAAATGGGCAAAATAGAGATGTATACGCTGCGTATGCGTAATATTCGTTTTTAGGTGTCGTTTGTGTGCAGTGGAATTTTCCCGAGTTCGGATTATGCACAGACACATGCCTGTAAATGCCCGTAAAAACATGCATATGTATCTCTCTCTGGGCGGACATTTGCTTTGGGCGAACTGCCGCCTTGGGCAACCAATCTTTGGGAAGGACATGTTCCCCTCAACTCCTGACTCCTCCTCCTTCACGAGAGTCATGGCCGCAACCATTTTGGCAGCTTGGCACGTACTCTGGCAACTCTGGCAGCTCTGAGCTGTCGTAGGGTTGTCGCCCAGCCCATGGCTCCCATGGATGGACGAGAGTCATGCCCTGGAAGTTTGCCCCGACAACCCGACAATCCGACAATCCGACAAGCCTCTTCTCAGGTGCTATAATGATTTAGGACTTACTGAAAGAATGCTTCGACGGTATTTATGCATCTTGGGTCCCATTCTAAATAAAAATTTCTTCTTGGGCTGAAATGAAGAACTTTTCTGATTCCAATTGCCTCCACTTAAGATCGATTACGAATACCCGTCCTTCTGCCACAGCCGTGAATAGTACCACCACCGTCCTTTGGGTTTCTTTGGCTGTGTGTCCTCTTCCATCCCCTCCTAAATTGGTCAGTCACGTTCTCAAATTAAAATTTCAAAACATTCCCATTCAAAATTCAAAGCCAACCACTTTCCTTTCCTCTTTTGCCTTCTCTTTTTGCTTCTGCTTCTGTTTCTATTTTCCTTCTTCTATTTTTGGAGGATTTTTTTCGTTGAGGTTTTTAACTTTTTGGGGCAACATTTTTGTTGCTGTTTTGTTAATTTTTGGTAAGAGAAATGAGCCAAATTAAGAGGAAAGGTTGGTCAGGAGGAAAGCAGCACAACTAGCAAAAAATGTTGCCTAATTTGGCTGACTTCTGATGGAGGGTAGGGTTGTGTTTTCGGCTGGGGTCCCGGAGTCTGTCATCGTTTGGGGCTTGGTATCCTATTCGCTGGCTCATGAAGCATTAACACGTTGTCCTGTCCTTGCCCTGCTCTCTCCCACTTCTTGGCCATATTTACCACTGCTCCGGCACACAGCATTTCATCGCTGGAAGTTTGCGCGTTCTTCGCCCCGCGGCGCATAAATTAATAAAGTGTGTAATTACAGAGTTCATAAACTTCACAAACGCTCCACGCGGTCATACATGAACAACATCAGCATCAAGAGGAACACGAACTCAAGGAGCAACTGCCACAACACCAACAATGGAAGCTCCTCCCCGCAACCCAAAAAGCCCAGAACCCCACAACCCCAACTCTCAAGACCTTGTCGACTTTTCTCTTTTTGTCTTACTACCGGAAATCCTGGTAGGGCAATTGCTCATATCGATTTGAGCACACAGTTTGCTAGAAGATGAGGGAACCTTCCAAGAAAAGTGTACCATTCAAGAAGAACACCTTTCGATTGGGTTTTTCTGTTGATGAGGCTTTGGCCATTGTCCAGAGTTTTTGGGGGGTGATTGATACTTCTAAGTGGCTGGGAATATTGAGAAAATATGTTGAATGTAAGACCGTTTGATGAAGGTTCTTGGTGACATGTCGATGCGGCAACAACTCGGGAAAAATCTCCAGAAAATGCTTGATATACGGAAACTTTTCATACACGTTCAGAGCTCGGGTAGATGGACTCCTAGGCATAAATTATGCTACAGATATATGATGAGTAAATCTATAAGAACTTTTGTACTCAGGGAACAGGAAGTTAATACTCGTACATGTATTATTTATATGTTTATATGTTAGTTTGTATGTTTAGGTCGAACTTGATTATGGCGAACACTTAATCCAAAATTCGATTTTCGGTTAGGGCATTGACCCGTTCGTTGGCTCCCAATGGAAGAAGATCCTTTGTTGCTGCTTTGGCACTCAATTACTTCATTTGGTAACACCCATTTACACACGCTTCTAGCTACAGCCCGTCGCTTTTCCTCCCCCGATCCGTTCAACCATTTTCGCTTTCAGCCTTTTGAAGCACTTTTCCGTCTAAAGGTGCGAATTGTTCGCCATTCTGCATATTTTATGAGCTAATTAACTGACACACAGGCTAGCGGGGGAACCCACGCCCATTGGGAGCTGCTGCTCCTCCACAGCCGCCCTGGTCCCCCTGCCCTCCCAGGCTCCCCTGCAGGGCCCTGGCCCCCTGTCCCTCCGCCGTGGGCTTAGATTTTGGTAAATAATAGTCATAAAGTTGTGTATTTTGGTAATGTTCGTGTTTCTGTGTGCTGTTCTGTGTGCGGTTGCTGTGGCACTCGCCAAAAATTTGTTCTAAAAAAAGCCAGAAAGCCAAAAAAAAATACTGGAAAAGCAAACGTGACTGTACCGGAGGGAGAGGTACCAGAGTTGCCACTGTTTCTGTGTGTGTGTGTATGCGTGTGTGTTTGCGTAATCTCTAATTAGGAGACTTACAAACACACACACACACACACACGGGGATGCGCATAGGGAGGGGGACGCACTCACACAGAGGCATGGGAACTAATAGGTGCGTAAACGATGTTTTCCATTGCATACTTTGCAGCGGCATTTCGGCTGTTCCAGCCCCACGGGGCGAGGGATTGTTGAGGGACATCACAGGGGAGTACGACGGAGGACGTGTAGCAGGGGAGGAGTGATGGCGGTGGGAGAAGCTGACTTTTGGTGCCAAAGCGTGTTCATCTTGCTCCTGCTTCTGCCTCCCTGCCCGCCCTTCCCTTGCCTCCCTCCTGTTCCAAGCATTCCACTCCATCATCCCAGACCAGACCCCCAAAAAGTTCCAAAGCTCTCCAACCACCTCTGGTGTACGCTCGTTATGCGCGTGCATGTAAAACATTTCCGTGTTTCCGCTGTTTTTCTTTTTTTTTTGGCTTTTGCTTTTGTTTTATCCTCTACCACCCCCCATGCCCCCACACAGCACTCTGCGATTGAGGCATTTCAGCTTAGACAGTGCGGATGCCTCACCAGGGTGGATGGATAGGCGGAATGATCAATGAGCGGGCGGAAAGCTCTCTCTTTAACGATTAAATCCGATGTGATCTGATAGAAAAGTACCAGGATGTGTCAACCACATGGTTGGCTATTGTGTTGCTCCAATTAGTTGTGTTATCGGTCTGTCGATAGCTGGATAGGAAGCTATCGATAATCCTTACACATTTGGCTTTCTTCAGAGTTGCTTCACACCCGTTCACACATCGCTGTCAATGCCTTCTCTTTTCAATGTACGACTCTTCTCTTTCCCTCTCTCTTTCTGTATATTAGATCTATCTCTTTCCCTTTTAATTAATTTAATTTTTCTTTCCATCTTTTCTTTGCTATCCCTTTCTCAAATTTTCATGATTTCTCTGCCATCCAACTTTTGCAATGCATTCAAATTTCGTGTTCAACTTGAAATTGTATTAAAAATTTGACTTTGTTTGTCACCATTTCTTGTTTTCTTTTTTTTTTGGCACAGGACCAGGGAGAGAGAGTGGGTGGGAGAGGGAGAGGTAGAGAGGTAGAGAGAGAGAGTTTAGAAAAACATCGTAAATTTGTGTGTAATTTGAGGTTTTTCATTCTTTGCCAAACAACAGCCGTGGCATCCAACAACTTGGGCGCGGCATGCCATGCCTCCATCTCTTAGAAAAGTTCGCTATACCGTCCAACAACGCCGGGCTCTCTCTCTCATTTTCTCCAGCTCTCTTTAGCTCTATTCTTTCTCCTCACTCTGCATCCCGCTCTGCTATTGTTTTGTGGGCAAATATGTAATTTAAATTAATTTTTGTTTTTTAAGCTTTTCATAGACGATGTCTGTTAATAAAATGTTTTGCACCCTCTCCACCCCAGCACCTGGTGTGCCCCATCCTCCTTCTCCTTCCCCTCCACCTCCTCCTTATGTCTCCTTCTATCTCCTACACTCCCCTCTGCACCCCTCCACAAACTTGGCTTAAACTTTGTTCATATAAAGTTTTCGGCAAAGTAAGCAGAAGAAGATGCCAGCTTCTGTTTCACGACTCCTGCCCCATCCTTCTGCCGCATCCTCATCCTGCCACATCCTTCTGTTGCTGTTGCTGTTGCTGCTGCTGCTGCTGCTTTGGCTTCGGCTTGATGAAATTTTTGTTGAGTTACCCCCTCCCCTCCCATGGCTATAGTGCAGCTGCGTGTATGTGTGTGCGGCGTGGGGGCGTGGCCAGTCTGGCAATTGTATAATTTTCATAAATTACGCTCCATTAATTTCTGACGCACCCCGGCTCCTCCTCTTCCCCCCGCCCCACTCCCCTCCACACCACACCACACTTTTGCTCTCACTCTTTATCTCTGGCTAATGCAAACACTTTAAAAAGGGTGGCGACAAGGAGAAAGTGGGAGCAGAGGGACCGGGGAATAAAGAGGCACAGTGGTCTACAGCTCGAATTCTCACAGAAACCGACTAAGAAGACAGAGTCCCTGCATATCAATAGCGACGACTTGCTAGCATGAATAGCTGTCCAGTAGCTGCAACAGAGCAGTCTGTTATCGCTCCAAGGCAACGCTACCCGTTAACAGCCTGTGGCCCATCCCGGTAACAGCGCTCTGTTACCGCTCTCACAATCTACACGGCTCTCTAGCGGCGGGCTTGCCTTGTAAGCTATCGCTGCCCACGCACCAACACCCAATGTGAACTCGACTTTTCATTCTGGGTACTCAACGCTGCAGCACTCCTACGTCCTAAAATTGTATTCATACTTCTACCATCAGTATCCGTGACGTATTAATGACGTATTTGATCTATCTTTTAGAGAGTAAGTACGGGGATTAGAGCTCCAAAATGCAAGACCACACGATCCGGACTCGTAAGATGTCAATAGAACTTTGGCTTAGTTTGTGGAAGAAGATGTATTCCTCTGGTGGAGTTTTGTGCATCCTTATTTGGACACCACTGTGACACTGGCGCTGGCACCACATTTGGTGGGGGGGAATGCATTTTTCTGTACGGATTAAGTGCACTTCTGGCAGCAGAAGCAGCAGCAGACGCAGCGACGCTGACTTCGATGTCAACGCTGGCAGCACAATCAAATTTATAAATTACATATTAAGCTCCCTTGCCCCCAGAACCGGAACCAGAGCCAGGACCTGCACCAGCAACAGCCCATGGCCATCCCAGCGGAAGCTGCAGCAACAAGGACAACTGCCTCACAGCCTTGCCACAACCCTCCTCCCTTATGGCCACATTATCAACGTCATTTGGAACACTTAAACTTTTGCATTAATATTGACACTGCCCCCCCACCCAAAAAGGGGGTTTGCACTCGCTGATGGGTGTGGCATGCCCCCTGGCCAGTGACCATTTAATTTGCCTCATTTATTTCACTTTGCAGGGGGATTTGGGGCTGCAACGAAATGGATGGGGGTTCGGGCTCATGGCTGATAAATATGTGCAGGGGGTTTCACAAAAGAAGGGGAAAGAAGAGATTCAAATGAGAAAAGCAGACATTAAAAGAGGTGCATCTGAAATTCGAAATAAACTAATTCGAAGATATAGTAGGAGTTGTCGATTCGTGATAGTATTACGAACCAATCTTACGAGTATCGAACGAATGATTTAAGATTAAGCTGCTTCTTCGACAGCTGTATCTTCTTGTATAATTAAATGTACCAATTGATGTCCTAGATCCCGCGATCCACACTCATGGGATCCCCGATCCCTGAAATTTTCCTGAAATTTTATTTTGGTAAAGAACATAATGTTTTATAGGAAATAGCCTAAAGGAAATGTGGTAGTAGGAGGATTACCCTGAAAGTCGGCTTGTGGGAATCCCTTCTTTAATAATATTGTAAGCTGATATCAGAGAATAATTGACTGTCGATTCTGTGAATATATGTATGCATGTATGTAAAAATACGAGTATAAATTATGCAGCGCAATGTAATCCCTCAACCGAACCGGCTTAATTCCATGTCGCTCACGAATATGGGGCAAAATATTGGGTTGGCCCCCAAAAAGACCGAAAATCGATAATGGACGAACTGAGTGAATCGAATTAAAATTAACAGTTTCCCTCTCTCTCTCTCTCTCTCGAGGCGAAAATCCACATGTGGAATGCTTTTTCCTCTCAATAAACTTCATTAAACCGATTTTCAGTTGGACAGTTTTCAGTTTTCAGCTTTCAGTTTTTGTTTCCGTCTGCAATCGAACAACGCTGGCTACCACTGCTGCGCGGGTTAGGGGGCATCGGTCGGTGGTATCGGGTTAACCATTATCTATATGTGCGTATATATATTATACATATATGTGTATAGAGAGAGGAAATTCGTCTGCATACGAGAATGTGCGAATGTGCGAATCTGCGGATGTGCGGATGTGGGTGATGTGTGTTCAGTCTAATTGAAACTGACGACCACAGGATCGGAGAATCGGCTGGAGAGCGAAGGAGGGAGCGATGGCAATGTTGGATTCATGTATTAATAACGTCAACCACAATTCTATGTCTTCACGTTTCATTCCATTCCATTTCATTCCATTCCGTTCCATTTCATTCCATTTCCCGCTGCTGTCACTCTCGTGTCATTTGGCATTATTATGGCGCCGGGATTGAACAGCACAGCACCGAAAGGCATTCTCTGAACAATGAAAGCCACTAAATATTAAATATTTATTGCTACCGACAGGAGCTGGCCGACAGCCGACAGCCGCCACACTCTCTCCCTCCTCCCACACACAAACCCTCTCTCTTTCTCTTTCTCTCTCTGTCTCTGTCTCTGTCGCTTTGCCTCTGCTACTTTTTCCTTGCATTTTATTATTATTAATATAATTTTTCCGCTTTTTTTGTATATTGTATTTATTTTTATTTCGCAATTTCATTTCTGGTTCGATGTTGGCGGAAAATGCCAATTTTTATTAATTAAAATCGACGCAAACGGAAGCTGACAACTGAAAGGCGGTTAAAATCAACCTTTAACATTCAACCTTCACCCTTCTGGGAAAACCACCCCCCATACTCGCATTCGTGCGGAGGGCCTTCTTCATTGAAAGCGGCTCCCCACCGCTCCCTATTCTTGCATGCGGTTCCGTCCCGCGGCGCTCTGGAAAATTTTTCCGTTTGATATGCATAAAATGAATAAAATCAAAATCAAATTGCATTTGCCATTTTGTCGCGCCAGCCACACGCGGCGTATGAGTAATGCGGAATATTTGCTTCGCGTCTGTGTACATATACACATACATATATGTATGTATAGTGATACACAGATGGTCTGATGATTTTAACAAGAGCAGCCATATGTTCGATCCGTATCTCTGTCGCCAACATAGAAAGCCATCTGCAATATCCTGCAGCAGGAGCAATGTACACATCTCCAAAGTGTATCCAAAGCCAAGGCCACCAATATCAGCGATGGGTTTCCATAGCTGTTTATGGTCCGAGAATAAGCTAATTACGACACAACAGAAAATTCATGCTCTCAGTATGAATATCAATCAAATATTAATGCCATGTGTGTGCGGGGCGGGGGCGCAGGGGGTCCTGGGTGGTCCTGCTTCATGGTCGTGGTCGTGGCAAGCGAGCAATCATAAAACTCATTCGATCGTGCAATGAATAATTTCCGCTTTAATAAATTTTACAGCGCAAGATGCGATTTGCAATATGATTTCACAGAGGCTTACAAACATGCATAAAATATACAGTCATATGTATATATGTATATACACATATATATCTTTATAAATATTATATTTTATGTACAGCTATATTTATGCACATGCACATACCCACACCAATGGCCCCCAACTCCATCTAAATCTGATTGAACTTTCAATTTGCCGCTGCTTCGTGCTGCCAGCCGGACTGGGAGCATTTCTCTGCTCCCGAAATGAGCTGAAACTGCCTTTCACCTTTTGGCCAGGTATCCTTTCAATTGGAAGTCCATGCACATGCTCGTACAGTATGTATGTTGTGCATGGTTTTTGAAAGAGCCGCCACTATAGACCGATCTAATGGTATTCCTTTGGGGCTTACATTTCAACAACTTGGAGTTAGATCGATACTTTTAGTGCAGAACCTTACCTGATTTTTGGTACTCTTTTGACTTCAAGCAAGACCTTTGGTTCAGTATAGGGGATTGGGCTTATTTTGTTTTATTTAACGCCTAGTACCTTGAAACAAACCGAAGAATATCAACAACTTTTCTCTGTGTAAACGAATCGTCTACCTGTGTACATGGTACATAAATATGTTGGTATTAATATGTATATTTATGTCTACATATATCTATATCTGTTCATACATGTAGATGGTGTAGCGGTCTGTGGCGCTTCAATATTTATGGCAACATTCGAGCTGCAGCACTCGAGCTCTTGAGCCATTTTCGTTGTGCCGTCACTCGCGCCCGCACCCGCACCCGCAACCACTCCCGGACTCATGCTCGTACAGTATTCCCTTTCTCAGATGTGTAGAAAAACAGGGTGTCACATGCACTTGCTACATAGATCAATGGCTGCATTAATTCCTTGGGAATCCCATCAAATCCAGTGAGGGATAATTGCCGCAGTAATAGAGCCCAAATTCCATGGGAGTTTTTGGGTGACAGTTTCCTTGGCAGCAGATATCCGCCTGCTTTGCTCAAGACGAATGGCTGAGAGATGTGTGTCTCCCCCTAATGGCACTTTAATATTGACAGACAGTCTCAGCCAGCCTCGTATGCGTGTGTGTATGTCCTGATGATGGGAATTGCCAACAGCTGCAATTTTCACGAGAGAGCGGCGCCACAGGAAGCGGCAGGCAGTAACGAAGGCTAGTGGGAGGCTCTAGCCAGGCAGGGGCCACAACAACCGCTGGCACTGGAATTTTTGGTAACTACATGCTCGAAACCAATCAAAGCAACCAAATGGAACCCCTTGCACTGGCATTTCAATGAGGCCCAGACCGTTGCTGTTGCCGTTGTCGTTGCCGTTGAAGTCGAAGCCAAAAAATGAATAACGCAAGACGACGATGGGGACAACGCATGACTGAAACCGAATATGTAATAAAATGCGCCAAAAAGAGAGCAGCAGCAGCAGAAGGAAAACTGTGCGGGGCCACAAGGAAATACGGGTATACGGGCACTTTATGGGGGTCGATGTCGACCCTCTGCCAGCTCCGATCTGATGACTGCTTTATTGCTGTCTCTGTGTGTGTGGATGTGTGTGCGATTCAAGCCAAATGCACGGGAATGCTGACTGGGGAGGAGTTCATCTGGGAAAGTAGTTTACTTTTACTTTAAATGCATATAATGTTTTATTCGCATCTGCAGTTTCGTTTCAAATAGAGCTAAGCATCTAGTTTTTTCTACCTAACATTGTATTCGTGGGTAAAGTTCAGTGAAGACTGAAAGACTTGGGATACCTGACCAGATGATTTTCAGAAGAATAGATCATCTATGTGTCTGATTTAGTCTAGTAAGATCTAGTGTGACTGATATTCTTTCCTGCTGCCCAAGGAAGCAAACCATTTGTCTTACTGTTATTAAGGGTCCAGTAATGAATGCTAGATTCCCATATTTCCCATCTATGACGAGGTATAGAGTTTCTTCAGTGTCTGCATGTCGTCTGCCTTTAAGAATCAATTGCAAAATTGAATTACCTTTTTTTTTGTGGCCCTTTTTTTCGGAGCTCCCAAGGCATGATATGACAAAACTCCAAGCAAACTAAGCCCTGACTCCAGAATCCATCCAATTTGAAGCACATGCCCGAGGGCGATTGTGGCACAGGGATGTGAGGATGTGCGGGGTGAGGGTAAGAGCAAGGGTAAGGGCAAGAGCTTGGGGTAAACTTCAGCTGGTGTTGCAACCTCAAGTTGAGCTCTTTAAGAAGCGGGAGAAGCTTGAGGATGATGCTAACGCTACGGCTGAGGCTACGGCTAAGACTAAGGCTGAGGACTTCGCCCACTTGTGTAAATTGTAGCCAATCATGATTTAATAGATAAAAAACTGAAAGAGTTCAAGTGGATAAAGCATAAAGCGTTATACACCCACACACCCACACACCCACACACCCACACACCCACACACCCACACACACACACACACACACACACCCACACACACACACCCACAAAAGGACCGCCGCACCAAGACGACAGAGCCACAGACAGAGAAAGGAAATCGTGATGGGGGGAAGGCAAGGGAAGGGAAGGGAAAAACATGCAAACCATTTTAAGAGCTCCCACAGGATCGATCTCTGCTAAAGCATGGGCTAATAGTGGCCACCGCAACGGGCCTGCGGGATAGCAGAGGATAGCAGAGGATTGGAAATGCCAATGGGAAATGGTTAAAGGGAACTTCTGTTCCCAGATATTGAAACAAGACGACGGCGAGTCGGAGAACACAGGGAGTGAAAAGAGCCAGGAAAGAAATGCCAATCGAGCGAAGGACAAACAAAATACAGAAGGGAAATATGGATGGAAACGGCCCACTCGCACTCGCAGTCGCACTCTCAAGACTCGCACCCGAATCCATGCCCAGACCCAGACCCCGCACCCTAGACACACACTCAAGTGGAGTCTTCAAGTTCCGTTGATGGGGACCCGGGCCCGGACCCGGACCCCTTCCCCCCATTCCTAGTTGCCATCGAAGCTGCCTCCTGCCTCTGTGTCCTGCCCCTGAGTCCTGCAACTGCCTCTGCCTCTGCCTCTGCCGATGACGGAAATTGATAAACGCGCAAAGGGAAATGTTGTTGCTCATGGAGAGAGCGCAATCAAAACTCTGCCATGGGGGAATGGATAGGTGGGATGGGGGTGGCTGGTGTGGGGGAAAGTGGGGGAAAGTGGGGCGGACGTACAATAACCAAAATCAAAATCGAAATCAAAAATTGAGCAGCTTTTGATGACAGCTCAAGTAGCGGCACAAATGGGAAGCTTTCAGATATCGATTACACAACACCATACTGGGGGATATCTAGGGCGATACAGTAGTAGAGGGGGCTATAGCAACCATTCGGTTGGTTTGGGGGAACGAGAACCCAACACCAAAACCCCGTTTAATTGCCACTGCAGGAGGCATAAGGCATGAGGCACGAGACTGGAGATGGGAGATGGGAGATGAGCTTAATGCTCTGACCCAAGGCATCAAGCATCAAGGAAGCATGAATTAATCAAATTGCAAAGTGCGGCAAGGAAAAAATACAGGAAAAGCAAGGAAAAGCTGTGTAGGAAAACAACTGACGGTGACGATTAGGAGAGGATTGGGAGTGGGTGTGGAAAGCGGCAAGCGGCAAGCGGCAAGGAGGAGCAACAGCTATGCGCTAATGAGGGACAGACAATATCCCGGCACAACAATCGAGGAGAAGCGTCATGAGAAGGCAAGGGGAAAAAGGAGACGGAAAACGAGAAGAAGAGGCGAAAGGCTTTGGAGGGCCAAGGCTTAAGATACCCTGCTCCTACGGCAGCAACAGCGTATATGTACTCGTAGTGTTTCGATAACTAACTGTATATATACCCGCACATATATGTATCCTCTTAATAGGGTAGTAAATGAGCTCCAAGCATCCGTTCGAAGTCATATACACTGGCCATGGCCCTAAAGAGGGGAACGTACTGCCAGAGAGAGCAAAGCGACCTTAGCAAGGAGTTTATTACACAAAAAGGTTATTAAGATAAATACAATATTTAATTGGACCAGATGAGCTGGCAGCACCAGATGAGGAGGGAGGGTTTGTTTGAAAAAGGAATGAATCTCTTCAACTACCAATAGAGTGGGAACTTTAATGTTGAAGGAGCTCCATTAAGGAGGAATCCCTCCATTTGCTGATAGACAGCAGCCAGCAGTTAGAAGGGTCTCGTCTGCCAATAGGGAACTTTGCAGAGCAGTGGAGTTGAGTTGAGTGGAGTGGAGTGGAACGAGTACTCCTTTCAACAGAAAAAACAAAAAGGAAAAGGCATCAGGACAGAAACGAAAGATCTCACGCCCGTTAAGCAGTCTCTGACTTCAACTTCGAATCTGGCCAGATATGGAGAGTGTTACCAGTGACCAGTGACCAGTGAACAGTTCCTCTGTCTAGTCCTCCAATCCCCTTTAGCTAGAGCTAGAGCACACAATATTCCAGCAGTCAACCAGTTTCCGGCTCGTCTCCCTTTTTTCAGCTTGATGTCCAGAGAGCAGTCTAGGGAGCAACAACAAATTGAAACATTTGCCTGCAAGTTTGCTTCTTTTTCGATGCCCATTAGGGTGGGTGGAATGATGAAACTGGCCAAGAGTTGGTGATTCCGATACCCGATCTCCTTGGAAAATCCACCTGTCTCTATATGTTCCTTCCCATGGATGAAATGGATAAAAGTGTGTCAGCTTTAAGGATATATGTTTGTTTTGAGTGTCGAAAGTAGAAACCATCGCTCGTAGTGGGTATAACCTGACCGTATTTCAAGTAAAACCAAACAAATACTTCCATCGATTCAATTGCATGTAATTCCACACAATCCCAATCCAATTTGAACAAAATCGGACAACTCTATCGTATAGCTCTCAATGAATTGATTAGGGAAATGGAGCCTGCAAGGGGCGGGGAAGGCTCCTCCACATCCACATCCACATCCACCTACACCTTCCCACCCCGCGTCATTCTTCTTTCTTCTTTCTTTCTGTATGTGCTGTGCTGTTGCCTTTATTGTTGTTTTCGTTGTTGCTGTCGTTATTGCTGTTGTGATTTGTGTGGCTTTCAAATTGCAAAATTCGCAGAAGCTGACATTTTGTTCAACAGCAACAGGGAGCCAGCCAGCCAGCCAGCCAGCCAGCCAGCCAGCCAGCCAGCCAGCCAGCCAGTCAGCATTGGAAAAAATAAACTCTTCTCGTGGTACGGGAGCCGCCTCGTTGGTACACCATACACCAGCATGGAGCATGGAGCTTGGAGCTTGGAGCCGTGGGTGTCGATTGTATGGGCAAGGCCTAAATCGACATCTCCATCTCCACCACAAACCAATCGACAGCACGCAGAGAAATTGGGTTTATGGCAAATATGTTTCAATTGTGAAGAGAGATGAGAAAAATACACTGTTTTCGTCGCCCATTGTACATTGCATTGTATATTTGGAGTTATGGGATAGATCAGAGCAGCGCATCTAAGACTCGATGGGCTTTAATCTACGATGTATTGAAGAGTGCCTTCTTAGAATTGGATTTGGATTGCATTTGGATTTCTCTCAGTGAAATGGGATTGCATACCCATTCCAGTGCGGGTTCCGGGTGGTCTGTCTGCTGGAGTTGCTTTAGGGGACGTCATTCTGGTGTCGCTGTCGCTGACAACCAGTTGCCTGCTGCTGATCCTGCTCCAGCTCCAGCTCCAGCTCCAGCTTCAGCTCCTGTTGCCGTTGCCGTGTTCCGCCCGATGGGCATTGACACCTGCAATCCGCTTCAATGTTGCCGTTGCTGTTGCTGTTGCTGTTGCCGCCTGTTATCGTTCGCTGCAATTGCAACTGTTGTTGTCGCATAATTTAAGCCTGACAGGGAGCTGCCAGAAAGAGAGAGACAGAGCTCCCACTAGATCTCCATACCCTGCCCTGCCCGGGGGTTGGCCTGGTGATTGCCATACAGGAACTGGAGCCACACGCTCGCACCCCGCCCCACTCCACCCCCGTGGGCATGTGTACTTGTATGTGGGAATGTATACGCAATATGCTTTGTTAGCTAAACCAAAAAAACAAAGCCCATGTACGCGGAAACATGGCCGAAGAATGCAATACCCTTGAAGAATATCCTTTTCGAAAAGAATTCTAATGCACTTATACGATAGAGTCGCTTCATTTGTTTAAAGAACGATCCATACTTTTACCACAGAGAGCCCTGTGCATAGGTGTCTTAAGTGCAGGGCAGGCAGGACAGCGGATGGATGGTACATACAGCAGATCTCACTTGCATGCCAAGAACCTGCATCAAAGAGGAGCGGCCATAGAAGTCTCCAGGGAGAGGTACTAGCACTCTCAAAAATGTGAGACTAGTTTCCATGGAAACCCGTGCTAGCACGCTAGCGGAGGAAGCATCCATCCACAGGCCCCTGCTGGATGGTATTTTTGTGATATTTCTACCGAAATGATGGCCAGCAGCGCCACTGCTGCCTTTTGTACCTGCCGGTAATTATAGCCCCTTTGCGAAGGGGTATGAAATGGGCTGGCCCCCACCTCTACACAACAGCCCCTGCTTTCAACAACACAATATCCTTGATATGCAATAGCTTAATTTGCACAGAAGCAGTAGAATAGTAATGTAGGCGACCTGCCTGTGGGCTTGGACTGCCTTCATCGGAGTGGGCCGGGTTGGGCTCTGAAGCTGATGACTGGAAGGAAGCCTGATGCATTGTGAAAACAAATCCAATTGCCTGATGAAGTTCGCATTGCAAATTAATCGGAAAAAGAAAGAGAGATAGAGGCAGGGGTCTGCATTCTCACAAAATCCTATCTCGCAAAAAGGATGCAGGCCAGATTTATTCGAATACTTCAATTTATAAGCGCATTTAGCAAGTTGACATTGTTGACAATATTGGCTGAAATCTCTTGGGAGAAGTGCATTCAGTTATTTCATGGAATGGATGGATCGACTTGGGCAACGAAGTCTTTTAGCAGGGAGTTTCTGAATGCGAGGGAGGCGTAGTGACATGGATATTATTTTTTGCTGAAAGAACTAAAGCACGAGGACATCTGGCAATTACTTAAATTCAATTTTCTTCCAGTCTTTGAATACTTTGATTCAATTAGAAGAAATAGCTGAAATTAAATATATATTATATATGTATGTAAGTGTGTATGTGTACATGAGTGTTGTGGCTTACACTTACACTCACTCAGATAAGCGATAGCTTCCGTTTTCTTTTTCGTTTTATTTCCATTTTGCTCTTTTCCGCTATAGAAAATCCAATTTGCTCGCATTTCACAATTGCACCGCAGAATTCTCTCTGGCACAAATAGAGCAGCGGCAAAAGGAGAACCCAAATCCCCAAAAATAACAAACCAAACCAAAACCCGAACCCCGAACCCAAACCCAGATCGTGCCCCCCACACCCTGAATAAGAACCAGCCTTCCTACGGCCATTGCCGCCCCCAGATGCAAATTGGCCGCAGGCATTGAGGCGAACATTGATATGCACATAACCTGTACAAGCGTCCTTATGCGTCTGCACACACTGTACACACGTACACGGCGTACACATACCCACATATATCAATATATACTCGAATCCACTACTGTATGCATGTTATGCTGCAGCTCTTCGGGAAGCGGGATGCAGTACGTTTCGTGACGATAGAGCTTCACAACGACCTTACTACCAATGGCCATTGCCTGCTATTAGTCTCTCGATAAGTTTGATACGCAAGGGTATCGATAATTATCGAACAGTCTTCGAATGGTTTCACTGTGAGTCACCTTTGCCTGCTCTTAGTCATGATCTGAATAACACCTTTTCGTTTGAGTAAGGCCTTCGACTTATTCCCAAAGAAAATCAGTTAACTTTTAATTAAATTCGTTTAAACGAAGGAGGACAGTAGCTGATACCAATACCTGAGCGATGACACCTATTCTATTATCCGCTTCTTACGATCCACTGCCCATAAGCACCACCAGGTGAGGCACCTGAATAGCCTCAAGCCCTAAAGCTGTGGCACGCACTGTATGCCGTGTGTGTGTGCACGTGGGTGTTGTGGTTGCATCCGCATATAGAATTGATTAAACAAATATTTGCATTTGAGCCCCCAGCAGCCTGTGGACAGATCCCCCTGCCATCCCCTTCCCCTTCCCCTCCGCACACAGAACCACAGAACCACAGCATCACCGCACCACCCTTTCCCACCACGAGTGAATTTATTTTTCTATTCATTTTTATTATTTCATGTTTTAAGCTGTATGTATTTTTTTGCTGTTGTTGTTGTTTTGGGGCTGTGACAAATCCCTGCAATTACCGTAATGCCAGCGGCCTTGAAGCGAAGGACACACCCAGCGAGGGTCCATGAATTGATGGGATATGATGCTGCTGATGCATAGGAATTTACATGATGGACCAGGATGCCATGGCCGGACATGGGACATATGTCGACAGGAGGAGTCAGAGGAGGAGTAGGTTTTTTGCTACTGGGGGATGCTCCTGGACTTGTGCTCTGAATGAAACTCGTGTATAGAGAATGTTAGTGCTGTCAGCCATGCATTACTGCTCACATTTCACTTAAAGCTGCGACTTCTTGTACGGGTATTTGAGTGAGGCTTGCTCCAACTCTGTTTAACTTCTGAGAAGTTATTATAAGTATGTTCTGTCCGCTAACAAGTAGAGCGACAGCTCTCAACGTATTTATTTGCACTACTCATTTGTTGCTTACCCAAAAGATGAATTGCACTCTGTGGATGCCTTCTTTCGTCTGCCTCTGATGCTTCTGATGCTTCTGACAGCTTCAGGCCTACGAAGGGGGAGTGCAGTACGAAACGGAAGCAGAATTGGATGGGGATGCATGCCCAGGAATGACCTCAGTCCCTCCGTCCAGCAGCTGTCGTTGTGCCCTTGCCTCGCCCTCGACGCGGGAATTCAGGATTCCTGTAAGCATACCCTATGTACGTATGTATATCCCTGTCGCTCCCTCTGAACCTGGTGTGTTCTTGGACAACTTGATTGATTTGTTGACTGTTGTTTGGCTGGAAAGGGGATTCCAACTTCGGGGCTTGCCATATTGCTAGTACGAGTATTTCTAAATGTTGTCCCATACTTTTTGCTGCTGTTGCTGCTGGCCAAACGATGATGAATGGTCGACTGTCCTCGGTCCTTGGCATTGCTCCGAATGTGTGGGTGGATTCTGCTGCAACTGGCTTGGCCTGGTAATGACCATGCAACAACAGACCGGACCGTACTGGACCGTACAGCAATGCCAGATGAAAAATGGCAGCTTGCTGCATCACCCTTTGCTTCAATTTCAACCCCTGGACCCTTGTGGACCCGTGTGGACCTGTGGACTGTGGCCATGTGACATTCGGTTTGCCAATTGCATGCACATCAGCGATACTCAAAGAAGGAGCAAAGCAGCAGATACAGTAGCAAGACGGAGAGGAGATGACGCCGTCATCGTCGTTTTCCTTCTCACCAAATTGGAAAATATGTGAGTGCTTTTTGATTTTGTTTTCCTTTTCACTTCGCCTGGACTTCGTTTTTCCAGCTATTCCTGCAATTTTCCTGCCATATTTCTTCCACTCCGTCTTTACCTTGCAGCCAGAGTCGGTAGTCTGGGGAAAATGGGAAAATTGCATCCAGCATCTACCAAAAACCTGGACAGGTTGTTCGCCAGGACCAACGAGGGATGAGGACAAGGCCAGAGGCAGACGGACGTGCCGAAGATGCAGCGCAATCTTTCATGGCATTCAGCGTAGAGCGTTGACAATGACAGCAGCAGCAACAGGAACAGCAATAAAACTGGCTGACATTTTGATAACGAGCATCCCAAATGGCCAATGGCCGAAGACGTTTCGAATTTCACAGAATGCGAATTGAAAATTCCTCTCCCACACCACCCGACCAGCCAACGAGAAAACGCAATGCCCGAAGGACTCAGGGGTGCGAAAAGGGAAAACTTAGCCAACAAAAAGAAGCTTTAAATGCTCTTATGGAATATATATTTTCCAAGCAAATACAAAAAAATACACAAAAAAGTAAAAGAAATTGCGCTTATGGCAGCCGCATGATATGGGTGTTTGGTTTTCTTTGTGGTTTCTTTTCTTTCCATATAAGCTATCCTTTCTCAGAATATTTTACACCTGTAAACAAACCTAACCTAACCTAAGGTTGCATATGAAATAAATTAATAATCTTGATACATTTTTGGGGCTCCTGATAGCTTTAAGCCTCTGCTGAACCATTAAAATATACGTGCAAAGGGATAGTCCTCAATAATGCTGTGTAAATTGTATGCAGAGTAGCTTTTCAAGAAACCTAAGGCTTTGAGAACAGCGCGAGACTATATGGAACCCGAAATATGGGCAAGGCGTTGTTCATTCTACCCAGAAGCAGGAGTATCGAGATATACAAGATATGCAGGAGTAAGTTTAAGTATTAAAAGAGTCCCCACCATCGAATCCATCTAACTTGTTGCAATGCTTCGAGAGGTCAGATTTGAGTCATTACTCAAACAGTCGACCCAAGAATGCTCATTTATTGCACACCAGCTAGCACCTAGAAATCATTAAGACCTATCAGAAGGCATTCATTTGAGAAGAAGCATATTGTTCTGTCAGAAAATGCTCCGATTCACGTACCTTCACGCTTTGTAATTTTCCGTCTCGAGTCTTAGCAATATTCTTAAATTTGGACAGTTTGTTAAGTAAACTGCAAGGATTTTGGTTTCCTCTTTCGTGCGAAACAAATTCAATTCAGTTGTCAATTGTCAGCTCTTAAAGCGCAGCATATCTTGAATGCGGAATCGAAGGGCATCGAGTCGGTAGCCTCCACAGCAGCAACCACCATTTTTGTCTCTAATTTGGCAGCCATCGACGTGCTTAGCGCTAAAAATATGCACCTGCCTCCGTAGACCCCCGAACTCGGAGAGCAAGCGCAAGCCCCAGAATTAGGAATGACTTTTACTCCGATTCGTGGGGGTCGGCGGTCTCAAAATATAGATAGGAAGAGGCGACAGGGAGATGGGTCGTAATGGGTGACGGTGATGGTGATGGTGATGATGAGGGTGAGGGTGACGGTGAGGGTTAGGTGATGCCACACCGAGTGCCATTGAGAAGTTTCAAGTGTTGCCTGAGCGGCGTGCAAAAAGTTGGCTGCAGTTGCACTTGGCCCAAGTGGCGGGCGTGGCCATAAAACAAATACTACCAGCAGAACACACACACATACACTCATAGAGACAGGGCCAGACAGTGAGAGAGAGAGTGAGAGAGGGGGGAAATATATCTATTTATATAAAGATATAGTATATACATATAACTGTATACGTATATATGTACGTATGTATATATGTACACCTGAATCTTTGGTAGACATCGCTGTCATTGTCGTTAGCAAATATATGGCCGAAGAGGATCAAAGAGCGCTGCACGTTCCACGTTCCGTTCCTCGTTTCGTTCGCGTTCGCGTTCGCCTCTCATCGTTCCCTGTTCCACTTTCCCCGTGCCATCGCGCAAAAAATAATTGCAGTCTGTGGATGGAAGCAGGAGGCGGAGCAGGCCTCGTGGCTGAGAGTCTCCATCGGTGGCAAAGGACGAGGTCGCCGGATGCACAAGTGTGCGTTGCTGGCTGCCTGGAGGAACACAGGGCTGGAGCGCTGGGACGGGCTGGGACGGGCTGGGACGGGCTGGGATGGGATGGGATAGAATGGGATGGCATGGGACGTGGGGGCCTGATACTGGAGACTGACTGCATTCGTTTTGAAAGTCAAATTCCAAATGCGATGATGACGCTGATGATGGTGATGAGGGGAGATGGGTCCCTGTCCCCGTCCCTGTCCACTCTCTCCATCTGTCTCTCTGGGTAGTTGATAAAGCGGCAAAAACGCAAGCGCTAAGCCTCCTTAATGTCATTTGTCATCTTTTGGCCAAGTACCAGGAACGGCACTGAGACCAGAACCAGAACCCGAACCAGAGCCGGAGACCTGCAGTTTGTTCTGTTTGCTATTATGCAAATATTATTTCGTGCCAAAAGCTGCTTCCCCTAAACCCAACCCAAGCGCCAATCCCAACCCCAACCCCAACACAAGCCCAAGCCCCAATCCCGTACTCCCTCTTCCACTTCACTCGCATTTTATAATGGAGCGTAAGAAAAGTTGCTGCTCGAGACAATCAAAATGAAAAATATAAGAAAATAGAAGAGCTCATTGCGAGCCAGAGGAAAACTTATCGAAGATGGGTGGATAGATGCTACACATTTCTCGTTCAACTTTTCCTTATCGAGGAGGAGAGCATTGGGTGTGGCAGCAAAAGCCTGTCAAAGGCACTGGCCGACTTCTTAGCTGGCATTAGACTCAGGGCTCAGCCAATTCCTCTACAATCCCTGTCCTCCGCAAATAGTTCTCCCATCTCCCATCTGCTATCTGCCTGGGAGTCCCCATCGAATCCGTTGAGTGCTGATGCTTCCTGTTTGTGATGTTGCTGGTTGTCTGCGATTCCTGCTGCTTCTGCTTCTTTTGCTATTGCTGCTGTTGCCATTCCTGGCAGCTCAATGAGAACAGAGATAGCGGAAAAACAGAGAAAATATTTGAGGCAAAATTCCGTCCATCGAAGATCGAACGGAAGCTGCCGTTGCAGCAGGAATTCGCTTAACTGATGTGAAACTTTAAGACAAGATGGTCAGGGGGGTCAGTGCCTGAGACGTAGGCACCCTCCAACGGAACTTCATCTCTCTTTTTAATCTTGTATGCATATGTATGTGATGTGGATATTTGGAAACACTTTGAAGCAATATTTCCATCAAATTCAAATCAATATTAGAATCGGTTGATGTGGTGGAGGATATGATGTACGAAATGAGTGTAATATAGCTCCATTTCTAATGATTTTAATTCCGAATTCTTTTTGAGGAGTCTTCCAAAAAGACTTCCTGCATTGGTTGACCTTATTGACCAATTTACTTGGGAAAGTCACTCAAATTTATCCTGAACTGTCCCTTTGTGTACAACTTTTAAGCATTAACTTTCACCTAAATATTGCTGCTTTCAGAAGGTTCAGTAGTTCGTATGAGAGATAATTGACGGAGTAAGGTATGACTTCGAAAAAGAGCCATCTGCTACTCCATTAAGTAGTCCTCCAGTCGTTGGGCCTCTTTTATGCGCACCTCCCAACATTCAATATCCGCAAATGATCCACTCTTTCTCCCAGTGTATGAGGCACAAACACCAATTAGTCTCTTACGCAGTTCGGTGGCTGTATTCCATCCTTGGCCCTTCTTGGCCGTTCGCCTGTGTGTTTCCCCCTCCCTCCCAATTCATTTTGCTGTGGGCCAAGTATGGTTCTTGACTTATCTGCATTATATAGAACCCACAGAGAAATGAGGCGACAGAGAGAGGGACAAAGAGTGATAGAAGGGGTAGGGATCGAAGGCTCGAAACAATACAGACGGGAAATTGATTTGAGCTCCGTTCGAGATGTCGAAATGGATTGAAATGAAATGGAACGTGACCAAATTTGGCCACATGTCAATATGCTAATGATGATGTGGCACTGCCAGCAGCCGCCGCATCCGCACGTCACCCCACTGTCCTCCCCTTTCCCCCTGCTGCTGCTGCTGTTGGTTCTCTTGACATTGTCTCTCTGGCTCTATCTCTCTCTCCCGCTCGCTTTTCTGCTGTATCTTTGCAACAGCATTGTTTTTGCAACGTCGCTGCGTGAAACGGCTTCAAGCTGAGCCACACACACTCAGCCAGGGAAAGGATGCTCCGGATGGTCACGATGGACGACGGCCTGAAAGATGATGTGCAGAAAAGAGAGAGAAGGCAGAGGCCAGGGGAAGGTAGAGGCGATGCCCATGACCAGGGTCCACGCTGGGTAATTGGCGGCCCGAAACGAATTGAAATGGGAAATGGCAAATAAATTGAATGAAACGTGTATCGCACCCACTGGGAAAATGGACACAGACTGAAAGAGAGCACTACACAGACGGACAGATAGACAGAGAGGCAGGGGCAGGGGCAGGGGCGGTGGCAGGGGCAGTGGCGCCTGCGGACAGGTGGGTGCAGTGCAGCGAATGGAAGGGCGTGCCCTGACGTGTCGTGCTGTTCCTGTTGACCGCAAAGTGGCATTTCCCCTCCACATCCGCATTGCCGACTCCCTCTGTCTCCACCTCTAGCAACTCTCTCTGCTCTCTCATTAACCATTTTATGGCCCTGCAAGGTTGTAACTCTTTCGAAGTGCCGATCACTTGTTAATATGTATTTTATTGGGAAAACACCAGAGCCACTCGTGGCGAATGTCTTCCGTTCGAAAGATGTGCATTCGATTATGGGAGTTCTCTTTAAAACGGTTTTGTGCCAAAGTCAATGGCTGGATGGTTTCTCGCTTTTTCTTCGCTGCCAACAGATGTCTCGCTTTAGCGCTTCCTCTTGGCAATCCCATTTCCATTTCCATTCCCACCTGCCACTTCCCACTTGCCACTTTCCACTTTCCACTTCCCGAAGCACACAAATATGCAAGCCAAACTCCAATAGAAATTTGTACACCCTCGCAGCACTCTACTAACGAGATAAAGAGCTTCATTCCCGACCAAAATCAGTTTCCTCTTCTGCGACACTTTTACACATGCTTATATCGGACTACTGTATCTTTTTGTTGGCAAAGAAGTGAACAGGGGTAGGGTATTCAAGACTTCGTATGTTGGACAAGCCTTTCCTCCTTTTGGTTTTTGTGAAATAACAGTATTCGCTTTTTGTCGTTTTTTCGTCCTCCTTTGTTTTCCCATGCTGGTGCGGCGGGCTGTGCGGTGCGGTGCCGTGCGGGTGGTGCCAGCACAAAAGCAACAAAAGATACATAGATAGAGAGTGAGGGAGAGATAAAGAATTAATTTTGCACAAATACGCTAACATGTTGCGTAATGGTCTCCCGCCACCGCTCCATGCCCCATGCTCCATGCATCTTTCATGCAAATGAATGGCTGAACGGCAGGGAGCCAGGGGGGGGGGGGGGGGGAGGCTGATGGTTGGGTGGGTTACGTTACACGCGTTGTGTGTCTGGTTGCTGCATTAAGCGTAAGCTCCAACAAATGAGTGTGCGGCAGTGAGAGAGTGGCGGGGACGGCGGCGGAGGCGGAGGCGGAGCACTAACAATGGGAATCGAGCAAAAGTCCCTGCAGGACAATGACAATTTGCGGGCGTTGACAGTTTCCCCAAAAAGAAGAAACACCACTCATACGAACGCCGCTCTAATAGTGGCCATATGGAGACAAGGATACCTGCTTTTTTGATTGAAATGGATTTTGGTGTACCCTGCACCAAATCTATCCTTATCCGATACTGCAAGGACTGCTTTCTTCTGCATACATCTCCATTGGTACAATATACCCTCTGCTGTTCCACGATTGCTGCGCAGAAAATGGGTGTGTGTTCATTCCTCCCTTCTTGCCCGCCCATTGTTGCATGCACCACATGCATGCATGAGTGTGTGACGGCGTGTAAGCTGTGGGTGTAAGCCGAGCGACTGAGCGACTGCGTTTAGGTATGTGCTAATAACATCACCATCCACTGTGGCGGAGCACTCGCCACTTTGCATCTTGTGGCCAACCCCATTTACCTTAATTAACATTCTAAATATTTCGTTAATCAAACATTCCATCAGTGCCATGCAGCAAACACGCACTACCATGCCCCCACACAAGCCATACACGCCACAAGCTTCGCTTGAGCATCCTTCAAGTGCCTTCAATTGGGATTGCTCCGTCCCCGTTTGGCAAGACGCTCTGCTCTCGTGGTGGGAAAAATATGCAGATACATATGTAGCACGTATGTATGTCTTTCGCTTTAGGTGTTGTTTGCCAACGATTTCTAATTACCCGCCACACAGATGGCTGCAACATATTCCTATCCCTGGCTACCGCCAGGTGCCTGGTGCCTCCCACTTATCTGGCCGCCGCATCGACTAACTGGTTGACTGACTTAATTACAAATTGCATTATTTATCGGGTGACAAAGTTCGTCAAACTGCAGCATCCACAGGAAACGAAAGGAGGGCAGAGCAGAGGACAGGACAGGGCAGGACAGGGCAGGACAGGAGAGCAGGGGAAAATTGCGAATGAGCATCGACCGAGCAGGAGAGAGCGAGCGTTACAGATGCCAAAGCACTCGGTGATTCTGGGGGTTCGACGATAATCACCTTTCGAATCCAATGTGTGAAGAATGCTGCTGCTTCCCCCATACCACCCACCAAGTTTTGCAGGGTTTCACATACGTAAATATCCTCTGATTTTATTTTTTGATGTATTTGGGAGAGGATTTTGACAGCCGATTTAATTTGTTACGTCTTTGCCATCCAAAAACAGAGCAATGCCAGCCACTAACTTTTCCGACAACGAACGGATGATGGCTGCATCTTTCTGAGTGCTTATGGCCACTGTACAAAAGAGGAAGACTTTCCCGCACGAGTTCGCGCACTCAATAAATCTGCCGCCGTAGTAAATGATTTGACACTTGGCCACCTTGGCGTAATGCTCAATCTCGGCTTTCTGCGAGGGCGGCGTCTTGGTGGCGACGATGACCACCTTGGCCTTTTGCTCTCGAATGGCCTTCATCATGCAACTGTGGCTACAGAACACCTCATCGCAGTTTACCTTCACGGTCATGCGAATATTTTCCTGTATTGACTTATTACAGATGACTAAAACGGAAACAATTTCGGTTTCAGTAAAACATTGCTGCTTACTTTCTGTACTCATACATACATTTCTTTTTATTCCCCACCGAAGAAATTTCCTTTTCCATGTCAGTCGAAGTTTCTGGTCTTTTTCGAAGATATTCCATGATCTTTCGTTCTGCAGAAGCTTGCCACATTGTTTTGCTATCAACGAAAACGGCCACTATTTTATATTGGTCACCTATTTACTTGCTTACTTGCTAACTTACTCTAGCCTTTGCTTTCTTATGCTTATGGGAGGTTTTTATATTTCCAATTTTTTCTTTTCCGATTTCTATGTGATTGTCGGGACAATTGGCGAATGAATAAACAAATCAAATATCAATGCCTACTTGACAATAGTAGAGAGAGTATGAGAATAGCAGACGAGAGTAGTGTTGGATAAACATACATCATTAACATTAAATTTGGAATGGCAAATAATAATAAATACAAATAACTAACGATGTACAAAAAAGAACGATGAACAAATATATTGTGTCTTTTGTATAGATATTTTTTACGATCCTTTAGCTTCTGTTACTGCCTGTGGATGAACATACTTGCCTTGTTGCCATTGCACAGGGTATCCCATACTCTGAAGACTCTGTCCACTGTCAGTCCCCTCTCCTGGCTGAAGTGTTTGGTACACACACGGAAATCCTTTCCTATTTATGTCACCTGGTCAGCTGCACCAAAGCTGTCTGTCTCTCACTCGGGGCCCTATCTCCACCTCTACCTCTACCTCTACTTCCACTTCCACCTACCCGTGCGAGGGTGGCTGCGGCTGTGGGTGGGCAATGCGATGGGTGCTGAAAAGTATTCTACGCTTTGCGCACCTGGCACATAATTGAGTGACAACGTGGTCTGAAACATTTGCCATGCGGACAGCGTCAAGTGATGGCTAGCGCAGAGAGGGAGAGGGCGAGGGAGAGATAGGGAGGTGGACAGAGAGGGTCATGTGGCACGGTGGCAGGTAGTTGTGAACGAAGAAGGGGCAACGGGGTAAGGAGGACAGCGCTCATGCAAAGCATTTGAATTTGTAATGAGATTCCACACAGAGCCACAACCGGAGCCACAGGACAGAGAGATATGGTGGCCAGGCCTGCCAAATGAAATGTGTGGCACCACACCATCTGTCTCGCTCTCTTGCTCTCTCCGTCTGTCTCTGTCTCTGTCTCTCCCTCTCCCTCTCACTCTCTCTTTCCCGCTGTGTGGCATGCCCTTTGATGGAGCCTGGTGGAGGAGCCTGGTGAAACTGTTAATTGTGGCCATAATTAAGGTGACCCCGAACCAGTTGGCCATACGCAAAACGTGACGAGCTCATTAATTTCATATGCTTTATTTGCCCTCAACGGACAGGGACACCATTCTCCCCGTCTCCTCCTATCCACCTCTAGCCATCTCTTTTGCTATCTCTTGTACCTCGTATTCCAGCATACCCTTGTCCAAGCAGAGTTTTCTTTTGCCATAATTATACCCTCTGCAAGGGGATATTCTTGATCAGTCTCCTGGTCTGTGTCCATTCGTCTGGGCACATATGTAGCCATCATTTATCGAAGAACTATGATGGATGATTCAACCAATGTAGATTCAGTGAAAATACATATTTACCTTTGCCGAAGAAGATCCAAATCGTATTACTAGAGGTATCATATCGGAGAGATGGTAAATATAATTTTGCAAGGGTATCAAAAGTTTCGGTTCCGGAAAGCTTGGATTTGCTTCATATTTTGTGTTGATTTGAGACGAGATGATGGCGACTGGGATGACGATGATGGTGACTCCAGGACGTTGTTAGCGCTTGTGTTGCCACTTGGCTGCTTTATGTCATTGCTGGTTAAGCGATGCGTCTAATTTGCAGCTGCTACCGCTTTTGCCTCCCAGCTGGACTCTGACTTCGTCACCAGCACCGGCTCAGGCTCCGGCTCCGGCTCGGCGAGAGAATTTGCATTTTGCTGAGCCCGGAGCCCGTTCGAAAAATGGTAAAAGATGGAATACAACAACAACATGAAAAGATGCTTCTTTGAAGCGCAAAAAATTGTTTGCATTAACTTTGGGCTCCTGGTCCTGGTCCCGGCCCTGGTCCTGGTCCTGGTCGTGGTCCTTGGCAAATAGTAAATGGTATTCGTAGCGTCTGCCTGTTGACTGCCACCTGGATCCATGCCACCATGCTGCACGTTCCACCTCCGCACCTCCCTAACCGCGTTGCTCGTTAATTTTGCAGCATTTCCGCTAGCAATTTTCAGGCAACTCTGCTCCGCGTTCGTCCTTTGCGTTCGTGGCGTTAGCCTGCAACCGGAAATGCAGGAAACGGATATTACACGCTCCAGAAAGCACAGGGGGCAAAGGGGGAGGAGGAGGGGGCGGCGGCGGGCCGTGGTGGCTGTAAAGGGGCTGGCATAATATGAAAGAGATATGACTTTTGATGATTTGCCACTGCTGCTGTTGCTGTTGGCTCTGCTGTTGCTCCTGTTGCAATTTGATGCATTTTCCGTGTTTAGACAGCTGACTCAAAAGTTGTCCCCGGTGTCGTCATCGTCGTCGTCCTCACCGCTGGCACTCACCTTTTCTTCGGCTGTTTTCCTTTTATCTCATCTTTCCCCATGATTCCACTTGCCACATACCAAATTTCCCCCTTTTACCCATCTCTCCACCCACTGCTCTGCTCCCTCTCTCTATCCAAATACAGCGGCAACTGAAAACGCAACTGGAGCGTGGCACAGAACGAGCGAGAACGAGGGGAGCCTTCATTTCGATACCTCCAATTACACGATACGTTTTCTACCGACACTATTTTAGTATGGAGATGTTTAGCGCTTGAAAGCTGAATATTAGCATCACTTGGTGCAAATGCAGAGAGGTGTCCATTGTCTATTTCGCATGAATCTTCGGTGGAAGAGGTATCGTGTAGCATGGAACCATGGCTGGTGCTGCCTGTCTATCCTGTTTCTCCACCCCCACCACTGGCCCTGTATATTTCCCCACTTCCCGTTTCCGGCGCTCTCCTTTTGCTCTGTGGCCCCGCATGTTTTCCCCTTTTTTCAGCAGTGGAGGGGCTCCCTTTTTGCCAGTTCAATTGTTGGGAAAATGAAATTATTGCAAGCCAGCAGAAAAGCAGTTTGCGAACGGGTACGGTACGGGGTACTGTGTGATGGCACCGTGGAATCAGGCCACAGATGAAAAAGAGGATTTAGCCAAGATGAATTGATTTGCCACTGCTGCTCCTCCTTCTACTCCTGTAGCAAAATGTTGAACTCTTAAAAAGGTACGAGTATCTCCACGCGAAATAAAAAGATTCGCAAAATGCGAAATATTGTTTTTGTAAGATTTCATTTGTTTTATTTTGTATTTTGTATTTTTTACTCTTTTGTTTTTGCAGTTTTTATTGAACATAATAATTTGTTGTTTGTTCTGTTAAGTTTTTCCTTTGAATGCTTGCTCACTTTCGCTTTTTGTTAGATTTGTTGTAGCTTAAATTTAATTTTAAATTTTCTCCCGACTGCATTTTCCATTCGTGAAATTTTTAGTTCTTTAATTAATAATTTTAGTTTAAGTTTTTCTTCTGGCGCGCTTGTGTCTGTGTGTGGGTGTAAACTTATTCTGTTAGAATCGTAGCGTATTTGTAAATTTAATTTTAATATGCATAAATTGTTCTTTTCCTTCGCTCCTTTTCATTCATTTCCTTTCAATACTTTCTATCCGCTTATCCCCTCTACTTCTCCGTCACTTTCTCTCGCTGACACTCTTTCCCAATCCTTAATTAATGTGCACTTATCTCTTTTCTAGCATACAATATGCCGCGCAATTTTTGCAAAAAAAAAATACTTTTATTATATTTATATACATATACATATATATTTATACATATACATATATATATATATATATATATATATATATATATATATATATAAATAAATTGTTTTGTTTAGCAATATTAATGAACAGTTATTTTATTTTCGTAGCATTATCCTTTTGTGTATTTCGTATTTTGTTGGTTTTTTGCTTGCTTTCTTTATTTTATTTGTCGCTGAATATTAATTAAATTGTAATTTTTCCTCGATTTTGGCTTTCATTTCATTTGCTTTTTCTTTTTTTGTTAGTTTGCTATTTAACAATGTTGACAAAATATATATATATACGAAGTATATATATATATGCATGTATGTAGTATATGTGTATGTATTTGGATTAGATACTCCCTCTGCATGTGTGTGTGTTTGTGTGTTAGCTTTAACCTTTACCTTTACGTTTTTTGTTTTTGTATTTTTCCGCGATTTTCATTAATTTATTGACTAATTTGTTAAAATGCCTTTCAATATTTCCGATCCGATCCCATCCTTCCTTCGTTATGTGTAAATAACTATGTATATGAAATAATCCTTGCCAGTGCATGAGTACTCGTTAATTCTTAAATATTCTGTTGTAAGTATTATTTCCTTTTCATTTTTTATTTTGTTTATGCTCTGGGGTTTTTCTCATCTCTCATATGAAGAGGCAAAGCTCTTCGCTTTTCGTATAAATTTAAAATTGTCAGCCATTTGTTGTTTGTTCTTCAATAAAAACATTATGTAATTTATGTATATTTATCAATTATCCATTATCAATTATCCATTATCCATTACTCTCATATTGATCTCCATTTTCCCCCGTGCTCTAAATGATCGCTCGACCATATTTCTCATCGATAAGATCTATAAAAAGTGCATAATTAAAAATTGTTGGCTTCCGCAGTTAATATACTTTCGTCTGTCATCTGTCGTCTATCGTCTATCGTCTATCGCATCTGTTAATAGCTTAGAGTCTAGCTCCCATATCATATCAGATATCAGATACATTTAAGTATATATATATATATATATATATATATATATATATATATATATATATATATATGTATAAGGATGCACACCCACACGCACAAGGATGCGTATCTGTGAGCACAAAAAAAAAATTGTTGTTACTGCTCAGCGTTGCTGTTAGCTATCAGTGTAATCCCCCATACAGATTTCTTGAATTTTCCTTTCCATCTCAATTGATCGGTCATCTGCCGCCTGCCTCTGTCCCTCTGTCCTTTTTGGCTGCCTGCCTAGTCGCTGCTGAATCTCGTTTAAAAATACATACCTTTAGGCTAGGTTCTTTGTGGGTTTATGTACAACATTTAAATTACTAATAGTTGCAATTCGCCAGCTCAATATTTTATTCAACGAACCAAACGAACAACGAAACGGAAATATGAAAAAGAACAAAGCAACAATTGGTTTGCCCTCTGTTTGGATTACGATTTAATGTATATCATTGTAGTCCTTTCATCGGGCATTTGCATAATGCTCCTTAAATACGAGTATGTACACACACATCAAGCGAACGAGAACGGAACGAGAGCGAATTCAGTATCGTGGATTCTATTCCTACTACGCCATACATATTTCAGAATTAAAGTATTCCATTTTTGGACAGTATTTTTTAATAGCTTGACTTGGTTTTTGCGAGAAATTAAGTTAAATTCATAACTGACACACACACACACACACAAGCACACTCCACATAGACATTCACTCACACACACACACGCACAAAGATACACTCAAAGAAATAGGAAATAAAATGTTTGCTGCTATCATTTCCTCTATCATTCATTATCTTAGTGGAAATCTTGATGCAAATTTGAGCCCTTCACTTAAAGTGGACAACTTCCTTTCGACGTATGTTAGGCATTGGATCCAAATCAGAAAAAAATATTATGTCACATAGCATATGTATATGGGGAGGTTTTTATAGCTGGACTTGATTCAATTTCGCTTTTGCGCTTTTACAACCGAACGTGTTCCATTAATCTCTATTCATTTTCATACTTGAAGTATTATCATTATTTTTTACTCGTAATAATCTTTCTTTATCATTCGTTTTATCGGTAATTATATATATGTATATATATATATATATGTATATACATATCTAATCGGTAAGTGCCAGAGTGGTGCGCCGTGGATGGATTGTGGTTTGGTTTTAGTTTTGGTTTATCAAATCGATTGAAAATCAATGGCAAAGAAAACAAGAGTCAAACAACGCCTTGTCTTCCAGACAACCAGTAGCTAGAGGCTCACAAAATACAAATACAAATACAAATACAAATATAGTCTACTAACAATATAAAACACTTCGTTCTGGACGTACATGATTGGGGTTTCAGGGAAGCCAATTGTGTGTGTGGGAGGGGTTAAGCTAATTTTGGACGCTATTGAACATGTTTCTCTCTTTCTTTCTCTTTCTCTCTCTCTCTTTCTCTCTCTCACTTTTATCTAAAATATATTGCTAAACAACAAAAGTGGAGTGGAATCAAGTAGAATTAGATTAAATAATGCCTGCTCTTATAATTACTAATCAATCAAACTTTCCTTCTGGTTTTTCTCCCCTTCTTTATCCTTTATCCCTTTTATTTTAAGACAAGCGCGCGACGTGCCGCATGGCGTATGCGTGATATTTTTTGTAGGTAAGAACCAGAACAAAATGTCTGCAATTCGGTTGGATAAATGTATGTATATATTTATTCATATTCGTGTATATTTATGTGTGGCCCGTTTTAGCAGTGCTGTGATAATTTAGGGGTTTAAGATTTAGTTTTGCGGAGCTAAGAATTAGTTTTAGTTTAGCTACAAATACCTATACGTGTCAGTGTGTGTGCCGGTGTGCGTCTGTGTGGGAGTGTCTGTGTGTATTAAAATTCCGCTCTTTATTCTCTCTCTATTCCCTCCTTTCTTAGTTATCGCCTATACTTTGCTTGTAGATGTCTGTGTGTGTTTTCGTGTATCTGTGTATATCTGTGGGTAGCTTTGTGTGTGGCTCAGAGAACTAACGCTATAATTAAAAATTGGCTTTATTTCCTTGCTCTTTGCTCCTCGCTTCTCTCATTCCTACTTTTGGCCGCTTTAGTTTCATTATATATTCCCGCTTCCGTTTCCGCCTTCTTCGGCTTCCTTTAATTGCGTTTTTTAGGCTTGTTATCGATTTACTTTCTTTTGAGAACTTTGCTACAATTGTTATTATAGTAATGCATGTGGGAATTAGCTGTAGATTTAGTTGTAGATTTATATTTATTAACTGCTTATTGCGTTTTATAAACACTAACTTCATTTGTCTTACTTCAACTACTTACTTAAGCCGCTTCCTACCTCCTACAGCCGACTCCACGTCTCCTTAGCTCTCTTTATTCCATTCCTACTTCCTCTTTTGCTCCTCTCTTTTCCCCGCACTTTTCTCTGTCGCCATTTCCATTGCCATAACCTAACATACAATTCGTAAATCTAGTAAAAAAATGTTATCTTTTCTGTTCTGTTTTTTTTTTGTTTTTTTTTTTTGTAATTTTCCTTTTGTTTTCGACCAACACACCAACGCACAATTATTACTAGACAAAAAAAAACCATAGTGTTGCTTACTAGCCTAAAGTTTGTAAAGGTCTATAGAAAAAAAAACGATCATCTCACGCCCATTCCTCGAACGCACGCTGCTGCTCTCCCTCTCCCTCTCTCTCTCCGTCTCCATTCAACATTCTTTTAAGTACATCTGCTTTCACTCTCTTTCTCCTTGGCGGGGATCGGCGCGTGTTCTCCTAGGATTGGAATGTCAGTGGCTTCGATTAGTAGCGCTGCTGGTACTCGTGGTGCCAGCGGTTGAAGTCGATGTGAAACACAATGATCGAGCCCGTGGAGAGTCCAGCCAGCAGATATCTAAAGATTCGAAAAGAGATTCGAACAAAGTAGGGAAAGAGTGTAGCAAACAGGGGAAAAAATAAGTTTAGTATTGGGTTTTTTTAGGGACTTCTCGATGCGCTACTCTGTACATTGTCTGGGGAGTTTTACTCACTTTTGATCGTGTGTCAAGGCCAGGGATCGAATGCCCGCATTGCATGCGGGGAAGGCATAGAGTGGTGCTAGGTTAAAGGTGCGCCACACCTCCACGATGCCACGATCGCCGGCGGTCATCAGGTATTCGCCATCGCGCGACAGCAGCATGCACTGTAAGGGAGAAGGGAGAAATTTCAAGAGGCAGACAAGTGTCATGATCAGTAAATGGTACACCAAAGATAGAGAGATACAGATATCTGAAAGGGTAGAAGATCAAATATAATTTACCTGCAGATTGTCGTTGTGCGTCTCATGGCGCAGCTTCTTGCCATTGATAGTGTAGGCGGCCACATTTCCCTTGTCGTAGTTGATCACAATGAAGCCCTCCCGGGACATGGTGATCAGCTCCGGGGAATGAAACTCCGATGGCGGGTCCAGCGAACGCAGCAGATCCCCGAACGTCGTGTGTATGAGCACGGGACCATCTACACAAAGGCAAGAGGGAATTTGACATAGCCGTCAGGATGGAGCATCCTCCTGCAATACTTACTGGATGACCCGGAGACGACTAGGCCCAGCTCGGCGCTGATCACCACCGAGGTGACGGCCTGTTCGTGGCCCGTGAGGGTGGCCCGCGGTGTGGGCACGTCGCCCTCGCCCACAATGCTCTGGGTGCGGGCATTCCAGTGCCACAGCAGCACCGTGCAGTCCGCCGATCCCGATGCGATGTAGCAGTCGGATGTGATGTTGCACTCCGAGCGGGCCATGCAGGTGACCACCCCAAAGTGTCCGAACACTATCTGTACGATTTTCGCTGGAGACAAGAGGGAAGGATAGTGGCGATAGAAGGGCGCTCTATGGGGAAGAGATCTAACGGGATCTCGACTTACCCGTTTCGGTGGCAAAGACGCGGAAACTGTTGTCCCAGAAGCCGCAGGCAATCAGGAAACGGCTGTCCACCGTGGTCACAAAGCAGTTGGAGCGGATCTTCAGCATTTGGCTGAAGTTGTCCCCCAAATGGCGGCGGCTCACCGCATTGCTGTTGTTATTGGCGCCGTGCACAGCTACAGGATAGGGGATTGGGGATGATATGGGAGGAGCGTTAAAAAGAACCGGAAAACTGGAAACGGGGAAAATGCTCACCGAGAACCGGGTCGATGGTCAGCGGCTGATTGGAACCGGGCGACTGGGGCGACTCAGCATAGCTGGGACTCTGGACGGATGCGGTGTAGTTGCAGTTCCAGCGATTGACCGCAAACTGATGCCCGGCGGTCACGGTGACGACGGACGGCAGCGACAGCTGTGGGTACGTGTTGGCCGAGATGTGGATGACCGGCGAGTTCTGGTAGAACTTGAGCATTTGGCACAGATCCTCGGGCATGGCGCTGAACATCATGGGGGAGAGATGCATGGCGGAGCTGCGCGGCGGATGGGGCTCCATCAGCAGCTGGCTGGGCGTCTGGCCAAAGTTGCGGATCTGGTTCTCGACCGCTTCGCGCATCACCGGATCGAGGACGCCGTCCAGATCGACGCTGCCCTCGTAGGTGAGATAGTAGAAGACATTGGTGGCCCGGATGGCCTCGGGTCCGCGCTGCTTGTAGCCGAATATCAGATCGATCCACTGGTGCAGCTGGCAGGAGACGAACTCCGACTCCAAGGCCATGCGATTGATGCGTACGAACTCCTCGGGACTCTTGGCCCACGGCGGCAGCTCGATGTCGTCCACCAGGGCCCCGTCCTCGCGGTGTCCCAGTCTGTAGCCGGAGGCATTGTAGAACATCTCCGGCAGGAAATACCACTCTGGTATCAGCTCCTTCACATCCGACGTGTCCCGCTGGCAGTTCTTCCACGACAGCGACACGGACGAGAACAACCTGTCCGGATAGTCGAACTTGCCGCCCTGCAGCGCCAGGAACATGGTCGTGAAGGGCTCCACGCGCACCAGCCAGTTGAGAGTGAAGGCCGCCGTCGAGTAGTGGGTGCCGTAGTGGAAGGGCGGAATGGTGTCGCTGTCCCAGCTCTCGTACCGCTCCTCGAAGTAGGCGCGACGCGACGGATTCAGGGCGCCGATCGGCTTGGACAGATCCCGGTAGTTGGAGGGCAGGCTGAGGTCCAGGTCCTTCGACTCGTAGTTGGTCAGCACCCAGGGGAAGATGGGATACTGGTTGAGGTCGTTGTATGTCCGCCCCGCGATCGTGTTCAGGAACATCAAGTACTCGAAGTTGGAGATCTCGCGCCGCTGCCACTTCTGGGTCATGTTCGAGTTGCGCATTAGCTGGCGGGGGGACATCATAGAGGCGCGGCGCGTCTGCGGTATGCCGTACTTGATGCCAACGCCCACACGCGGTAGGGCCTTGATCACTTTCTTGACGGTGTGCTGGTCGGGAAAGGCGAACAGGATGGAGGTGCGGCTCGCCAGGAATATCTCCAGGGCGACGTTCTGCAGCAGATAGCGGCGCGAGAAGATCGCGCGCACCTCCGAGAAGTACCACTTGCCGTGCAGATGGTCGCAGTACTTGAGCACCTCGCCGTCGATCTTCTGGAACTCCGGATGCTCCTCGTCCACCTCGAAGAACATCTCCGTGCTAGTGATCGAGACGGTGCCAGGGGCCACCAGTCCGGGGGCAATCAGGCGCGCCTTCGTGCTGATGTTCACCGGCCCCGTGAGATCGAGGTCCAGCTCCCGGTCCTCGATCAGCAGCTCGGCATCGTCCAGCAGCTCTCCGTTGTGCTGGGCCGAGGGATGGGCCCGCGAGACGGCGATCTGGGTGTGGAACTCGTCGCGCGTCTGCAGTATGGCGTCCTCGGGCCCTCCGTTTTCGAGGGCCGCCTTCAGCGTGGCCTGCGGGTGGGAGGAGCCGCGGGGGTTCTGCACCATCCGCTTG
The DNA here is from genome assembly GCF_003286085.1 of Drosophila persimilis. Classification (NCBI taxonomy): domain Eukaryota; kingdom Metazoa; phylum Arthropoda; class Insecta; order Diptera; family Drosophilidae; genus Drosophila; species Drosophila persimilis. The sequence goes on along the minus strand of NW_020825442.1, from coordinate 157,927 downwards.
CGCCGGCGGGCATCGTCTTCCCAGGCATCCAGCTTCCAGTAGGTGCTCTTCTGGATCGCAACTGGCCCCACTCCCGCGCCCACGCCCACTCCACTGACATCGCCCCAGGCGCCGTGGCGGTTGCACATGATGTTGCGCACCTTCTCCAGGAGGCGGCTGGCGATGACATTGTCCCGGCGACGGGCAGCGGTGATGAGGTGGTCGCACATTCGCTCCTCCTCGCGCCGCTCCAGCAGCGTCTGGGCGCACTGTGACTCGAAGTCGGCGTGTTTCAGGACATCGTCGGCCCGCATCCGATTGAGGATGAACTCCGCCTCGTTGGCCACGCGCACGATGTGGTCCTTCATGGCGTGCGAGAGCAGACGGCCCTCGTTGATCAGCTCGATGAAGGCGAGGCCGGCGTGCTTCTGGAGGCTGTTCTGCCACTCCTGTGAGCAGAGCAGCATCACCAGCTCCACCACCGAGTGTGAGTTCTTGAAGGTGGTCAGGCCCTTGCCCTCCATCAGCAGCTCCTGGCCGTGCGAGCCGACCAGCGTCTTGGACAGGAACGGGGCAAAGTCCACCATAATCTCGCGCAGCAGCGGACACACCGGTCCCAGGGCGATCTCCAGCTTCTGTGTGAGACTCGCCTCCCGGGAGGGCGTCGTCAGCGGCAACTGGGCCACGAGTGCCGGGGCCTTCATTGGCAGCTCCTCGGGCCGCGGACGTTGGCCACCGCCGACGCCCTGGCCGGGTCCCACGGGCGCCCCGGAGGCAGAGCCCGTCGAGCCGCTGCCATAGCCATCGGGAACCCGCACCACAGAGATCTCCGAGTCGGGCTTGTCGCCCCGCTCTCCGCCCATGATCCCATGACCCAGTGGTCCGTGCTGCTGTTGCTGCTGCTGCTGCTGTGGCCCGCCTGCTCCTGCGGCGCCTCCCTGCTGTCCATGCTGGGAATGGGGATGGGTGGCCGAGGAGGGATCGTGCTTGTCCCCACCGTCGACGAGTCCCACCACCATGCCAGCGCTGGCCGCCTGAACGGCGGCATCCTCGTTCAGATTCACATCCGTCCAGCTCTCGTCGTTCGAGTGGCTGGGCTTGTGGTGGTCATCGATCAGGATCTCGCTGGAGGACTCCACCTCGGGAACTTCGTTTTCGGTTGAGTTCATGTTCAGGGAGCCCACGTCCGAGTCGACGCTCTGTTTGGGTGTGGTTGCGGGTGTGGGTGTGGGTGTGGATGTGGAGGAGGGTTTTGGGTTTTGGAATTTGGGAATAGATGATAAATAAGTAGGTAATCAAAATATGCATAACTTTACGGGTGGAGGTCGGGGGCAGAAGAAGAGCAATCCAGATTGGGCCACCCTTGATGTGGGTGTTCTTCGCTTTCTCTCCGACTTTCTCTCCCACTCTCTTTCCCTTTTCCTTGTGTGTTTGTGTGGGTTTGAATACATTAAAAGCAGTGTGTGTCTGGGTGTGTGGGCGGTGTTTTGATGTATGCCTATCATTTGCACATTAATTATGCACACTGGACTATAAATCAAAATTCTCGAGCAAGCCGCCATCCCTGCCATTCCTTCGCCATTCCCCCCGAAATGGGAGACCATGTCCAGGCGTCCGTCCGTTTTGTCAACACATGCATTTGTCATCGACTCGTCCCAGTTCTCCGACATCTCCTACATCTCCTGCATCTCCTCCTACTGCTGCCTGCCGGCCTGCCGGCCTGCCTGCCGCTCATTGTCGGGCATGGCGGCGACAGTTTGTCAAACTGATTTGCATAAAAGTAGTCCAGATTTACCCCGGAACACCGAACCCGAAAATCTCGTACCATTACCTCAAATTCGGCTCATCCGAATGGCATTAGGCGTCGCAGTACGAATCGGAGCGGAGACACCGTGGCGAAACGTGGCGGAATCCCGAACACGAATGAGCTGGCAGGGCATGTGACAAATTTTGTTAAGCGTTTGACAAATGTCAACTGTCAAATACAACAGAATGTCAGCGGCACGCGCTGCACACGCATGTCGCAGCTCCAACACCAACCCCAAACCCCAAAACGTAGGTGGTAGGTACACGCCTGTCCAGTCGCCCGGCTGTCTGTCCGGATCGTACGGATTGAATGTGAAATGTGGGAATGTGGAAAGGTCCGGGAGTCCCATATCCGTGTTGCGTCAGCTGTTGCTGCTGTGTTGCGTGTGTCAGAGGCAGAGGCAGAGACAGCGGCATAGAGCAGTGCGTGCAGCATGTCATCAACACGAAATCAATCGCTGTCTTTGTTTGCCCTCAAAAGTGTGTCCGTGTCCGTGTCGGTGTCCGCGTCCGTAATAGTGTGTCCATATGTCCTACGTTTGTGTGTGTGCGTGAGGCTTATCCACACACACAACCCCAAATTCAATTCAAAACCCATCCAAAATCCCCTGGACCAATCCGCAGACCAAACCCAAGGCCCTGTACAAGCTCTTATCTCTTCCTGTCAACTGTGATATATGCACGCATCCATTGAGTGGAGTGGACTGAGAGCGGAAGATAGATACGGGGACAGAGAGGGAGAGAGAGGGAGGCGGAGAGAGAGCAGTGCACTTAGTACTACGCACAGACACACACACACACACACACACATGGATAGATGATTAGCTGTGCGTGTGCGTATGCATGTGCGGGAATAAATTATGCGTGAGTATTAGTTCATTAAGCAATGGCTACCGAAAAACGTGATAAAAGCCAAGAAGTGTGCGTTCCACACACAGAAGTGTGTGTAGTGTTTTGTTCTGGTGTGTGTATTACGGGCATGTATCACTAATTGCACGGGATACACTCGTACATACATAACATATACACATACGTTTACTGTTACAGACACACTACTGACACACACTCTACCCGGTATCGACAACGACATTTACATAGACAAACAAACACGAGGACGGGGATACATCGCCGGTTGGCTACCTACATGAGGACACGCACCCCTCAGGACACAGGACACGCAGCCGCCCCCCGCCCCCCCCCGCCCCCCCCCCCCCCCCTCACCCGAACGCGAAGAGGCACCTTCGCGTGGCAATGCATGCTCTGGAGGGGGGCTGGGTGCTGGCTGCTGGGTGCTGGGTGCTGGTGGTACTCGAATGCGTTCTGTGTGCGTGTGTGGGTGCGGTTCATTAAATGATTTGATTCATTGATGGAGATGGGATGGACAAATGAAAAGTGAATTGAGTTCAAAAGTAAATAATCCCCCCATTCAAAGTAATTTGAAATGAAATCAGAGAAAATCAATAAAAACGAAATGAAAGACGGGGTAACTATTCTTGGAAGAAACGAAAAGCAATAGGGTTAATAATTATTAAACGTAACTTGTGGATTTTTCAAGGCGGTTTACTGACTGAAAATAAAATTATAAAATCCTTTCGTAATTCTTTTTAGCACGGCTAAGTCGGTTATTCTAAAAAATGCCCTCTGGCATTGGTATTATGCATTTTTATAGATTTACAGATATTTTTCCATTGTCCATTACAACACTCAGAGAAATATGGCGTTGTTGACGAAGAGACACCCATATTTAAATTAATTTAAATTGAATTTAAATTTTTAAATACCAGAAAAGTGAAATTAAATAGAATTCACTTTGATTTAAGCAGACATTTATTGAAATTAATTTTGAATATTTATGGGCAATGTTTTTTAAATATGAAACATTTCAAAAGATTTATATATAGATAGAAATATGAAAATATTCAATTTAAATGTGCATTTTTTATATGAAATTGATTGTCCAAATTAAAGTGAAAACAAACTTTTTAATCTCCAAAATAAGGACTTTTTTCTCGGAGTGTATATTTAGGAGTGCTATGGAAACAGTCTACACTGGAATAGGGAATATGTTGTCACTATCTTTAATTAAAAATCGAAGATCGAGATTTACTAATGGACCTACAGCAAAGGGTAATTCAATTCAATTATTGAAGCAAATAAAAATACTCGTACACATTAATATTAATAAATATGTATGTATGTACATATATAATTGAAGCCATAGGCCAGTGTGTGCGGCACTAATTAAAGCACTCAATGAAACGAAACGAAACGAACACAAATAATGAAGGATTCAATGGCGAATTTCAGTAACAGTGCTTCAATGGTTTGTGTTTTGTGGGCTGTGGCTGTGGCAGTACGTGGCACGTGGTGCGTGGGCATAAGTGAGTGAGTGGCTTTTTGGGTGGTTTTACAGACGGTCAAAAGCTATGTTTTGTTGCAGTTGTTTGTGGCTGTACTTCTTGTGACTGTTTCTTTTTTTTTTTTAGTTTTTTTGGCTGTGGTTCATTGTTACCTTTGGTAGTCTCTGTGGCACCATTGGCTTTGGTGGTGACAATGGTTGTTGTTGAATTTTAATTGTTGTTGTTGTTGTTGCTGTTGTTGTTGCAGCTGCAGCTGCTGTCGTAATGGTAGTACTTTTTGTTGTTGTTGTTTTTGTTGTTGTCTTAGTGTTGTTGTTGTTGTAAATATTATGGGCTGTTGTTGATGTCTGGTTGTTGGCCTGTGACATTTTCGATTTGTATTTTTTTGGAAATTTTGTTACGTTTTTGCGATTCGTTGCACATGCAAATGAAGTTTAGTTTTTGGTTTTTTTTTTCTTAGATTTTCTTAGAAATATAATCTATACGATGCACTAACTCTAGTCACACTCATACACACACGTGGACATACACTGCCGCGTGTCGCATTCTGTCACAGTTCATGTCGCATGCATCAAGGACAGTCATGCGACAGACCTCCTTCTTTGCGGCACACGCACTCACCTATTCACTCACCCATTCATTCACCTGCATTCACCTGCATCCACTTGCTTTCACTTGCATTCATACGAGTACAGTCGCGTTCACAAAAAACTCACCTTGATCGATGGCGGTCCGCTCGAATGCGAATCATTATCCGCCAGCACCGACGGATTGTTCTCATCCACGACAATAATTTCATAGTCGCTGTCCTGGATCTGGCGTCCACCTACAGATTGGAGTACGAAAGAGCACACAGATACGGAAAGAGAGAAGAGAGAAAAAGAGAACGATTAGTTGCATGCCACAGAATGGGTCGAAATGGTGTGTGTGTCGACTGTTTCTCGTGTACTTCTTCGATTCGTTACAATAAGTTTCAATCACTAGAGTAGATATCTGTAGAATTTACGGTAGCACGAAGCTGTAGACAAACTGAAACGGAAATGGAAACTCTAAAAACTCAACTCGAAAACTCGAATGGAAAAGTGTACGGTGGGAAAATGAACAAACGGAATAAGCCCACAAAGAAAAAATATAAACACAAGTAGAACTCAAGAGGCAGACACTCTGCAGACATTCACGACACACAGACACACCGACACACAGACACACCGACTCACAGACTCACAGGGAAGGCAGAGTAGGGCAGAGGAAGTATTTGAAAGGAGCATTTGCATGAATTAGCCACGAAAAGTGCTCCCTCCTTTCATAATTTTCCCTAATCCCTGGCTTCGAGTGCGAGGTGTGAAATTCTCTTTGGACTGCCGACTGCCGACTACAGACTACAGACTGCCGACTGGTGGCTGCTGCCTGCTGCCTGGGTTTTATCTACAAATTAACCTTGTTTAACAGTTGGCTCTGGCCTGATCTGATCCTGGCTTAATTGAAATTTATGATGGTCCCTGACATGCGGATGGTGGCCGTGTAACACGTGCTCCAGTTGGTCCCTGTGCCTCCTCTCTGCAATCCCCATTAAGTATGCTACACTTTTGTGCACTCGCCGGCCGCTCGCTCTATCCATTATGTCCTGCTCCTCCATTATTCCACCTTCTGCTTCTGCCTCCACTTCTTTTTTCGTTCGTTTAATTTTGCAATTATTTTCATGCACCGCCACGCCCACACACACACACACACACAGATTGAGTGGGAGAGAGACAGGGAGCGCTGGCCACAAATTACTTTTGAACAGAATTCGGAGCGTGTTATCGGCTCCAACAGTTGTACAAACTGTTTTCCTTCGCAATTCGCATTTTTTTTTTTGTTTTTGCTTTTGTCGCTTTTCATTTTTCCCCTACGCTTTGTTCTCTCGTTTTCTGCTTTCATAAATTATCCTAAAAGTTTTCCCCATTCTGTCGTTGTTGTTTTTGTTGTTGTGGCTGTTTTTTTGCGCTCGTTTTTTTCCTGTTTTTTGGCGCGACTAATTTACATTTTTGTCGCTGCCATTAAAATCGTAATGGGAATGCTGTTGCTACCCTAGAATGACCCCTAGATGGCAGGCACTGAATGACTGCGAGTCCGTGGAGGGCTAACCCTTGTGTTTGTTATCGTTTAGGAGCCGATCAATCCTACTCAATCAGGATCACGGTACTTTTTCCATATATGTAATTGACTTGAGTAAAACAGAAAATACTCGACAATGGACCTCGTTGGACGATTGAACGGACGATCGATTGATACTCGATTGATTACTGACGGCCTGTCGTTGTTCGAGAGCTGCAGGGTATTCCCCCATTCGTCTACCTATATTCCCACACCTTCGCCATATTTTTTGCTGGTCTGTTTTCTGCGGGGGCGGTTGGAGGGATCCCTTTCCATTCGCGTGGCTCGGACCATGTCCAATGGTAATTTTTAAAATGCAGGCGTGCCGAATACCGTTTTATGGCCTGTCTGCGAAATGTTTTATGCGCCCTGAAACACACACACACACACACAGATCCTGACGCACTAACACACACAAGCTCGAACGCGTGTATGAATGGAAAATTGTATAATTTTCATGTAATTCATTTTCATAAAATGTAAAATTAACGAATTCTGTTTCATTGCCAGTGATGATGGGGCGGGGCGGGGGTGATTTGTGTGTGTGTGTGTGTGATACATTTTCAGGCGGCCCCTGGTGGCCTCTGAGTTTGCCACCCCGAGTCTATGTGTGTGTGTGTGTGTGTGTTGCAAATGAAGATAAATGAAATAAAATGTCTGCTGACAGCATGAAAATGACGAGCCAGCAGAGTAGAAAGAAGGCCAGATAGAAAGATACAAAGAGATAGATAGATAGAGACAGAGAGAGAGCCTGGTAAAAAGTTCTAGTTTGAAGTTGGTCCAAAATTTCTGGCTGTCACTGTGTGGCTGCCACATTCTGGGGCCGTGTGTGTGTGAGTTAGGGTGTTACAAAGATAGATTGCAGTTTTTAAAAGCAAATTTGGATAACGTATACCCCTCTCCCTTTCCCTTTCCCTCTTCCTATTCCTTTCCCACATGAAGCTGCCACAGCAGAGTATTACATCACACACACACACACATCATTTCCTGTCTTGCAATTAAAAGTCTCCCGTCTCTCCTGCCATTTTCCATCGCCCAGCACGAGTATGAGTTCATTTTCCATAACACACACAGAAATAAATGCTGTAAATAGTTTTGTAGATAAACAATAAATACCAAAACGAGAAGGACTCGATCTCCAAGCAGAAAATGTCCGAATTTCAATAAAAATTTACGAGTATGTATATTTGTTTGTATGAATGGTGCATTGTGGGGCAGAAACACGTAAAACGGAAAACGGAAAAACTGACAAACTGGGGGGGAAAAACTGGGAGCTGGAACAACTGAAAAGCCCCGCAAAAGCCGGGGCGAAAAATGCGAGAAACCAAGAAAAGCCACAAGCAAGAAGCCAGAAGAACAAGCAGAGGGAAAACACTCTGATTAAGCCGGAAGATTCATGGGGGAATTGTGGGGTTTAGGGTGAGTCCCATCCCATATCGTGTGGTCGTTTGGCCGGTCAAAGCGAGATGGATTATGCACTTAAATATGCTTACGAGCGATAATAATGTTAATAATAAAAGCGGTCATCGATGGGTAAATGAGTTGGGGGCGGGTGGGGTTGTTGCCACGGAGATAATTCAATATTTAAGGCGCTTTGGGGGCACAGACAGGAATCAGTATCAGTATCTGCATTTGTGGATTTCCCTGAATAAGCCCCGGGGTATGCAGGACAGCAGCACTCGGATACCCCGGATGTTAACATAGAGAGCGAGAGAGCGAGAGAGCGAGAGGGAGAACGAGCGAGAGCATAACTAAAAAAATAACAAAAACAAAAACACTCCATAAATGCAAAAATAAAGAATCTCTTTTCTCGCAGGGTGTGTGTAGCATAGAAATATTATGTATGTACAAGCTATGCGTACACACCCCCTCCTCACACACACACACCCACAGAGAACAGAACACACACACACAGTCGTAAAACAGAACTGGCAGAACAAAGATTGAGATACTACACATACAGACACAAACACACACATACAGAATAGCTACGAGTAATACTAGTAGATACGGACTACGGACTACGGACTACGGATTACGGATTACGGATTACGGTACCGAAGGTATGGCTATACACAACACAAAAACTATATCGGCAAGGAAACGATAAGGAGAGGTACAAAGGTAAGTGAGGAAAGGAGATCGAAATAAAAAAATATATTCGCTACAATCTAAATACTAAATAATGGGGGAAGATAGTTTAATGATAGAGATACAAGTACAGATACAGAAACGGTAAGAGATACATAGATACATAAATAGATAGATAGATAGAGAGAGAGAGAGAGAGAGTCGAGAGAGCGTGACATTACAACTACTCTACAAAACACTCGAGCGAGCGATACCTGTTCCAGAGCCGGAAACGGATGCGGTGCGTTGTCCATTGTAGCGGTAATTATTGTTTATGGCGTTTGTCTTGTACGCCACGCCTCCGCCTACGCCTACGCCAACATCACCGTCTCCTTCCATTCCCATACCTATCCCCATACCCATTCCCATGCCCATTCCCATGCCCATGTTCATGTTCATGTTGCTCATGCCGCCTCCAGATCCAGGTCCAGGTCCAGATCCAGCTCCTGTCCCAACCACAGCTCCACCAACAGATGATGTGGCAGCACTGTGGCCGTTTCTCAGATTCCGCATGTTGTTCATCATGTTGGCATTATTGTTGTTGCCACCACCCGTGGCATGGCCATTCACCAGGCCTCCAGCTATAGCTCCTCCAGCTACAGTTCCAGTTGCAGTGCCAGCGGCTGCTCCTCCAGGCATCTGGTACTCTGCCAATCTATTCTGCTGTGTGGCAGTCTCTCCGTTGCGCACATAAGCATGCGGATGCGAATGAGAGTGCGGGTGCGGATGATAGCCAGCTGTGGATCCATTCTCCCCATAATGCTTCCCATTCAACTGCTGCTGCTGCTGTTGCTGCTGATGGCCATTGATCATTCCATAGTGGGACTGCTGTTGGTGAGGATGGTAGTGTTGCTGCTGCTGCTGTTGCTGCTTGTGGAGCTGCCGGTGCGTCTGCTGGTGGCTTTGAGAGGCCAGCGAGGAAAGCGAGGAGCTCGAGGCCGGCTGCGAGGTGGCTGTCGAGCTTGCGGACGAGCTGCTCGAGTGCGTGGCCAAGGGTGTGGGTGAGATGTTGCCACCAAGCTGTTGCTGCTGCTGGTGCTGTTGATGCTGCTGCTGCTGTTGTGTAGCTGCTGCCTGCTGCTGCTGTTGCTGGTAGTAGGCAGCCGTCATACTCGTATGATGGTGGCTATGGTTATGGGATGTCTGTTGTTGCATCTGCTGTTGCTGTTGCTGGTGGTAGTAATGTTGCTGCTGCTGCTGGTGTTGCATGGAGGAGGCGGCAGCCACATGATTCTGGTGCGACTCGGGCAGGAATTGCGGGTAGACATGGTGCGACCATTGGGGGAACAGAGGGCGCGCACTGGCGGCTTCTATGGTTATCGTTATCATTATCGTTATCGTTATGGTAATCGAGATTATCGTGGTTTATTTACACACACACATTGAGGGAATGGCGGGCAGGGATTCGGATTCACGTGTTTTGTAGGGGGCGAGGCCGGGCGATGGGTACGTTTTTTGACGATGTTTTTGTTTATATATATTTTGTATTCCATTTTTGTGTTTTTTATTTTTGTTTTTTGTTTTTTTTTTTTTTGTACAATAAATCCGAAAAAGCAGCGTGAAATGAAATCATCGAAAAACGGAACAAAGAAAAGAAACATAAAACCGAATAGTATCTCCAACAATGGACAGACATGAGTTCTCTTTTTTTTTTAGGGGCGGGGCGGCTGGGGCGGCGGGCGCTTTTGGGGCTGGCTAATCAACGATGTGTTGCTTAACGACTAGGTGATTATATAGTATATGCATGTAGATAGATATATACATATATGTGTATGTATAAATAGCCTAAAAAAAGAATGGGGTAGTGGGTGGGGTAGGTGGGGTAGGTGGTGGGTGGTGGGTATGGTGGATGGTGCAGAGTGCGCCTAAGTGGGATGTGGATGTGGGACGGTATTCGGGTATTCTTTTGGGAGGACTTACACACACACACGCACATGGACGGGGACCTCTCTGTATATGGAATGCTGCTGGGTGCGGGGGGAGCGTGGACAATGTGCGGTGTGGTGCGGTGCGGTCAGGTGCTTTAAAAGGAGTGGTAGGTGGGCGGAGGGGTGGCTAACATATTTTCATAGGTCATGTGGCATCTACCAGAAAAAACTTTCGTTTAGCTGTTCACAAAAACGAAACGACGAAAAAACCAAAAAACGCACAGAAACCAAAGCGAAACAAGCCGCAACGAAACGATACGGAATGGAACGAAACGAAAGTAAACGAAATATGGTAACACTGGAGGCCGAATCGAAACAGAACCAAATATATCAATCGATTAGATTATAGATGGTATTTTTTTTATTGTACAGATATCGAAAGTAGAAAACATAAACGAGTGAAGTTTTTGGTGCAGCAAAATCATCGGAAAATCAGAAACTAACCGAAAAGGAACAGAAGACGAGAAACAGGAAACGGAATCGAGCGACAGACGCAACCGAAAAACACAAGTGGTACGAAACGAAACGAAACGAAACGAAAGGAACATGAAATGAGACGGAAACGAAAAAGTTTCAGTTGAGGGTCCCACTTCTCCACTCCACTGGCAGGCGGAGCCGGAGCCCCTACCCATGGCATATATAGCAGGGTAGTAATCCTTATAGCTACAGAGTATTTATATAGCCCTATTTGAGTGGGTCAGAGTTTTGGGTAACTTACCGCCGCCTGAGGTGCGCTGCAGGACCGGCGACTGGCGCTGGATCTGTGGCTCTGCTGGTGGCTCCAGAATGTCGCGGTATTTGGACACCATCAGCACGGAGATGAAGTAGACAATGGCCAGAGAGAGGAACTGCGCTTGCTTCGTCTCCTCCTGCGAATGCAAATGCACAAGAGAAACGAACGAAAGGGAGGGCGTGTCATGGCGGGTGTCATGGGTCTCTTGGTTTCCACTTACCACATCACGATAGATGACGGCCCTCAACCGATTCACGTCCATGTCCTGCAGAAGCTTCTCGGGATCCTTGACGGGCGATAATTGACCGGTGATTGACTCCACAATGTTCTGTGCGGATTGACACCGATGAGGATTAGCGCTCTCTATGGATTGGGTGCGTCGGCTGGGGGTAGAGTACTCACCTTTGGCGATGCTTGGGCGCCGCGTATGAGTGCCTGCAGATGCGCCGCCCCGGGCACATCCCGTGCAAGGGCACCCACATTGTAGCGGGTGCGCTCCTTGCACTCGAGGCAGTTGCGCACCGCACAGGTGCAGACGAGACGCAGACACTGGCGCAGTATTCCACCGCTGGACATGTTCTTCTCGGCTTCCAGTTCGCCAAAGTTCAGCGAGGTGGCAAAGATCAGGACATCGGCCATGTTAACGAGACGCTGCAAGAAGGATACGGCCACCTCCAGGGGCATGCCCTGCGTCGGCTCCAGCACATCCAGCTCCGACTGCAATTCGGAATAATTTCATGGAAGGCTCAACGATGATTGGGCTTGGGTTCGGATTCTACTTACATTCGGAGATGTGGCACTGGCCAACAGAGGCAAAAGTCCACCGCAGGCGATGATCAGATTGTCGGCCAACTGGGAGATCAGATGCACCGTGTTTACCACGAAGATCGCGTTCTCGCTGGAGTTGACAAAGTCCAAGACGCTCTTGGTGGAGTGGCTGCGCCACACCTGGATGTCCGTCTCCAGCGAGAAGAGCACGTCGCTGAGCAGCCGCTGATGGATGTACGACCACTTGAATTCCGGTATGCGGAAGGGCGGACGCGTCGGTCCCGGACTGAACATGGGACGCGTCGAGCCGGATTTGGAGCGCTGCTGCTGCTGCGGTTGCTGCTGCTGTTGCTGTTTTGCCTCTCCACCGGCTGGATTCGCTGTGAGATGAGGGGAGGGGAAAATTAAAGGTCAGCTTCTAAGGTCAGGACTGCTCTGCCACTTACCGTAGTGACTGGACTCGAGCTGAGCGTTTCCCTCGATGCCCGACGACGGCTCCTCACAGTCCTCCACTGTCTCCCCTGTCTGGGATTCCTCCTCCTGGAGCTGCACTTCCTCCTGGGTCAACAGCGAAGGGATGACACCGATACCAGCTTCATTCTTTGGCGTTGTCTGGGTGGTCGAGTCTACCTCCATGGGCTTGACCCGGCCGGGCGTGGGAGCCACTGTAGCAGGCGGCTGCTGCTCTTCTGGCTGCTCCTCCGGCGGTGCCGGTGAAGTTTGGGTCGTCTGCTCTGAGGCCTCCACCTTGTTAACGTTGACGGTCTCGCCCACTGCTTTCACGGTCTCCTCCACCAGTGTGTCCAGCACTTCGTTTACAATGGCCGTCACATGCTCCTTTGTTTCCGTTTCGGTGTCGGCCTCTTTTACCGTTTTAGTGTCCGTTTCCTCTGTCTTCTCTGGCTCTTCTTGGATTGGTTGGGATTCCTGTGCGAGGACAAGAGCAGCCTCGACCACCTCGTGGACAATTTCTTCGGCTGCGGCTGCCACGCTTTGGGGTGTTTCCTCCGGTTGGGGTTTCACTTCCTCAGGCACGACTATGGCTGCCGCTGCCGCTTCCGCTTCCGTTTCCGTTCCTTTGGAGCCGGGCAGCTCGTTGTTGTTGGTCTCCGTCTCGGCTTTGGCTGGGGCGTCTGTCGCTGCTGTGGCATCGATCACCTTTTCGATCAGCTGCTCCACAATATCACGCACTGCCAGCTCCACCAGATCCTCGCTTGGCTCGGCTGAGTGCTGTACCTCGGACTTCAACTGGGGCTCTGCCTCGGACTCGGCCAACTGCAGCAGGAGAAGATTCTCCTCGTTCTCCGGCTCTGTGCTGGTGTCCGGACTGACGCTGATGTCGGGCGTGGAGATGCTCTCCTGGCTGCTCTCTGGCTGCTCGACTTTCTCGTTATTGTTCAGCTTGTTGGCTGCTTCTTCAGTCTTTTGATTGGTTGCTTCTAGTGTGGGGCTCGGGCTTGGTTCCGCTTCCGCTGGCGCAGCCGCTGCCGCTTCAGCTTTCGTCGCAGTTTCCGTTTCCGCTTTCGCTTTTTCTGCCGCTGCTTCCGCGGGACTCTCGCTCTTCGGTAGCGGAGTGGCTGTGGCACTGTGGTTGGTGATCTCGTTGGCATTGACCTCCGTTTCCGTCTCCGCCTCCGCATCCGCCTCTCCATCCCCTGCGGCTCTGGTGGTGGTCACCTCTCTGCGCTCTTCTTCACTGGGACTGGGATTATTGTTGTTGTTGTAGTTGTTGTTGAGCAGATTCTTGCTATTCAGAAGACTGACATTATCCTGCGGCTCCTGCTGCTTCTGCTGCTCCTGGGACTTCTTCTCGTTGTTGAGAACACCCTGGACCACTTCGTTGACGGCCAGCTCAATCTCTTCGTCCTTCAGCACGGAGGAGGCCTCCTGCAGGACATCGTCCATGACCAGCTTGCAGTCGTTGAGCGCCGCCTCCGAGGACTGCAGAACATGCGCCACATGCTGCTCCACATCGAGGGCATCCTTGGCCGTGGCCAGCTCTAGCTCCTCCACATCCATGTCGTCGCCTAGCTGCAGGGCTTTCCTTAGCGCAGCCTGGCCTCCCTCCGAAGGTGTGGCCGTGGGATCCACCTCTGACTGCGGCTTCTTCTCCTTTTCCAGCTTCAGCTCCGACTCGAGGCTGCCATTGCAGGTGGGCGCCGGTACCAGAGTGGACGCGGATGTGGACGTGGCCTGGAGCGCTTCGTCCGTTTTGATTTGCTCGTTGTACACGTCGGAAATGTTGGCAATGACCGACTTGGTGCTCGGCGGCACGGCTGGCACCTCCTGATCCGTCGGGGCCTCAGATCCATCAGCGCTGCCGGGACGGAGGGAGGGATCGCGATCGGGATCGGGATCTGCAGTATCTGCGGGGTCCTGGGGATCTACTTCGCCATCGACAGGTAGCTCAAAGCTTTCCAGCTCCTCGACGGTCTCCTCCTCCATATCGTCCTCCTCCTCGACGACGGCGGCCACATCCTCCAGCGAGGCAATGGACACGGCTCCCTTCACAGCCGGCACCGTGGCCTGGCTCTGAATGGCAGCCGGTGGAGCTCCAGCTCCTCCTCCGTTCTGCTGCTGCTGCAGCTCCTCGCGCTCCCAGCCACTGATCGTGCTGATGGGCCGGGCCTGGCGCAGAGCGGGATCAGTGATGTTGTCCGTGCGCTGCCGCTCATAGTGCTCGTACATCTGGGCAAACTGCAGCTTGAACTCCTCGTAGGAGACCTTCGAGTGGACGATGGCCAGGGTGTCCACCCAGACGCGCCAGCCGCCATACTCGTGCTTGATGGCATGATGCAGGAGCATGCGGAAGAGCGAGTATACCATGTCGCTGATCTTCTGCTCCTCACTGTTCTTGGGATGAATGTACGCCATCGCGATGAGCCACTCCTGCCACACGGACATCTGCAGCACCGTGCGCCGGTTCTCCCGATTGCTGTTGCACAGCAGCGTCATGTCCTGCAGGAACAGCTTCTTCACATCGATCAGCGACTCTGTCTGCTTCGACTGGCGGATCAGTGTGGCCACCACCTTCAGTATCACTGCATTTCGAAATTGGTTGTGGTTGGTTATGGGTTCAAGAATTAGGGGGTGAATTTCAAGGGCGAATTTCAGGGGGGAATACGAGTGTGGTTGGATTCTTACTTGGATTCTCCAGACGATAGTGGCTCTCTGGCTCCGGGTGGCGTGTGTAGAGGATCTGCTGCGAGATATGCTCCGTCATGATCTCGTAGAGGACATTGTAGGTTGGCAGCGACAGCGACTCCTCGTACAGCAGCAGGCGCTCGGCCAGCAGTGTGTAGAGATTGTGGGGCGACATCACGTCGTACTTGCGCCTAGCCAGGGAGGAAGAGTTTACGCTTAGGATGAGGGATAAGGCAGAAACGATTGCTCGATACAGAAATCGACATATATTTAGTTGTGTGACACTCCAACGATAACTGTATCGACACTGGATTATACGGTAACAGTCCCCCCAACCCACACCCTGTATCTGGCACATGGTATATCCCACCACTTACTTGTGTGTGCTTCGCGAGAGGAAGAACCCTAGAAGCTTGAGGGCTTGGAGGCGAATCAATTGACTTTCGGCCGCCAGCAGCTTGAAGATGCTGCGCACGCCGTGCTTCACATCGAAGGCAGGTACCATGGAGCTGGGATGCTCCGACATCAATGAGATGAGCATTTGCAGCACATCGTGCAGGTTCTCGTCCTGAAAATACGAAATGCGAAGTGCAAATCCGATATAGAACTCCGTTCTCTAGGAGGCTATGGCTATGGCTCTCACTCTCACCTCATGCATGGTGGTCAAATAGTTGAGTATGCTCTGCAGTTCATCCTCCTTGACCCCGTTGCCGATCATTATCAGTTGCTTGAGGAACAGCAGGATGTAGGCACGTATGGCCAGTATATCCTTCTGCGCTGGACGCGGTCCATCTAAATTGGGTATAAACGGGGATCCCCTGTAAAATAAATGCCACCCAAGCGATCCTGGCTCCGGCACTCACCTAGGCCCTTCGGTATGATGCCGCTCTTGGCACGTGGATTTACCACCCAGTAATAGTATTTGAGGGTGTGCACGGTCTGTAGGACGGTGCTCACGCGTCGCACATTGCTGTAGATCTGAGTGTCGCTGAGGAACTCGGTGGCCAGATAGGAGTACAGTCGGGCCTGGACATTCGCCGGCGTGTAGATCCACAGTGCTGGGTTGAACAGCACGTGGTCGAGCAGCTGCCACGTGAGAAACGAGAAACAGAACAACTGCGGCACATTAGTCAAGTAACTTATGCTGTCCTCGAATCGAATGGATCGTTTGAGTAGTTCTCGTTGTATAGTTTACAGTTTACAGAGAGTAGTTTGCTCGGAAAGGAAGAAATGCGAGTTATACGAAGATACGAGATATACGAATGGAATAGTAAGTATATGTATATTTACGCAAAAGACACACAAAGGATAGGCAATAGTAGAGTGGAGTATGGGATAGATTATGGGTGCGTTTCAAGATAAGGAGATTGATTTTTTGGTTTTTATTGGTATACATACGGTTAACATGAGTTTCGGTTTTGTTTTTTGTTTTTTTTTTTTATTTATTTTTCGTTGTTGTAGTCATAGTTGTTGTTGAGTTGTTGTTGTTGTTGATGTTGATTGGGGGATTTTGATATTGGGGGAGTAGTAGTAGTAGTAGTAGTAGGATTCGTAGGATGGACAACAGTTTTTGGTAACACATGCAGCAAACACGGGCAATCAACGAACGAACATAAAACGAAAGTTGGACCCGAAATCAAGTCCAACGCAACCGAACGGAATGGAACGGAACGAAATGAAACGAAACGAAACAATTGGCATTCCAGTAGTCAAAATATGTTTAGGATTAAGTTCAAGTTAATTCAAGGATTAGGGTTAAAACTAAGCTAAAGCTAAGGCTAAAGCTAAAGCTAACATTAAGACTAATTTAAGGCTAAATTCGTTTATTAATCGATAAGTATATCGAGGCGAGGGATTCGTAGAGACAGAGAGGGAGAGAGAGAGTGGGAGAGAGATGGGTTTGCTACAATATGATGAACTGATGATACTCCACATTTCCACGAGCGGAGAGAATTCTATTCTTCAGAAACTCAATCGATCATTAATCGATAGATATATACGTATATCAAGGCGCTGGTTCACCTAGTGCCACTAAATGGCGAAATTCACTCAATAAATCGCATTAAAGTGATTCGAATATCTGGTCTTAATCCGTACAATTAAGGTAACTTTTACCCTTTCATTCCATTATCAGTTTCGGGCCGGAGTTTCAGCTGAAAACAAAACTTGTTAAGCTCTCGCTTCAACTTGTTGGATTGTCAAAAAACAATGTTCGTCCCAGCTCCGGCTACAGCTATAGCTGCTGCAACTGCTACTGCTACTGCTACAGCTGTTGCCATGGCTCAGACAACAATGTAACATCAGGGCCCTTACGAAAAATCCACTACACGCCTCGTCAACCCACTCACGTGGACGTTACGGACGGCATCAGCAGCAACAGCAACAGAAGTTTCCCAATTAAAAAGCTCTGCACCGAATGTAAAATTTTTATTTTCAGCTCGAAAGGTGCCACGGAAAATATATATATCTACCAGTATATTCAGTAAACTTTTTTTGTTTGTTGTATTATTCATTCTGTGAGGAAATGGGATTGGGGATTGGCAGTGGGCAGTGGGTCGGTGGTAGAGTGGATTGCGGGAGCCGGTCGACAGGATGGACAGATATACGAGGTATACGAGGGGATCAATTAGGATGGTGCGATGCGGTTCTCTGAACACAACTTTTCTCTCAATTATCCAAATGACACATCGAACAAATTGACTAAGGGACGGGCTAACGATGGGGATGGTAGGGTGGTGGGTAGAGGAACGGTGTATAAGCTGAAGCTAGATATGGATGGGGTTGAGAGGTTGAGGTTTGAACCTGAGGTTACCCTTTGAGTTGATAAGATTATGTGGTTTATCTTGTGGTTCTGTGATTCGATATTGACTTGAACACGAGTGAGAGGCGGAATGGGAGGATAAGCAATGGAATGGAATGGAATCATATGAGCTGGGCTATAATACACACATGAAAACAAATACATATCATTGAGGGGGAGGGGGTAGCGGCACTGCGACAGATACACTCCCCCAACCCCGAGATATACACGATACACGATGAGATGAGGATGTGTGAGCTATACAAATGACGTTCAAGAAATTACGTTAACAACAGACACGTACACGTACGAAAATTAAACGGAAACGAAACGAAACGGAATGAACAGTGGAACGGAAACGGAAACAGAAACAGAAAACAGAAACATTCGATATAGTTTTCAAAGGCAATTCTTGTAGAAAGAAATCGAGAGTTGAGCTTCACCTGGTAGAACTGTTGTTGTTCATGTTGATGTTGTAGTTTATATAGATCGGTTGTAGTTGTTTTTATTTTTAGTTGTTAGAATTGAAAGTGTGAGTGTGTGTGTGTGTGTGAGAGTATGTTGATGATGCGCAGTGAAGGATTGGTTATCGATAAGCGATTACACAACAAAAGAAGCGCGTATGTGTGAAGCGGGAAACGGGTTACGGAAACGGTTTTTGAAATGAGCAAGCGATCGTGAATGTGTGTGTGTTTGTGTGTATTTGTGGGATCGTGTAGGCGGTGGCGGAGAGCGTGAAGAACAGCGCAGGGAGAGAGAGAGAGAGAAAGAGAGAGTGTGAAGGTGAGAAAGAGAGAGAGAGAGAGCAGACAAAAGTAGAAGAAGACATTTAAATTGTAGTTTATTCATTTTAATGTTGCACGTTCGTTTCATTTTTATTTATTTCTATTTTTGGATCTTCTAGCATTTTATTTTTGTCTGATTGCTGATTTTGGCTAAGAAAAGTATTCAATTTTGATTAATCTGAAAGCGAAGCGGTTATGCAAGCAATTGCAAGCAGAACGCCATGGAACGGAACACAAATCGCAATCGAAACGAAAGAATGAAACAATTTTGTAGCCAGCCAATTTGGAAGAGAGAGAGAGAAGCTCTCAACATGCCTGAACAGTGCGAGAAAGGAGCATGCAGCAGTCGTGCAAAGCAGTGCTGGAAAGCGTAAAAGCGGGAATAAATAAAGCAGTGTTGGAAAGCTTAAGTTGGTGGTAAGTGTTGAATAGTGTGGGATACAAACGGTTTTGAAACACACACACACAAAATAAAACAAATTTCATTGGAAAACTAAAAGTAAAGTACTGGAATTGGAAAGTGTCGGAGACCATCAATTCAAAAGTATTAAATACCGACTCTGTGTATCCCGCTTTGCAGTGGAAATAAAAGAAGAGGGCTTAAGCCTGCTATTCAGGCCATCCCTTCTTTTACCTCCAAGCAGAGAGGGTATAAAAGTCAGAGGGTTGCCTGTGCCAGCCTGTCTCTGTGTCTGTGCCCCTGTTCTGGCAGAAACCGGGTTAAGTCGGAGCATAACCAACAGAAAACAGAAAAACAGAAGGGATTGCGGATTAGCCTCCACTCAAGCAGCTTCCCACCATCCCATCCGATTCGCTGACAGGCAAAGGCGCAAAGCAAATATTATACATATATCTGTATGTATCTTTATAAATATATTTAAGTAGTATATGTGGGGGGGAATAATAGGTGTGTGTTTGTGTGCGTGTGTGTGTGTGTGTGTATAGTAGAGTATACAGAGAGTATAGAGTGGTACGTGGTATATTTGCTTAAGAGATTCTCAAGTGCAGTTACTTATAAACGAGAAATGTGAGCATTTGTTTACGGTTGTGTTTACTTTTTTGAAAGGATTACGCAGGCCTGTGTTCAACTGTGTGCGCCATCATCACCATCATCATCATCATCATCATCGTTATCATCAATATCATCATCATCATAACCATCATCATTATCATCAACAAAAGGCAAAACACAGTGAGTGCGATAGATAGAGATAAGTATATATATATATATATATAAAAGTACGAGTAAATACGAGTTTGTAACAAGAGAAAGCAGTTGGCATATCATTTTGTGGTATTCATTGCCGTATTCATTGAGTTAGCATGCCGCCAAACATTCCAATGGGTACGGGTATGAGTACGGGTATGGTTAAGGGTACGGGTACGGGTTGGTGTGTGGAAAAACATGTAACAAAATTTTCAATTCAAATGCGCAATCATCATATCATTCGGTGGGTGGTTCGAAGGTGGGCTCTTCACATGCTAACCCCATCCCTCCTCAACTTAGATCGAACTTAGGACTGGATATCGTAATATAGTACATTAAAGACATATGTTGAAGGTAATCCTCAAACGATTGAACGACATTTAACGACAAAATAGTATCAGTAAGCATGCTCTGGCAGACGCATTGCGCATACGCAGCGTGGTCCATTCAAGTTGATAGAGCGTTCGTTCAGGCCGGGATTGATAGATTGATTAATTGATTGATTTGATCCCTTCTTAATATCTAACATACGCAGGCAAATTTAAATTATACGTAAGAACAAATGGCATTGGGAGATTCATGAGAGATGAGGGCTGTTTTGACGGTGCGGCGGCTCTTACCTGTTTCAGCAGCAGATCGCTGTTGGCCGACAGGCACGTGACCAAATATTTGGTCAGATTGAGGAACGAGCCGAGCACCTCCAGCGTGAGATGCTCACGGGAGGAGCGCTGAAGCATGAACGAGATGACCAGAAAGCCCCGGTTCTGGATCATGTGCTGCTGCACCGTCTGCGATGTCTCCACCAGTTCACAGATGAAACCCAGCAGCTTCGAGCTGTAATCAGTCAAGTGGAGTGGGGGAGCGCAATGATTGCATGATTTCATTCCGAGTGCGGGGGGCTTCGATTCGATTACTTACCAAAGGGAGGGATCCCGCTTGATGTCTCCTATGCCCTCGTGGGCCATGTCCAGCTGCGAGAACAGCGGGAACAGCACCTGGATGCCGCCAATGGAGTTGAGGGTGCAGTGTATCGAGTGCGTGACCACCGCCTTAACATCCTGCAAAGCAAATTTCAATTTAATCATCCATCCGCCTTTGCCCTGTGCCCTTTGGCCCCCCACTTGTCACCCGGTAAATATGGTTAGTCTGGTCCCCTGGTAATCGCGTAAGCTGTCGTCACCCAGGGATTGGGTCGGGGACACGTTCTCCCATCGATTGGCCACTGTGGCTCCTTCCCCTGCCTCTGCCTCTGCCCTGCCCCTTATGATTCGTGTTTGTTTGCGCAGGAAATTACTACAAAATTTATTGAATAATTTTGTGTCCGCCTAACGGACTCCCGTGTCCCGTTTGGCCCCGGACTCTGGACTCTGGACTGTGGACTGTGGCCTCTGGACTACAGGAAGCTTAGAGGGCAGGCAGTCTCCAAGGAGGCAGACGCAAGACCCAAGGCTAATAGGATATGCCAAGGCATGCGCTCGTGTCGTAAAATTTCTGCATGGAATTTATGTTTTCGGACGACGGAACTTTCCCCCCGGTCAGTCTTGTTCTCGGTGTCGGTGACGGTGTCGGTCTGGGCCTGGCTCTGGCGCGGTGTGGCACTGTGAGGCACTGTGTTTACTTACCTGCAGCATCAGCGCATGCGGCGTGTGGACAAAGTATGATACATTTCCCTTGGGGGATGACTGCAAACAGAGCTGGCCATCGGTGGCCACTGGATTGTACATGAAGACAATGGCATTCGACAGCTTGCCATCGTACAGCACCTGTGAAATGGTGGGAAAATGGTAGAGCTGGGATTAGAGCGGCCCACATTGCAAAGTCATTGAGTGGACTTCGAGCACTAGGACTAGGACTAGGACTAGGACACGGCCCACGACCAGGACAGGACCATGATATTCCCCTGAAGATATGGTGTGGTCCGGTCTGGTGTGGTCTGGTCACGGCAGTGTGATTTACTTGGGCTTTGTCTTTAGCTTTGGCTTGAAAAAACGCAACACGAACAACCAACAACATACACAAATGAACGGCACTGTACTGTATGGGACTCCTTATACATCAACATCTTATGTATGTATGTATGCATTTATTTACAACACGCATCGATGCATTTACTCGTATGTAATTTCGCCACTTGCTCGAGGAGTTTTTGTTTGCTTTTCCTTGCTTTTCTCTTGCTTGGTGCATTATGGCCTTCTTCTTGGGCCATGGGCCAAAGGCCGCCATAGGCATGGGCGTAGGCGTGGTGTGTGATGTGTGGTTTGTGGCGGTGTGGTGTGTGCGCGGGTGGTGTAAGCTGGTGCTCGTGTGTAGCATTATTATTATTATTATAGGTACGTATATTTATGTATAATTATAGTTATTATATTGCTGGCTGGATGGATTGCTGGCTGCATAATTTGCTGCTAAAAATACTTCTTTGCGATATTCCGAAACGCTAACGGAAACGGAAACAGAAATTAACCAAGCAAAAAATGAAGGCAAACGGAAACACACAAAAGCGAGAAACGAAGCAAAAGAAAGTAAATTCAGGGGAAACATAATGAGTATCTAAAAATATCTGGTGGCCCCTGATGGATGTCCATCCTTGCTATAGCCACACTGAATGCCCTCCTTGTTGTCCAGCTCTTTCTCAAGTCTTTCCCTATATGGCTGTATGGCTATCCTGCTAAGGGGTACTCCCCGTGTTCTCGAGTGTGGATGTGTTTTCCCATTCCATTAACTCAACATTCAAAATAACTAAAGTACTCCCCGCACTCCACTCCCCCGGTGAAAGGAGGCAAATGGCATAATGCCCTGCTCTGCCCGGGCAGGTGGGTTACGGGTGGGTCTAATGGCTCCGGCACGGCTCGGCACGGCACGGCACGGGTTTCGGGTCTCTGTTTCGCTGTGAATGTGGAACATGGCATAGAAATGTGTGTGTTTCTCTGTTCTGTTCTGTTCTGTTCTGTTCTGTTCTGTTCTCTGTGCCACGGAATATGGAACATGAGCGCCCAAAAGATTTCCCAAACAATCTACTCTACTCGCAAGGCTCGCAAGGAGCCAACACCCACACAAACACACACACACACACACACACACGCACCGTGAGTGAAGAGAGAGAGCCTTACATTTGGGCTTTGTCTAGGGGTTTGTCCATGGGGGTGGAGGTGGAGGTGGCGGTGGTGGCGCACCTGCGAAAGTATACGCTACATTTACTTCCATCTCGAGCCATTGTTGGAGCCATAAACTCCGCTTTCCCATGCCCCCTGCCCGGCCCGCCCCCGCCCCAACCATCTCTTGGAGGAAACTTTAAAAAGCCGTTAACACAAAATGAAAATGCTTCAAACTGAAACTGAAACAGAAACAGAAACGGAAACTTTCGTAGCCCCAGATTCATATCGATTTGATTGCCCCGACCTGTGCCCCGATAACTTCTTAATTGCTCTGACGACTACTAGGTGTATCAGGAAACTTTTTTGGGACAGCAAAACAACTTAAAGAACTAAAAAGAAATTAAGGAATGTAAAGTAAAATAAAATAAAATAAAATAAAAAGGCAAAGTTCGCTTACAGCTTTCAGCTGGTTGATCTCCTCGGTGTCGGCACCGGATACGGTGTTCAGGCTGCTCACGCTGCTCGACATGCGACGCAGTTGGTCTGTGCGACACAGTTTTTCCCCGACAAAATGAAAATTGGGAAATCAGAAATCAATTAAGCAAAACTGATGGACTCTAGGGCAAATCATAAGTTAATATAAATACCAAAAGAAGCATTTCCAGTGGGCAAATGGCCGAGCGGATCGTCCGCAGTGCCGCCAGCGGATCCCTGGCTTGGGATTGGGCTTTGCTGGTGCTGCTGCTGTGGATCAGCCACGATGATGTTGCCACCGCCGCTGCCGCTCTCGTTGGGTGTTGCTGCTCCTCCTCCGGGAGCAGTGGCTGATGCAGCCGTGGCTCCCGCTGCTGTTCCTGCCCCAGGTAGCGCGGCCAGGGTCACGGCATTGCGTGCGGTAAGCACTGCCCGGATCTTGACAAACGCCGCATTCAGATCGAGCCGCTCGTCGGCCCAGTCGATGGCCCGAGCCTCCTGCTCGGCGGCCAGGGTCTGGAACTGCAGCTGCAACTGCTGTTGGCCGCTGGCGGCTGCCGCAGCGGCATCGGTGGCACTGCCACTGCCCGCTCCACTGCCGCTCCCACCACCGCTGACGCCCAGTCCCCCAGCCACCATCAGCGACGAGGCTGGCAACAGTTGAAAGTGACTCACCCGCTTGTGATTGTCCGGCAGATTCAGATAGCATTCGTTATCGAAGCGGAACTGCGACTGTTTTTTTGTTGTTTTTTTTTTGTCGACAGTCGACAGTCGATATTCGATATTCGATTGGTGATTGGTGCAAAGGTTAGCGAGTGTGCGGCAGATAGAGACAGAGATATCGAAAGAGAGAGAGAGAGAGAAAAAGAGAAAGATAGAGAAGAGCAAAAAGAAAAAAAATTGAATCAAATTACATTATCTTCTGTACAGATATGGACAAGGACATGGACATGGACATGGACATGGACGTGGACAAGGACTAGGACTAGGAGACTTGCTTGCTGCGCGAAAGCAAAGCAAAGTGATGGGTGCTCCAGAGGGTGCAGAGGTGCAGAGGCTTTATGTGGGTCTTTCAGATCAGGATCAGGACCAGGATCGGGATCGTCGTCACATACCTTATAGCCAGGCCCCAGGCGATGCATGGCGCAGATCTGTTGGGTGGTCAGCGCCTCGCTGAACAGATAAATGGCCGACATTTGGCCACAGAAGACACGCTCCTCGTCCAGCTCCGGCGTGGCGCCAATATAGCACTTGTCAAAGGGCTGTCATACAGAAGAGAGAAAGGGAGAAAGGTTCAAAGGATTAAGAACGATATGTGGACGGTTATAGGGATATACTCACATCGTTTGTGGAGACAAACCAGGCCATTTCGGTCGAAGAGGCCAGCTGTCCATTAACGAGGCACTTGATTTCGCTTTTCGTCCAACGATTGTATATATACACAATGGCAATCATATACCACTGAAGATCAAAAACAAAAATAGATATATTGTAAATGGAGCTCTTCTGTAGAGGGGCTCGTTCTATGACTCGTACCTTTCGCGGTTGGAACTCGTATTTGACGCAATGCTGAAAGCCCTTGCCCTTCACCTTCATGGATGTGAGGACCAGACAATTGCCCACAAAGTGCGCCGTATAGCCCACGCCCTTAGAGGTCTTGAAGCTGCCAAAAAGAAAGCCATAGTTAAGTAGAAACGGGGGAACAGGTAAACAGGTGAACAGGACTCACCAGTAGAGGTAGGGTTTCTCGCGCTCAATGTTCACCGAATTAATGGGATCCAGGCGAAACCATGTGGTAAAGGTAAATCCATTCTCATACGGCCATTTGGCCAGCGGCGGCAGGACCATGGCCTGCAAATAAATACGGAAATTCACATCAGATTTCAGATTTTAGATTTCAGATTAGCTTCGATTGTTGTACGAGTATCGATTGTATGCTGCTGCTGCTGCTCCACAGTCTGTTAAATACCAATTATGAACTTCGTTTCTTGGCCAGCATTGAGTCAAATAAACCACATGATTTTCTTTGTTCGGAGAGAGGGACAGGGAGAGGGAGAGAGCTCTCAGCAGGACTTGAGTTTCAAAATGGAGCTGAGAGTTCTGTAGCCAATTCCAATGGCAATTTCCGTTCAACTCCGAAGACATAAATCAAACCTTTGCTGTGCACTTCGGGTACCGTTGAAATGTATATTTTTGAATGGTCTTTGACTTGGGTTGCCTGTGGCATTCCGCAGTCAGATACACAAACGCACTCCCACCACTCACCTCACTGGCCTTTGAGCCCGGTGTGGGCCCCGAGACCTCAAGCTGCCACAGACACAATGCTACAACAGTCGCAACAGAAATGAACAGAGAATGAAAATTATAAGGAAATGGAATCTGTGGTTTATCGGACGGACAGGGCAGAGACTGCGGCAGACTGTGGCATTTCCTCTCCTGGCGGAGCTCATAAATTGGCCAGCCTGCCAGCAAGTATTTACGGACGGGGTTCATCTCTCAAATAATTGCCAATGAAATACAATCCCTCGTGTCTCTGCCGAGCACTTGACCATTGCCTCTTAATATACATACGAGAAGATTGGATTAATAGCACTAGTTTTCATTAATTGCCATTTAATGTCAAGCCTTTCTTCTCTGATCCATCAATCTATGTGAAACACTCAGAGAATAGAGAATGTGATTGCAAAGGTCAAGCCGATCGAAATTTGATTTCCTCTGGACCCTTGCAATCTTGCACTCTTGCACTCTTGTGGTCGCCCAACCCTCACAGAGAGGAGCTCTCTCATTCGATATCCTTTCTCTATCGCAGCCATAGCCTGTCCTAAATCGGTTAGGGCTGGGCAGACGTGACAAAGCCCTGGCATTGTTAGAGCTGTGCTGCGGTTGCACCACCGAACTTTCCTCCTTCCTTCTGCCCCCCTCTTCCACGTCTCTGTCAGACAACGGAAACAGAGCCCCGGATATGCCACCCCGATGGTGGGATGGTGTACGTTTGGTCTATGACAAAATCTCATTATTCGAATCGAGTCTCTGTCCTCGATATCGCTAGCCGCTTGCCATTGCATTACAATCAGCACCGTCATCGACGGCATTAGTCCGGGGTCCCGGCCTGTGGAGTGGATCGCTGATCGGCGGTTAAGTGGGCGCCAGTGCTGGGGGTGGGGCTGTTGCGGCTTTCAGGATAGGCGAAAAATTAAAAAGAAGAAAATACCCCCCAAATGCGTGAAAAGTCCTCTTCCAAAACGCAATCAAGTGGACGAGGAGGAGTCCAGGGGACCAGGAACCATCAGCATGTGTGGGCGCGGTGTGTGGTGTGTGGTGTATGGGTGGTGATGATGATGATGGGCCAGCATAGCAGAGCGCAGCACAGCACAGCACAGCACAGCACGAATGGCATGGCTCTCCCCTGTTTATTGGACATTTTGTGCGACAATTGCGATTGCTATTGCTCCGCTCCTCCGATGTCCGTTCGCATTTGACTTCCAATTCACTTTATGGCATTTTTTATGTGTTTATGGCGAGATGGACACATCGATAGAGTGCCCGGTCCCGGATGGAGTGTCTCTGGACACTCACCCATTAGCTGTCCGTTAGAGGAGCGAACACAACAGAACAGAACAGAACAGAACAGAAAAGAACGGAACGGAACGGAAAGAAAAAAATACGTACACACATTTCGAATTCGTTTTAAGTGCCGAGCAATAAAATAAAAGCCCTCGTCCTGTGTGCCCTGGGGACATCATTCGAATATGTGTATCGAGCCTCGAGCCCCGAGTCCCGAGCCCCGAGCCCCGAGCCTCGTGTCCTCTGAGAGGGCGGCTCCAGCTGCATTCAATAACGATTTCACTTTACTCTTTGACCGAGCTGCCATTCATTCCACTTTGACGCAAAACAACCTGCAATACGTTTTCCAAGACTCGTTCGAGTCCGTTGCCCAACACTTTCTGTTCAGTATTCAGAACAGTGCCGCTGTGGCTTCTCTTGTCAAGATCTTGTTCAATACTGAACATTCGTTTGCAACTCTCAGAATAATCCTGGTCGACAAAAGTGAGACAATTTTGTGCTCTATCTACAATTATTTTGCTTTTGCACGAAAACTAAAAACTAAAATCGAAAGGCAAAAAAAAAAAAAAAAGGTTCGCATAAGTATGGAGGAAGTAAACTATGTACGATTTTTCGGTTTTCCGGTTGCAGTTTCGAGAATGAACTACTTGTCCGCCTGTCTTGAGGTGGCACTGAAGGACGGCAAGTACGTCGTGGGCTACAAGCAGTCGCTGAAGGCCTTGCGCGGGGGCAAGGCCAAGCTGGTGGTCCTGGCCAGCAACATACCAAGCGACATGAAGTCAGAGATGGAGAAGTACGCCGCCGAGACGAAGACCCGGGTGATGCGCTTCTGCGGCAACAATTTCGAACTGGGCAACGCCATTGGCAAGTACTTCAATGTGGGCACATTGGTCATTACCGACACTAAGGTCTCGGAGCAGATTATCCACTTATTGGCCGCCGACAACCGCGAAAAATAATTTAAATAAAATGTTTTAATGAGTTATTAGCAAATGAGGTATGGTTCTTTACTCAGTGCATTCGCTAGTCGTTCACTCCGCTAGTCGTTGAACGGATATATGCAGGATTTTACTCACCGATCCCTTGCGGCCCGGAAAGCTGAAGAACACATCGGGCCCATTGCGGTGCGGCATTTGGCGCAGGACGTTCAACAATTTGGCCGAGTGCCGCGGCCACTTGCCATTCGTTGCCTTCATCGTTCCGAAGAGCAGCTTCAGCTCCTTGACTGTTATGCTGTAGCTGGCCAAAACGCCCAGCATCTCGATGAGCAGATCTGCAGGGAAGAGAGCGAGCAGAGGGGTAGAGCATTAATGTTAGTCGGTGACATGAGATATGAGTGCGCCGCTGGCGGGTGGAGGGCGGCCATTATGGGGGCTCATTCTTGATGACGGGAAACGCCTAATGGATATGGCTATGGGGGGGATATGTCGCTTACGCAATCTCCTCGCTGGTGGAGGGAGCAGATGCGCACTGAGAAAAAACAAAGCGCTTCCAAGATCAAGCGTGCACTGAGAAATATGTCTGAATGTTTCAGCATTTCCACCTAGACATCGCAATCGGCCCATTTCCTTCAGTGCAGCGAGTGCAAGAGAGTTCCCCTCCCGGTTTTAGTCACGGGTGCCGTGTCAGTTGCAAATACTCTCAGGCATGCGGCAGGGACAGGCTCTTAGAGGCTGACAAGGCAATGGTGCCATTGGTCCCCGGCATTGTCAAGGCATTTCAAATGGAGAAACGGCCTGAGCACTGACTCTCTTATGGAAAATAGAGTTGGCAGAAGACGGTCAGAGAAGGGAATATAGAAAACTGAAAGCTCATTTATGGCTCCAATTCTTCAAACGTTCAACATTCCGGTCTGCTGGCACATAATTTGTGAACAGAAGAAATAGCACCATCATCCATCTCTGTCTTCAATGAGCCACCGAGCGGATGATGATGATGCTGCCAAAGTTTTGGCCCGTTTCCAGCGCCCCCTCCCTGCAGCATTTTCAATCAACTTTGGCCAAAAGCTTGGCCAAATAGTTATTAATTCCAGAATTCAAACTGATTGCCTCAGCGCCCCTCAGTGCCCACACTTCGCCGGTGGTTCACCTACAGAACTTCACTTCTACTTCCACTGCCACACCGCACGCCTCATCCGTATCCCCGAGCACTTCCCCAACTTTGCAACACGCCCTTGGGGCCTGGCTCCATCTGCCGCTGCCGCTGCCACTGCCACTGCCACTGGCGCTGCCACTGCCGCTGCTGCGCTATTCCCAAACTTCATTTGTAATGCACACTAATTGAAATGGGACGCTCGGGCCGTTTTAATGCTTGGACTGTTGCCCTGGCCTCCATGGCCTCTGCCTCTGCCTCTGCCCCTGCCCGTGGCCATGCCTCGCCAGACACCCACTCACACACCATCAACACGTTTCGGGTTGCGTAAATTAAGAAATTGAGTAACATGAAGCCACAGACAGCCGTAGGGCTGTAGGGAGGTAATACCTTTGGGCTTATGACTGGACCCGAACAACTCCGCCCACACTCTCCTTGAAGCTCCTCCTCGGCTCCACGCCGCCTTGTGCCCCGAGGCGACATTCCCAAGACGACAATGTCGCCCAGTTGCTCCCCAGTTGAAGTTCCAGCCGTGTCTGGCAGCAGCAGCACCAGCACCAGCACCAGCACCGCTTCATTCCCTCTACCGCTTCATCAGCATTTAATTACATTTTCTTCTGGCATGCCAAAGTTTTTACTGCTCCCATTCCCCCCGCCCTTCCGCCATCCTCATCAACATCATCATCGTCGTCCCCATCATCATGGTCATCATGGTCATCATTGGGGAGCAGCAACCAAGCCATAAACGGGTGAGAACATTGTCAACTCCGAGAAAACAGAGCGCTTAGTGCAACAATTTTTCTCATCGGTATTTCTCCTACACCCTTTGCAAGGGGTTTCATAAGTTTCATAAGTTCTATGGACATCAGATGGGCATATGAGCATTTACACGGGTATATCTAACCTTTAATCTTGAGTCTGGACGCCAGGTCTTATTAGAATTAGTAAGATTCGTTACGATTACAATGGTCGCTGTGCTCTAAGTATAAAAATTAAGTACAAATAAGTGAGACTTTGGCACCGAATTAAATGGCGTCGATCGTTGAGGCTGGGTTCTCTCCTCTCGTTGTTCGGCGGCCGCTTCTAGAGTCTCTCTCTCGAAAAAGCGCTTTTGGACTGGACAAAAACTTCTTGGCTGGCCGAGATTCGGAAGTTTTCCTGGGATTTCTTTTAGATTGCTGAATATGTATGGGAGACTTTGTGGCAGAACTTGTATCAAGAATCAAGATTATAGCAAATATGCAACAAAAGCATTAATACTTAATGGGTTTTCACATCCAAATTCATGAAATAATATCGGCATATGCGGGAATTTGTTTTAATTGAGTTTTAACCTTTGTAGGCTCGGTGGACACCTTTAGGACACCTTTGGTAATGTCCATATGTAAATACGAATTTTATGTACTAACAGACTCTTTGATTAGCTGGTTTCAAAGTTGATTCGGAACCTATTCCGCTGGGGGGACAAGTCGGTAACCGATTGAACTTATTAGCTGCCATATTTATGATTGGTTTCAGGGATTTTTAATGCTTAGGAGCCTCAAGACACTCTTCTTTTTCTTTGGGGGATGGTTGCTCTCCCTTTTCTTCTCCCTCTCGGACCCCCACCCACCCCACGCACACACACACACACACGCACACGCACGTGAGCACACACATATCGTGGATGGAAAACCACACTTGTAAAAGTTTAGCTCTAAGTTCAACTTTCAGCCGAGACCGAGACGAACGAAAGAACGAACTTTCAACTTATCTAATTTCTTGGCAAGTGTCACGTTTTGGCATTTGTCAGGTGAGGGCGTGGCAGAGAGAAGCAGAAAGACAGAGAGACAGAGACAGAAATGAGGATAGACAGACATCTCATATGTATGAAATTATGTCTTTGTTTGTGGCATCCCCCCAGGCCCCCTTGTCCCCCATCCCACCCAGCGCTAACTCTGTCTGTCTGTCTGTCTTCTCCGCACATGAAGCTCAAAAGTCAGCGACTGCAAATTGACAGCAGTTACAGTTCGTTAAATGCGGCATGAAGCAGGGACTTGGGGCAAGCAGCTGCCACAGAGCGAGAGAGAGGGTTGGTTGGGTGGCGGCATGGGTGGCCCGCCTCTGGCTGGGAGACCGCAGATGTGTCATTGACTTAATAAAATCAAAATCAAAGCCAAAGGCACGCACATGCTCAAGGCAGAGAGCAGGCGGAGGAGGGGGAGCAGGAGCAGGAGCAAGCCAAGATTCTTGGGGGTTGGGGGCTGAGGAGTATGAGGAGTATGAGGTATCCGTGGCTCGCTAATGAACAGCAAATTTGCCGAGCTGCTTGTTTTCCCCATACTGTTATCGTATCTCGTATCTCTCCCGGGGTGCCCACCCACACCCACACCCACAGCCACCCGTACACCCACTGAGCACCACTGTGTTCTCTGTGTTCTATGTGTGCGGTGGTTGAGGGCTATGCCTGGGCCTGGGCCTGGGCCTGGGACTGGGCGTGTCAGTGCTGCTGACAAGCGTGAAATTAATCGAGAAGCAATTCCACCATCCAGTTCCAAGCAGCCAACAGAAGATCAGGTCAAAGCAGACTCCAGGCCCTGGACCCTCAATATGTCGCTGGATAATATGCAACATAATGCCGAAGAAAAGCCCTTCCATCTGTAGCCATATTCCTCCTTAAAAGTGCACCTGAAATATGAGTGGAAAATAAGGAAAGCTCTCTCGTCCATTGTTAAGCCATCAGCCAAGCTCTTGAAAAGACCTCCCACAGCAAAACTTCTTCGGGATGGATGGGAATGGATATGTATGTATGAGGGAGGGAGGGGGGTGTTTTTTTTGTGTGCATCACTTACCTGCCACAACCGTTTCGGAGCGCTGCAGCCGGACGAGGACATGCTCGATGAGACCAACGTCTGTGCAGGCCTGCAGATTGCGGACGCTCTTACGCAGAATCGCTATGAAAACGCTCCAAATTTCCGCCTGCAATTGAAAGATACAGATACAGATACAGGATTTGTTATTGTACTTTTTCTCAAGATACATCTACAGGAGGAAATGGGGAGAGGAAATCGCAAGCAAAAATATATTTCGAAATCAAAGTATCAAAAGTTGTTCTTTCTGTGGAGGAGAGTCCTTTGGAGGGTACTACGGCTGCTGCTGCTTCTGCTGTTCAATAACCAAAGTGAAGTGGCTCACACAGAAGCACCCATACATGGATAAACACTCTCACACACACACGGAAGGAAAGCAAACAAATGAACAGAACGAAAAGACCGAAATAAGGAGCTAACGCGCTCAAAAGTATGCAACACTTAACTGCTTTGCGGCGTTCTCTGTGTGCATGTGTGTGTGTGTGTGTGTGTGTGTGTGTGTCTAATGTAAACAGTCATTGAAATAAAGTAAAATAATGGAAAGTAATGGCAAAATAATCGCAAGCCAAAGACAGAGTCTGCCTTCGTTCGTTCTATCCAACGCTCTCGCTCCTCTCTTCGTTTTGGCATTATTGCCTCAATTCTCAAGAACAAAAAACAAAACGTTTGACGGTTTTTTATGATTATTGCCCTTTGGCGCACACACACAGACACAGCAGAGAGAGAGAGAGGGGAGGGAGGGAGGGAGGACTTGGGAGAGAAGATTGCACATTGATTGGCCATTGCAGGAAGCAAGGAAGCAAGCGAATATCATTTTGAATACTTATAGATGCCTAGCCCTCCCTTGGAGGGTATTTACAATTCAATAACAACTTTGCCACACACAAAGGAGAGCACTTTCAAATCTATTGAGACATAGCAGCTTAAGCAGAATGGTTTTTAATGAAGTTATTTCCAAAATCAGGCATCTTCTTTGCTGCCAAAGATCCCCAATCTTTGTCCTTTTTAAAGTGTATCCAAAGCGTCGTCCAGGCAATCGAAGTCTTCCTCTCTTTATTTGTATTTGTATTTGCATTGTTTTATTTTATTTGTGTTCGCTCTTCCTTTTTGTGTAATGAGAAATAAAATGGCCATGGGAAAATGTCCTGAAAGGAGTCGGAGAACGCCGCAAATTATGGGCTTAGGTGCGAGGCCTAATGACCCATTTCAGATACGTTCATCAGCTAAGTGGAGAAACAGAGTATAGTAGGTACGTCTGACCTCAGATAAAGCTCGAACAAGTCTGAAGAATTCGATCAGCCATTGTATCCCCAATCATTCGGTTATTTTCTGCTCAGCTCTGGCCCTCTTTAATCCCCCAATTCCTGTCCCTTTTTATCTATGGCTCGACGCTCGTTTCACGCCCCATTTTGTTTCCATGAATCCCTTTATCGCTTTCCCTGCTCTTTCTGGCTCCTTCACCTGTTCCTGTTCCTGTTTTCGTTGTGGCTTTTCTAATGTATGTACTGCACGCATAATTTAATTCGTCGATTCATAAATTGCCAACAAAAAATTCACACACACACACACACCTGTGCTTCCGACTGGCTTTGGAGCATATAAGATAAAATATCCTTAAATTACACAACACCCAAAAAAAAACATAAATATGAATATGAATACGTATTTTCGTACGTCTGTGGGGCAGGCAAGGACTCGCAGATCCCTCAGCATCTTCATAAGCTGCACCACAGGGCACTTATTACGCTCGACATAATGCCCATGGGCGGGGCCCTCGCGTCTTTCCAGGCTTTGCCATGGCTTCCCCCCATGTCGACTGTTTCTCGGCCAGAATTCATTTACTTATCTCTTCTTATTGTTTGCTCAACAGTCAGATGCCGGATTTCCTTCTCGAACAGATGGGATAGGACCCATCCATGATTTATTTAAATTTCATCGAACACTGCCAATAAGTGGCTGCCACTGTACGCGGGGCCTGGGGAATGGTCACACTAAATATCTGTTAGCCAACACTAAAGGCACTGAAGGTTACACAGCACTTTTGTCACAAATTTCAGACGAAGCAGGCGTTGACTGGATTAGGTTCCTGGTTCCTT
The DNA here is from genome assembly GCF_003286085.1 of Drosophila persimilis. Lineage (NCBI taxonomy): Eukaryota > Metazoa > Arthropoda > Insecta > Diptera > Drosophilidae > Drosophila > Drosophila persimilis. Next base: position 123,985 of record NW_020825442.1, on the reverse strand, counting down.
GACTAAATCTAGCCGGAACTTCCATTCGAGTAAAAGTCACAGCAGTGTTCAGGTCGAAGCGGGAAAAAACGGAAGAAAATTTGTATTTTATTTTTACAATTTTACTTCCCTCAAAACGAAAATAATTTAAAGAGATTCGTCAAGGTAAGGCGATGCTGCATTGCTATTGTAGACTCGCTAACGCTGTTTCCCTTGTTGCAGACAACTAGGGTCTACAATCAAGATGGATATTTTCCGTGAAAATCTAACGGCAGTGATCAAGTCCGGGAAGTACTTCGTGGGCGTCAAGGAGACCCTGAAGGCCGTGAGCAGCGGTCAAGCTATGCTGGTGATCATCGCCGGCGACACGAGCGTCGGCCTCAAGACCGACGTCGAGAAGAAGGCCAAGAAGGGCAAGGTGGAGGCACTGGTCTTCGCCGGCAGCATGAAGGAGCTGGGCCGCGCCTGCGGCAAGTCCTTCAAAGTGAGCTGCATGGCCATCACTGATCAAATGGCAGCCGGGATGATCTGCTCCATGGTCGATGGCTTCTAAATGTTTCACTGTTTTCTTTTCGTTCAACCAAATAATGTATCAAATATAATGACTTAGCAGAAATTTTGACAGCTAACAGCTGATCCGACGTGTGCCTGTGATAGTACCGATACGATAGTATCGTAGCACGGAGAAGTGGCGAGTGGCAGCTGTTTTGACAGCATTCAATTAGTCTCGGACTTTTCCTGAAGCGAAACTGTTTGCTCTGCCCTCTCTGTAATTATTCTCTGGTTCCCCGCCGACAGCACCGCCTGATGAATGATCTCCAGCGCTGTGTCTGGGCTGGCCTTTGCGTCCGCCTTCCTGTTGTCTTGTGTGTGTTCTATTTTGGAGTATTTCCTTTTCATTTGATTCCATTTAATGTCGCTGATGGCAAGCAAGCAAAGTTGATTTGACGCCATTGCGTTTTGTTTTTACAGCATTATTTCTTAATAAGCGCCAAGCGGCAAGCACCAAGCGGCAAGTACCAAGCGGCAAGCGGCAAGCGGCATCGTCGTTGTTGTCGTCCTTCCGCCATTTGCCCAACTTTTATTCGCCGGCAAATCCCCTTGAACAATTTGTGTGCCGTTTCAGACAGGCAGAGGCCATGGGTAGGAGGCATGAGGCAGGAGGCAGGAGGCAGGAGGCAGTAGGGCCCGAGGGCAGGGGTAGGCAGCGGGAGGCAGCGGGAGATAAAGCAAAAATTAAATAATAAGAGTAGAAACTTCAGTCAGATTTTATTACGTAATTGGGTAGCAATTTCTTCATGGCACAACACAGAGAAACCAGCAGCCAGCAGCCAGCAGCAGGGGATGCACGGTGCAGGACGCAGGCAGCTGGAGGGGCAGCGGCAGCAGCAGGGACAGCAGCAGGAGCAAAAGATGCCACAGCCACTGAACACAAATTAAATTTGGCCTTTTCTCAGTCTCCTGTTACTCTGTTATCTTTGTTTTTTTTCTGTTTTTATCTGTTCTGTTTCTTCTCCTCTTCGCCGTTCGCTCCTTTGGGCTTCCCCTTAAGTATGCCCCAAGAAGCAGGGGGCGGTGGCGGGGCGGGGCTCGAGAGTTTTTTGCCTCCTTTGAGGAACCCAGTGAAGCGTGTGCCGCGGGGGCCCCCAGGTTAAATTGAGCATCGCTTGTCCAGCGATGGCTTGGCCAGGCCCAGGTCAAAGGCCAAATGAAAGAAAATTAAAAATTAAGCGCAAAGTTTCCCCCAGATTTGATATATACTACATACAATGTACATACACATTTACCCATAAATGAAACGAAACGAGTACCAGATCAAATTTATGCAATGGAATGCCCAAAGTTTAATTGCCAGTGGAGCTGGAGCTGGAGATGGAGCTGGAGATGGAGAGCATGTGATGGCTTTTCCTTTGGATATGCTGCAATTTATTTGCAATTTACGACAGTTTTCCTTTTTGTTTTTCGCTCATTTTCCACTTTATCAGCGATTTGTGCGTCCTGGTCCTCAAGAGCCGCAGTCAAATCGTTTCGTTTCAATAGAATTTCAATAAATTTATCAACGTGTCGCCCGCTGAGTTCTCTCTCTCTCTCTCTCTCTCTCTCTCTCTCTCTCGCTCTGCCTCTCTGTCTTTGTCTCTGCCTCTTTGGTATGCTCTTTCTGCTGGCTCTTGGCAAGCCATTTTCCATTTGCATTTGCATCCTATCCTAGTGTCGTTGAACGCCTTCGACTCTTCCTTTTCCCGAGCTTCGTCTAGCAGAAACGGGCAATCGGTCGTATACTTTATCTGGCGACAGCGTCGCATCGTTTGCATGCCTGCACCCAGCTGCACCCCCCCTTTCGGGCTCTCTCTCTCTCTCTCTCTCTCTCTCCTTCTGCTTCGTTACCCCTATTCAATTTCAACACCCGCCCGTCTCTATCTTTATGTCATCTTTTTAGTGCCGTGCTGCAATCTACTTGTACTTCCTCTCAGATTCCCCTCTCTCCTGCCCACTCCGCCGTCTTGTCCCGGGCGCAATGCGCTTATGTGCTTCCTTCCTGCCACCCACTCTGCCCGCAGGCCCGCACTCTCTGCCTCTGCCTCTGCCTCTGCCCCAATCGCATCGCATCTCATCTGACGTGGCTTGGCTACGTGCCGCCAGTGGAGCCAGCTGGGTTCGCTTCGTCTCCCGCTTTGCAGCACCCAATCTGCTGCGGCTCAAGCGGAAATTTATTATTGACAGCATCTGCCGCTGCAATGCAAACAACTGCTTGCAACGAAGGTTTGCCAGCCAGTGGGAGCCCCGAGAGCAGAGCAGGAGGATGGAGTCAAAGCCACGCACACGGAAAATGCCAGAGTCGGCAATTTTGTGGACTAAGTAGCGTACGCCAGAGCAGAGCTCCCTGGACTGACTGACTGGCTGACTCTGACTCTGACTCTGAATCTGACTCTGACTCTGAGGGAATGTCGGATGGCAAAGACACTGACTGACTGACGACTGACTGGCATTGATGGTGGGCCATCTCTTTGCCACGGCTGCACCGGCAGCACCGGCTGCTGATGTGCATAACATTGACACAAAGTGCACGAGCAGCAGGAGCAGCAGGAGCTGCAGGAGCAGCAGGAGCTGCAGGAGCAGCGATGGCCAAATGACACAAACGACTGGCGGAGATTGGGGAGTCACTGGTTAGTCGTCTAAGCGAAGGGACAGGCGGCCAAATTGTCAAAGAAGTAAACCTTGGCAACTAACAGAACAATTATAGATATTATACGAGAATTCTTTTATTTAAATCGAATAAAGCCACAAATCACAAGAGACTGTCTTGTGTTCCACGACACATTTTGGATTTATTTAGAGGTTTCTTGCAGATTCCTTCTGTGATCCTTGGCGACACTTTTGTCGCCTGTGGCTCGGCCGAATACAAATAGATTGCCTTTTGCTTTAATGGATGTCGTGCTGCTTGTCATTCGCTTCTTCCGCTTTTGTGGTGTTCCCTTACTGCAACGCTGCCGCCTGCCGCCTGACGCCGCCGCCACTCAAGTGCCTTCTGACAAAGGGCAATCACTTGTGACCGATGCCAAGCCATGACCTGTCACCCCTCTGCTGCTCCTCCTCCGTCCAACCACTCCATCCGCTTCCGCTTTGAGAATGCGATTGCGACTGGCGCTGGCACTGGCACTGGCATTGGCACTGCCTTCAGTTCAGCGAGTTCAGGAGAGGGGGAAGGGGGTTCTGGTCGTCTTTCAAGTTAATTACACCGCTTGAAACGCGGCTGCTGGTTGCTTGACTCCTCTGACTGCTGACTGCTGACTGCTGCTGCCTGCACTGTCAAAGCGTTCCATTTCAATTTATTTTCGGGCAAACTTCTAATTTATTTAATTAATTTTAGTCCTGCAGAAAAGGGTTGCTGCTGCTCCTGCTGGCTGCTGCGGTGGGGGCGTGGCCTTCTTTTAATGACAAATAAAATAAATTTTGTGCATTTTCCCTTTGTTAATATTTGTATTGTCTGACTTTCTGTCTCTCTGTCTGACTTTGTGGCTTGAAAAAGTTGGAGCTTAATTATTTGTTTTTCCCACACGTCGCTCGCTCGCTCTCTCACTCCCTCTCACTCTCTCCTTGTCTCTTCAGATTGTACTTCCCTCTCGCTTGCAAAGGGTATTATGATTTTTAACAGATTTTTGCCATGCAAAAGGTAACAATTTTCAACTTCATTTAGTTTCGATTCAGTCGCGGGGAGTGTTGGAAAATAGCTCGCATATGCTCACCAACACTACTCAAACATAGCAAACTGTTACCCAACATTTTTTCACAATGAAGACGGGAATAAATTTTCAGTCCCAGCAGGCGTTGATTTTACATTATTCCTTGACTAAACCTTTGCCAGAACTTCCATTCGAAGCAAAGTCAGAGCAGCGTTCAGATCGAAGCGAGAAAAAAAGGAAGAAAAATTTAATTAAGAGGTTCGTAAAAGTGTAAAAATACAACAATCGTGATTTAATCAAGGCTGTTTCCCTTTCGCAGTCAACTAGAGTCAACAATCAAAATGGATGTTTTCTGCGAATGTCTGTCGGGTGTGATCAAGTCCGGGAAGTACTTTGTGGGCATCAAGGAGACCCTGAAGGCCGTGCGCAACGGTGCGGCCATTCTGGTGATCATCGCCGGCGACACGAGCGTCGGCCTCAAGACCGACGTCGAGAAGAAGGCCAAGAAGGGCAAGGTGGAGGCACTGGTCTTCGCCGGCAGCATGAAGGAGCTGGGCCGCGCCTGCGGCAAGTCCTTCAAAGTGAGCTGCATGGCCATCACTGATCCAACGGCTGCTGCCGTCATCTGCTCTATGGTCGATGGCGCTTAGTTGATAGTTCCAAAGTTTCCATTCAATCGAATAAAATGCCTGGGCAATAATTTTGACAGTTGTCTCGACTACAGGGTATCTGAAGGGCATCTACCACTTCGTGGCAGGTTCGGTTGTGCTGTGTCTATTGTGTGGTCATTGTCTAATGGTTTCTGTGTTTGGCTTTCTTTTTCCATCATCCATTTTCTTGTCCCTTTTCTAGCGTGGGCGGAAAAGTTTTGCCGCCTGACAGTTTTTGGCCAGGGGCTCCCTCGAGATGAAGAAGTCACCTAATGGATTCAACCTTTTCCTTTCCTTCTGTCCCTCTTTTTCTGGGGACAACAACCCACTAACAAGTTAATTGAGAGCAATTTTCAGTTTTCTCATCGTTGAATCACATTAAAGAGACCGGGAAAGGGGAGAGGAGAAGGAGAAGTATTATATTAACTGTACTTGTAATTAAGAATCGACCGAAACCGATTCCGGGTGCGGACTACGGGTCTCTCTGGGACTTCGGGGACTCTGGGAGTCCGGGCTCTCGGTTGTCCGTTGTCCTTTGTCCTTTGTCCGTGTTCAGTTGCCCATTAAGGTGTCACAAATTGAAAGCGAGCTGTTAAAAAGGCGCTGCTTGCCGCAGCGACGCGCTTAAAGTCGCGCGCACAATCACTGACGCCTGACGACCCAGCCCCACCCCAGCGCACCCAAAAAAAGGGGTGGCAGAGGCATGGCCGAGGATGGGGGTAAAAAGCGAATTATGTCAACCTTTTGATGCTGTCAAGTGCCGCAAATTGAATTATGCACAAAGGAGAAAAGGTGTCGCCAGAGTCAACAGCCGTCTGTCTCTGTCGCTTTTCTCTCTCTCTCCATCCTTTGCCCCACTGAAGGACACTCTCACCAAAAAAAAAACAAAAACCTACAAAAAATACAAAGGAAAGCTGCTGGAGAGTCGTCTGTTGTGTTAAAGGATTCGCATTTGAATGATTTCGCGTGCGCGCGTTTTAAATCGCCCGCCCTGCCGCGTGGGCGTTTCCAGTCGCGCGTGCGGTTTTCTAATTAATTCTTATGCAAATATCGCTCTCAGCCACACCCACACCCACGCCCCCACCACCCAACCCCTCTAGGGAGTCAGGGGATTCCTCGGAATCCGAATCTCGAATCCCGAAACCAGAAACCCGATGCTCCTGCGAAGCCAATGGAAATCGCATTAAAATTTCCCGCATAAATCGCGATGCCGCAAAACAAAGGGAAAACTCTTTTTCCTTCGTCTAGCCGGATAGTGGGCTGTGGGCGGTGGGGGAGTTGCCATGTCAAACATGAAATTCAATTGTGTTTTTTTACGTGTGTATCTGTGTATCTGTGTGTGTGTGTCCTGTGTAGCATATGCGACTCAGGGATTCCAGGATTTGGAGCGGGTTTTGGTGGGGGCCTCTCGTGCATTTGTGCAAAACTTTCACGTTGACATTTCCATAATAATTTTCTTTTCATTCTTTTCCCATTTCACTCTTTCACTTTGATTTTTTTGTCTTTTTTTTTGATTTTGATTTCTTTTTTCGGCCGCAAAAAGTTTGCATTGCTTTTGACGCACGACTGGCTACCGGAAGTGGGCGGATGAACGGAAGAGGCCCCACTCCCACCCCCACACCCACACCCTCCCTTGACCGTCCCCGTCGCCGAGGCCCCTTTTTGCTCTGCTTTTGCTCTGCGTCCAAGCTGCCTTTTTGCATATTGATGAGAGGCAGAGCGAGATCCGTCCGTCCGTCAAAGGGGGACTGGGAGCGGGAGTGGGACTGGGAGTGGGAGTGGGCGTGAGAATGGGTTATCTGGGGAAGAAAATGGAAAATCTGAAATCCAAAATCTAACTTGAGGGTAGCCCTCGAGTGATGCGCGGCCCACGCACCGTGTGTCAAAATTGAATGACAAAACTCATGTGTGTGTGCGGCGGGAGTGGAGGGGCGGCAGTGAGGCCGCCCCCCCATTCAGAAACACTTTTTCGGAGCCGAGGCAGAGGCAGTGGCAGGGCCAGTGCCAGGCCCCCAAGCCACGAAAAATGCAAAGCAGCTCGGAAAACGTACGAGTATTCGAAACAGTTTGGGTCTCACGCAGCAACCGCCAAATCCATCGCATCTTGCTGCCACGCCCATATGCTGTGGTGCGTGTGTCCTTAGGCCTGGATGTCGTCCTTAAAGCAGTTGAGAACTTTATACATTTTTCATGGCACAGACGGGGGAAAAGCTAAAATAAAAACCGGGCAAAACAGCAAAATGAAACCGGGAAAAAAGCGAAGCACATACACAGATTTGGGGAGCAAAAATTTCCATCGTTATGCGGTCGGTCGGTCGGTCGGTCGGTTGGTCAGTGCTTGACGGCGCAGATTTCCCAGGGAAATGCAATCTAATTGGCATTTGAACTGGGATTTGTCATGGCTCCCAAAAGAGCAGACAGATAGAGAGACATTTGTTATTGTACGACAGTGGAAATAGAACTAGTGTCGCGATTAAAGGCAGAGCAAGAGGAGATCCCACCTTCCTAGTGAAACTCGAACCAGAACAAATTTCCATCGAAATGATAATAAATAATCTTCGACCAAAGGATGAGGGATAGAAAGAGGGTCTTAGAGACCGGAAATTGATGAAAATCTTCCATTAATTCAAGGTCAAAGTGAGCCCCCTCCACTCTCTCCTTTTCATTTCAATTGAAATTAACTTTCAAGTTCGGTTTGCGATTCGATTTGGCTATTTCAAAGATCTTAGATTTGTATGCCCTTTGCATCCAACCCCTCCCCCCAATGCCACCCCCCCCACCCCATTGTCTGTGTCATGTGCTGTACTTAGAATGCTATTAACTCCGAGGAGAGAGAGTTTCGAAGAAGAAACACACACAGCAAAATTATATTGAAACTTGTGCGGCTTTTTGGCTTTTCAGCCTCGCCGCCTTGCCGCCTTTTTTCGGGGTAATTCTATTTTGTCCTTTGGGGCCTGGGTGGGAGCTTTGGCTTTCCGCTTTTCGGAGGCGTCTACTTAAAAATACATTTACACTTTAATGACGGGGTCTGCCCCACAATGTGGCAGTGGCAGTGGCAGTGGCTGTGGCACAGCCAAAAACAAATCAAAAAGAAATTAAATGACCTTTTGCACATGGCAGACAATACTTTAAACTCAATGGGTGGCCTCGGGGGCAGGAGCAGCATAGACCAAGGGTGGGGCGTTGTGGGGAGTCGGCAATCGGGGGTCAGGTTCGGGTCATTTCAATGTGTTTGACTGTCGCCGTTGTCGTTGTCGTTTGTCCCCTACGTGACGAGTGCTGCCAATACCCAGGAAAAAAAGAAGAGAATCCGAAAAGGGAGCACAAAAATAGATGTAGAAGAGAGGAGAGAGACAGGGGGAGAAAGCGGGTAGCACAAATGTAATAAAAGGCGGCATCAAAAGGCCAAAAACACACACAAAAGGCAACGTTGCCAATACAAATGGCAGATCCATGGTCCCTGGTCCCTGGTCCCTGGCAGTGGTCCTTCTCCTGCTCCGTGGGCTAATGTTGAACCCATTTCAAAGTGTGTCCTTCCACCCTTCCACCCGTACAACCCTTGCCCCACTGTCCGTGTCCGTGTCCATGTCGATGTCGTGGTCCATGTGTCCGCCCCCCGTAAAAGAAAAAAAAAAAAAAAGAAGAAAACTTTTGTTATTCTTGTGTGCATTTCAATTCGCTTCTCCCTCGGACGGTCGGTCGCCCATTGACTGGGCCAATCACAATTCATATTTAATGCCAAGTTCGATTCCTTCTGCTCCTGCAGTGGCTTTCTGCCAGTGGCTGCCACCGACAAAGCCCCGACTTTCCTCGTGCCCCCCCTGCAGTTGCCGTTCAGCATTCAGGCGGCTTGCATTTTAATTTTCCTCTTTGTCGGACATGTCCATTGACATGGCTGGACGGGAATAGACGATGTGACAGTGTGGCCACAATGATCAGGAGAGAGGGGCAAGGAGTGTGGCCAGAGTGCATCCAGAGGCACTTTTATAGTGTGACCAGGCAACTCTTGAAAGAACTTTCTTTCATTCTAGCAAACATTTTCCTCTCCTAAGTGGAAATACCAAACTAAAAACATATAAAATACCAAAAAATACCAGTTTTTGTGATGCCAAACTGATGTTTAATTGGAAATGCAACGACAGTCCGCATCCAATATACTATATGCATGGGTTCTTTGCATTTTATGGTCACACTAAAAATTATACAGTATGGAAGGACACATAGAGAGTGAGGAGAGGCAGAGAATAGAAATGGAGAAGGGAAAACTTATAAAATATCTGCAAGGAATACAAATTCGATTCATGAATAAATTTTATGTACAGCCTTTGGCTGCTTTCTATTTTATGGCATGTTGTTTTCCCACTCTTTTGGGCCGGCTTCGGGGGGTGGGAAGGGTGGAAGCCAAGGATATCTGCATATCTCTTCTCGACTTTGGCATTGCTTTCGGTACGAAGTTGATGATTTACGAACAGACACCGACACACTCCCGTACTCCAGATAATTACGCGATGGTCTAGACTTCAACAAAAAAGGGGAAAGCGGCTTAGCCGATGGAAAGTTTTTCTGTAAGCAGGAGCTGGCAGTTGGATGCTGGATGCTGGATGCTGGATGCCAACTGGCGTTGGAGTTGGTGTTGCCTGTTGGCACTGGGGCAACATAATCACAAGTTAATCCGCCATCCAAGGAGGAGCCGGAGCTGGAGCCGGAGCCAGGCCAGAACTCTGTTCGAATGGAGATAAGATACACAACTTTCCAGATACTTGCCAGAGAGGGGGCTCGCGAGTGTTTCTGCTTCTTCTGGCTTTAAAGTGTTTTATTTTCGTCCCCTACGACTCTGTCTAATGGGGTTTCCGCATTCCCTTTCGAGAGATATTTGCCCCACAGTGTGTACAGGCCCAGTCCCTGTCCCAGTCCCTGCCCAGCCCCTGGTCATCGATGGGGGTCTTTGTAAATGTTTGCAGCCCTAACAATGTTATTTACAGCAGCTGCCGCCAGGTGCGAGGCTTCGCCCCCAAAAGAAGGCAAAGAAGCGAAAGGCGAACGGGTCCTCCGGAAAGGACAAACAAAAAGCTACAAAAGCAAAAGAAAACGAAAGGAAAGGTAAGGTAAAAAAAAAGCGGGAAACCAATTCGACGAAAGGTGAAAGGTGTTGGGCTGTTGATTCTCTCGCCCCCTTAACCCCTTGCCCTTGCGCCAGGAGGACGGGGCCATGCCCCGGCCCGACTGTGGCAAGAGTTACGCAAATTGCTGAGCTGGCGGCAAAGGCTGTAAAATTTTATTGAGCATACACGAAGCATGAAGCATTGTGGCACGGGGCATGGGGCATGGGGCATGGGCGGCGCACTGGGCGACGAGCCACGACAAATATGCGGTTAAGGGGAGGGAAATGAGGGGTCGGGTCCTGGCTTGGGTATGGTAGGCCGCATTACGGCCTTAATTTTCAAAAGAAGCTTTGATTTGCCATCACCCCCGAGGAAGGGGGCTGGGGCGGGGGCAAAGGGCGTTGCGATTTATTGTCAAGTATAAAATGTTATGGCCATGAAAGGAGTGGGACCACCTGCGGGACCAGTGGCTAAAACAGTTATTTGCACTTGCCCCCGATGTGCTCCGGCTACGTGCCGAATCAATTGAGTGACGGCTACTGCTGCCACTGCCACTGCCACTGCCGCTGCGGTGCGGTGCGGTGCGGTGCGGGGTGGCAGACAGCTGTAAAATGGGGCAGCCATAAAACGGGTGGCACTCGGCGGTAGTGGGAAGCCCGTACTGTAGTTACACATAAATCATTTAAGTCCGCACCGCTCCGCTCCGCTCTGCTCTGCGGCTCTCGTGACTCCTTCGAATCTATGCAAAATGTTTACTCAATGCGCGGCCTGGCCATAAAATTGTTGTAAATTCGTAGCAGGGGACGGGGGGACGAGGGGACTCGCACCTGCCACGCATGCCAAATGAACTGGAGAGATCTTCGAAGGCAGCAGCCTCCAGCCTCCAGCCCTGGCTCTCCGCCCCCGCAAATGATGCATATTTGATGCTTGTTTTACATATGCCAACAGCCATACCATCCAGGGGACGACACATGCTCGCGAGAGCACAGAGACACAGAGACACAGAGAGGGAGAGAGCAGGAGAGGAAGGGTGGGGAAAATTTGTCACTGACAATTTTCATTAATTTAAAAAGCCAAATAAATTGTGCCAGCATTCAACCGCAAACACCCACAAGACACACAGGTATTTCGCTAGAAAGGAAAAGGGAAAAGGCAGACTGAAGAGATACCTTTTCCGATGCAGCCTCTGGGATCTATGGTTGATCTATGAAGAAGGGGCTAAGGGGTAAGAAGATTGTATTCGTATTCATCGGTGGGCTCTGTGGGCGGAATAATGATACCCGCTTCTGGAAAAGGGTAAAACAAGCACACAATCACGCATCCCGCAGCACACGCACACGCACACGCACTTGCATATCATTAAAGAGTAGTTAGAGGAAAGGGAGCAAGACGAGGGAGTGAAAGAACGATGGTAACAGGGAAGGCTTAGAAGTGGGACCTGCCGAGGCGTCACGCCCACACGCACATTAGCTCTGGAACCACCTGCCCAACCGCCCACACAATCAGATTTCCCCCGAACCTCCTGGCGCCCACGGAGCCAACCCACAAAGAGCTGCGGTGGGTGTCGGAAAAAGTGTCAAAAATGCGTGGAAAATTCCGACGAACGAAACGAAAGGCGCCCCACAATGGCATGGATATTTGGCAGAATTTAAATATGCATGAAATCCTCATATATTTTGGTTGAGTTACAAAAATGTGGACATTCCCGAACAATTCGCAGAAATAATGGTCGTGATTCCTGATGATTTCGTTTCGGTAGCGGTGTAAAAGGGGCAAACATGCTGCTTTTCCTTGGGAAGCCAGTCTGGCAAGCAACTTCCATCGGTTTCCAGGACAGCACAGCCTTTGTATTGGGCTGGCATTTATTCTAGCATAACTTTTTGAGTAGTTTTCCGTGGAAAAAGGCAAGCAAAGAGTGGCGCGTGGTGCGTGGCGCGTGGCACATGGGTGGGGGAGTGGGGTATTTCGGGGTCAAAGAACTAATGAAATGAAAACTCATTAAGCAACAACTTTGTTGCGATTTGTTGTCGCTGTGACACGGTTACTGTTACTCCTCCCAGCATCCGATGTCTGCCCCTGGGACTCCAGGGGAGCGACAGGACACAGAGGAGAACACTTCCTGGCAACACACACACAGAAATGCCGAGTTGAAAAGTTAGCGGATCCTTTTTGCTAGCATTCATGCTAATAATTTGATGGCACAACGGCACCGAAACGAGGACGACGAGTCCTCGACTCCTCGACTCGACATCTTTCGACACCCTTCTGCAGGGGCCATCGCTGCTCCAATTGCAGCAACAGCATCGTTATGGTATAAAAAGGCAGCCCCAGAAAAAACACACAGCAGCAGGAGCAGGAGCAGGAGCAGCAGTTGAAAGCCATTTCATGTTGATGTTGCGTTTTCATTACGCGCAATTTTGGCAGCCACGCCCCGCCCCCTGCTGCCCCCTGCTGCCTCCTGCTGCCTCCTGCTGCTGCCGGCTGTTAATTTTCTTTGATGCCGCAGCGCGAATTGAATTAAATTCTATTAAAAAAGTCACCCGAAAATAAACGAACACAAACACACATACAGACACACACACACACACACAGGAAGAGAGAGAGATAAAAGTATTTTTGAAATAAAATATAATTTCATCCGGAACTCAAACTGGAAAATGGAGAAATGGAGAAATGGGGAAATGGCGGCGGGCAGACACTCACCTGCAAATTGGGCGGACAATGATCCAATAGCTCCAGCATATGTTTGATATTCTGCGCATCCTGTATCACAAAATTCAATTCCATATCGAATTCGCCGCCGACCAACTGGAAAAAAAAACGTAGAAAGGAAGGAAAAACATGAGGAAAAACTGTATGCAGATACGCCAGGAAAGTGTTGCTGCAACTGTTTCAACAATTAGTGCCACACCAAAATATCAATTTAAACAATTTTAATATAATAATGTTTTCATGCTTTTTCATCTCTCGACTGGAAAAAGTGCCAAAAAACGTTTTCTGTACAGCAGATTTGTAATTGCCAAAGTTTTTGAATTGGAAATGAATCACATTTTCAGCTCAAAGCGAGGGGAAACGCTGTAGGCCGCGGCATAGGCCGCAGTTCTACCTTTATAGTCGGTATACAACCGAGATTATTTATGCAATTAATACAATGTATTATGATAATATATAATAACCGATGGAACCGTTTGGGACTCCGTTTTTACACATTCGAATTTATCTACTTCCATTTATTACTTGCAACAGTGCTATTATTGCTCTAGCTCTTATAGTCTCTGAGAGTCGTTAAACAGGACGGACAGACAGACATGGCTGTATCGACTCGGCTCTTGATGCTGATCAAGAATATGTATGGTTTATGGGGTCGGAAACACTTCTTTCTGGGTGTTACACACATCCACTCCCTCCACAAATCGGGTACAAAAGAGTTCAAAGTCAAGGGTTGGGTGTGGGGAGGGCTTTCGGTTATAGAGGATATAAGCCAAAGCCTCAACCGATGCTAACCGACGGCTTAAGCTGTGCAAAGTTTCTCTCCCATCGTTCCAGCTGCCATTTAAATCAATACAAAAGCTAGCAATTCTTATAATTCTGTTCAACGTTTCATTCCCATCGTTCCAAGTGCCATTAGCGCAAATGTAAATCGACAAAAGCTTTCGGATATTTAAGAATTGTGAAAATAATGGATTTAGTGAGGAAATTGTTTGGTTTTTCTCTAGTAACCAGAAGATCAGCTCTTCAGATGCCATATATATGGAAATGTGCGCTAGTTTTCATAAAAAAAGTTGCATTCCCATCGTTCCAAGTGTCATCGAAGCTAATGTGGCCCGACAAAAACGTTTGGACGCTGCAGGATTGTGGGAAAAATGTAGATTTCGATATAAAATTGATTGGGTTTTCTCCTGTGTTCAACTTAAAATCTGTTTGATGGGTAATCATCTGATTTTCATGGCTCTATTTATGGAGAACGGTTTCCATTACCCTCTCTGAAGCCTCCCCTTAGCAGCGAAGTGTTTGCTTACAGCCCCAGGGATGGTAGAATGGGAATCGGAATGGCGGATGGTGGATGGTGGAGTGTGGATGGGCGAAGGGATTATCATTTAGCGAACCATTTGCTTGCATCAAGGATGTTTTGGGTAAAACCATCTCGCCATCTCCCCATCTCTCTCCCTACTCCCACTCTCTTTCTGGCACTCATTCTGTTTAGTTTTTCGTGGGCTTAGCCTAAGTACAGACGGAGTGTGTTAACTGCTTGAGCGTGTCCTAGACACATCCTTGTGGCAGAGAGCAATCAGAGCGCCCTTTCAGCAGCGCCAACAATAACAATCGACAGTCGAGAGAGGGTGGGCTGCTGGCTGGTGGCTGCTGGCATGTGCCATGTGGCATGTGGCATGGGTGGTTGAGGAGCCTGAGTCACGTCACAAAGCGGCGGCAGCGAAGGCGACTGCGATGGCGGCAAAAAAAGGTTCTAACTTAATTATGCCAGGCGCCAACGAAATCTACTTGCCGCCACACCACACACCCTGCACACCCTGCACACCCTGCACACCCTGTACACCCTGAAGGACATTTTCAGGGCCACGCCCCACTCGATGGGCTGTCAATAGATATTTTGTCTGCCGAAAAATGGTTCTACTTTTCTGGCGAATGCTTTTTGCGCGCTTTAATAAAATCAGCAAAATAAATTCAATAAATTGATTAGAGAGGAAACAGAGATCCAGAGAGTGAGAAGGAGACGTATCTCTCTCTCCCTCTTTTTCAGTCTCAGTCGCAAAAGTGTTACAAGTGTCTCTCTTTTACGCTCATAGAAAAATCCCCAACTGTATTTATGTCTATTTTTGTTTGTTTTTCCCGCTTTTCTTTTTCCTTTCCTTTTTTTTCTGCGTAAGGAGTTTTCCCTTTTGTCATGGGGGCACGGCGTCCGCCAGCTTGGCGCCTGGCCTCCACTGGAGACGTCTCACGCTCTCCCTCTCCCTCTTCCTCGCTCCCTCTCTCTGTGCTCCACTACTCTCTGTTGTGTGAGTGCACTTGAGCTTGTTTATAATTATGTGGCAGAGGTTTTCCGGCTGCTCCCCTTGGCCGCCTGATCCCTTTCTGTGGCTTACGGCCACGGCCACGGCCAGAGGCAATGCGATTTGCCTTATCACCTGGCAACAAAAATCATTGCCAGATGGAAAAGCTGCAGAAGTGCCAGCAATATGGCCAACAATCCCTGCTGTGGGGGGCGAGGCGAGCCAAATCAAAGCCCAAGAACACCTCTCACCCCTGCGTCATCCGATGGCAATGAAAACAAGCAAAGGATCTCTAAGCCTCTCGGATTAGGGAGCAATTTATAATGCCCCCAAAACGTGGGGGCAGCGGCAGCCACATTTCAGAGCAGCCTCACCATTTTCAGCCTTCAGAATGAGCTCAAGAGATGTTCCTTGAAGTAGGAAAAAGACTATTCCCTTTGAATCTTTTCAAAATCATTTTTCAAAAATTTCAAAAGAATTTAAATCGAGGATTCATCGACACCAGGTGGTGTCAAGCAGGGTTCAAGGGGCATTGATATCGATTTGTCATGGCAAACGTTTCACATATTTAATGCATAACCGATTCGTAACCGTTTCATAGCCGCCTATATCTGAGGGATCTTCCCCATTGGCCTCTTCCTGCACGTCCTACTTTTTAAATGGAAAGTTTTGACCACTTTCCGAGCCGAAAAATGTAATATAGCTGCAGCATGGTACGCTTTTGTCCTTCTCTGTCCTACGTCTCTTGTGTACCGAAGTATTCCCAGGGACTCCCGGGAGAACTAACGAATTCCGATTATGTATGGACCCAAGGATGGCGAGGAAAACTTCCAGGCAGGCGAAAGCAGAGTCCATAATAATCAGAATCCAGCGAAAGGCAGGTACTACGAGGGGAGAATGCTCATTCATATTTAAATTAAACTTTGAGGAAAGTTTTGTCGTGGTGGCGGCTCTGGCTGCCATCCATCCCTCCATTCCTCCACCATCGCTGCCCCCCAATTAGGGCAGGCGTGGCCGCCCATGCCACACCGTGCTGCGGCAGGTCTTAGTACAAGCATTTTAAACGCCGCTTAATTATATTCGTCGCTTGTTCTGATCCGCTGAAAAGCCTCGTACATTCCCCTGGGAGCCGCCGCTGCTTCGCACCTTTTTTCTAGAACATTTAGTCAATTTTGAAGTTCATTTCGAAAAAGTTTTTCTTTTATATTTCTTTGGTGGCGCTTCGCTTTTTCTCGCTTTTTCTCACTTTTTCTGGCTTTTTGCTCGCTTTTCTTGCTGCTTCAGAGTTTCTACGTTTCATTTGTGCTGTGGAAACTCTGGCATTGACGTGTCGCCTGCTTGTCACCTTGTTATCCCCACCGCACCACACCACCTACCCCTGCCACTCCCTGGCGCTTATTTAAAGTAAATTGAATTTCTATTTTATTTAAAATGCGCATTGAGACGCACTAAAAGTTCCTCAAGTGGCAGCGTTTTGTGGGTCCCCCGAGAGGCGGCCGGGAGTCGGGAAGTGTGCGAGTGGGCGGGGAGTGGGCTGAGAGAGAGAGAGAGAGAGGGAGAGAGACTTTTCACACGTCTTTGTCTTTCCGTTCTAATTGTTTTCGTTCATTCTTCTTGCATTTATAGCTTGAAACTTGATCTGCGTCAAAAGCCAGGTGTTCAAGGAGCCAAAATGACAGATTCCGTTTCGTTCCTCGTGTAACAAAGATCCGGTGACAAAGTGTTGTCCCTGCTATATGCTCATCTGCCAAAGGAATTTAAATATAATGAATTATCGATTTAGGGAATACATTGGAAGCCAAGCGTTTGTCACACTTGATTCATTAGCAAATGAAGCAATGAAATGGTCCTCACTCGTCGCATTTGGTCTCTGATAACCTGCATTCCCTCTACATTTCCACATTTCCGTATTCCAATCGCCTTTTCCGTTTCCCCATAGAACTGTGATTACGCCTATGCCTATCTCTGGTGAGAGGAGATTCACAGCAATTGAGTGAATGGTGAATGGCTAAGCCCCAGACCCCCCCAAACGAGGCCTTTATCATCACTCCAAAAAAAACAACAACAAAAATTTAGGGAACATTCTTAAGGGGCGGCGGCAAGAGCCTAGGCCCAGCATTTACCCCCGGATCCCCCTTCGACTTTGTGCCGAATTTTCTGGCTTTCGCAACTCCCACTCCGCCCGACACCGTGCAACGATGGCATGGAGCCGTGGAGCCGTGGAGCCGTAGAGCTGCCGTTGCCTGCCGCTCTGTCATTAGGGAATATTCGCAGTTTTCTCGTGGTTAAGCTTTTAAAACAGTTTTGAAAAGTACACAGGCTCGTGGGTTGCCTCATCCCCGAGTCCCTGCCCTGCCCCCACCCCCCTCCCCTTTTTCTGCTCCTTCTTATCATACGTAAAAATTGTTGCCACAGTTTCTGTTCAGCTCTGCTTTTCTTTTTTTCTTTCTTTTGGTTACTTTTTAGTTTCGGTTTTGGGTTTTGGGTTTTGGGTTTCGTTTCTTGGCTTCTTCTTGAATGTGTGTGTGTGTGTGCCAAGAGAAGAAATAAAAGAATTGCTCGTTGGGGAAATTTTCTTGCTCAAGTTTTTATTGTTTTACTTTTCTTTCTGTTGTGTTGTGTTGTGTTTTTTTTTTTGGCACCTCTTCGGGGGCTTCCTTTGGCGCATAGGCAGCCAAAAGGAACTTGGGAGATTACTTTTGATTGTTCTATTTGAATATTTTAAAGCTGCCACTGGCATTGCGGCTCCGGCTATTGCCTGATGGTCTCATTAGGCTGCGGGTCGGCCCGGGTCGGGTCGGATCAGGGCTCCCTTTGGTCGAGAAATTATTGATGGATCCACACACACACACACACACACACACACACACACACACGCACAGGGAGAGGGGGAGTGCTGCTTCTGCCACTCCCATCATCATTTATCATCACGAACAATTGCCCTTGGCTTAAATATTCGCCTATAATTATTGCTCTTCTGCCTGCCCCCGACTCTCTTTCGCTTTCGCTCTCTGTCTTGTGTCCTGTTTTGTTCTGTCAGATTGATGAAAGGATTCCCTGCCACACTCACATTACTGACAGACATCAATCAGAGATGCTTTTGGGCACAAAAAGGAAAGGCGATGGCAAGGCAACAACAAACAGGGGAAAAACAATAAACAAAGAACGAGAGACATGTATAGATTCCCACCAGCCCCCCCTCCCCCCTTGCCACCTCCCTCTTGGAATTCGACATTTTTTCTGTCTCTCTCTCCTGTCTTTAATCTATTCTATCTGAAAGCTCTGAAGCTTTGCTCGGCTATCCTTATCAATATGCAAAAGTTCTACTCCAGCACAAGCCAAGGAGATGGGCGTGGGGGCGTGGCGGCTTGGCGGCGTGGGGCATGTGGCAAGCTACGAAACTTTTGGCTAGGCAGAGGCTGATTGAGTACATAGTCGAGGCGGGGCAGTGGAAGGGCAGGGGGCTGTTCTGCCACGGGAAAATTGTTAAGCATAGACATTAAAATAAATTTATGCCGTAAAAATCCACACACACACACAGAAGGAGAGAGGGTTGGGGGGGGGCGTTGACTGAACACGGAAAATGCCTGAAAATTGTTTATCGCCTGGAAAAAGTTTTCAGTTTTCGCCTTTTGCTTCCCTGCCCTACCCTGCCCTGCCCTGCCCTGCCCTTCCCCCTCGAAAACACTCTTCTGGTGTTTGTTTTTCCTATTTTTCCATTGCATACTTTTCACTGCATGTGTGTGTGTGTGTGTGTGCATCTGTGTGAGTTTTTGAGTTAATCGAAAAAGTTAATCATCGAAAGTTTTGGGGTGCCACACAAAAGCTGCTCGGTCATTGCAAAATTTATTTCACAGAAACACAGAAACACAAAAAAACATACAACAACAAAAGGAAAAGGGAAAAAATAAATGTGGAAAATCCAACTTAAATTGGAAATTAGAAATCAAATGTAAAGTCACATTTGAAATTTCCACAAATGAGAAATACTTTTGATTTATAGTTTTTTTCTCCGTCCCAAAGGTTACAGCAATTAATTCTGGAATTATTGTGCTCAATGCACGTCCCACTGTACCGAAACATAGCTACATGTACAATGTATATTTTCCATAAATTAAACATCAATTATCCAAGCATCCTAGCTGCTTGGGCACTCTATATACCCGTTTCTCGCCTGTGCCTTCGGTTCTGCTTGATCTAGCCTTCATCCTCTTTAAACCCTGATAATCTTCAACTAAATTTAATCGATTTAAACGGCCGCTAATACCAAACTTCGAAACAGCCACCAGTAAAAGTAATTCTACAAAAATATTTAAAATATTTAAAACAGATTTTCCACTCAACAAAGCCGCTAAAAGGCCTCTCTTTGGATCATTACTACAGTGGAAATACCATAACAATTTCTTGAAAATAGCTCTTATGTTGTGTGCTCTTTGAGAAGTCTTGTTCAGGTGCACGCGTCATGCAGTAGCACTCCACGGTCGCTGGAAGAGTGTCCTCCAATAAACCCAGAAGAATGCTACCGCATTGGCCTACATTTGGGATTTATTCGAGTTGGGAGGCTTACAATTATTTCGTCTTACTTGATTGGACACCCAATCAACGTCCCCAATAAACGACCCCACACAGATTTCCCCCCGACACCCCGACACCCAGCGACACCGCGTCGGCGGAAGTTTTGTGACTGGCAAACATTTTGCGGGGCGAGAAATTGCATTGCATATTATTTGCTGATTGATTGAGTGATTGATTACGAGGCGAGGCATCTTCCAGAGCATGGCCCATGCGATGCCTCTCGGAGGAGGCATCACCATCACATCATCATCATCGTCGTAATCATCATCACGTGCCCGTAGATACTTGTCGTGTATTTTATAGGCCGCCTTTCCCATTGAAAGCTTTACAAATTGTCATTTGAGCCAGGGCGAAAAGGAAGAGCATCGGAGCAGCATCGGGGGGGGGGGGTGGTGGGGTTGGGAGCAGCGCTGAGAGTTATTAAGTGCCAAATGACAGTCCTCCGTTCGTCCTTTGACATTGACTTGACTGCTCTTCCGCCCGCCGGGGGCGCCTGCCGGGCCGCCCACCTCCCTCGGCGGCCATTAGTTTGTCATTGTCTGCGACATCCTCGACTTTGAACGTCAATAATTGAGCGTAAAATATGATTTTAGAAAAAAGAAGAAGAAAAAACATTGCCAGAGAAAGGCAAAGAAAACCAGCCCCTCCCGCCCTTCGGTGGGTGGCAAAGGGGGGGGTGGAGAGCACCTCCTGCACTTGTCTTGATTGCTGTCTGGGATAATAATGGTTGGAAAGGAAAAAAAATGTTCTTTCCGGAAAAACCTGTTCATTTTCACCACCCCTTCCCCCAGCCACCTGCCACCAGCCTCCATTTTCCGAACGCCAGCCGCAGAGTTCAATTTGGGAAATGTGCAAGGGGGCGGTGCGGGTGGTCGGGGGCTGCTTGACTGCGCTTTTCAATCTCCACAAAAGGGCAACACAGCAAAAGAGAGTGGGAGTGGAAGTGGGGGTGGGGGTGGGAGAGACGCATTACTCCCGAGCAAAAGCCAAGAAGAAACAACAAAATGAAAAATTAAGAAATAATAATAAAAGTAATGGAAAAGCAGGGAGAAGCCGCCGCGAGAACGAGCAGCACCCGGTGGCTGCATTTGTCTGCCCCGACGTATTGTTGCCACACCGATTGCGACCGCAATTCATCAGGATGTGGTCCGCAGGAGCGGCAACGGGAGCGGCAACGGGAGCGGCAGCGGGAGCGATGTGATTGGATTGGAACAAATTAGATGACGGGATATTAATCTGGCATCCTGCCACGGAGAAGGATTATTGATGAACGGCTTAGGGCTTGCCCCTGCCGTGGTTTTCTATTGGCTTTTTATTGTTTTTTATCGATTGAGAAAAGATTTGGCTGTGGCTGTGGCTCCAGGCCTGCGACATGGCAATGCCCAAGGCCATGCGTTAAAGTGCTTCCTGCCCATGGATTCACTCGAGATTTGATGAGCCGGAGAGCCTTAAGACTGGCCATGGTCTAACTTGACTTTGGCCATGTTTCTCTTGCTGTCTGCTGTTTCTGCCTGTCTTTTTTCCTGGGCTGCTGTATCTTTGGCATTCAGTGGCAGCTGCAGCTCTACTGCATCCACTCATGCATTTTTCACAGCGTTTTCCTCGGGTCTCTTTCGTTTTTTGCCTTTGCTGCCAGACTCTCGAAAAATGTTGCCACGTTTTGTTGCACAAACAAACACGGACAAAGGGGAAAACGGAAAACGGAATAGTATCGTCGCGCGCCACTCTACCAGAGTGTGGCGAGCACTTTGCGACTTCCTTCTTGCCGCAGAGTGGCGGCGGAGTGCAGGGGGCGGGTGGGGCGGCAGCGTTGGCTGCCACTTCGTTTTGGCACAGGTAAAGACAAAAGAAATGGAAGGAATATTTTCTCTCTCTCTCTCTCTGTCTCCCATTTGCGGAAAAGCCAACGGCCTGGGAACACCGCCATCTTCCTGCAAGTCAACATTTTCCAGTTTTTTCTCCACTTATTTTTTTTTCGCAAAAATTAGACAAAATTAGCAAAGAGAAAAATTAAAAAAAAAGCGTGGCTTTCCCGAAGGAGACAAAACTCTTGAAGAGCCAAAAACCCACAGAAGGAGGGAGCACAGAGGCGGAGGGGCGGAGGGGCAGTGGGGCGGTGGGGCTCCTGCCACTGCCACTTTGCTTAATTAAACGCGCCCGTCTCGTTGTGGTGCAGGTGGGTGGTGGGGGGGGAGGGGGTGAGATTGAAAACTGTGCCAAGTGGCGGCTCCAGTCGACACTTCATGTCCCCCCCCCCCCCCACACACACACACACACACACACAAAGTTGTGGCAATTTTTAATTTAAATAATTAAAGAAAATGGTGCTTAGAAAGAGCCCTAGAAGTAGATGGAGAGGGGGATGGAGAGGGGATGGGGTTGCAGATGCAGGGCTTCCGCCTTCCACCTTCCACCTTATCCTTCGACCCGTTTCTGCAACACTTTACACTCTTTGCAGCAGCTCTATATCTTCCACATCGTGGCATCATCAGCATTTGGCATCAGCATCAGCATCGGCATCAGCACTTTTCATTTTAGCACCTTTCAGCAATAAAATTTTCTGCACAACTCGACAGTTTTTGCGCTCTCTCTCCGCGCCCCAGACAAAAGGTAACAAAAGCTAGCCCCCACCCCTTGGAGAGGGGGAGAGCGAGAGAGCGACTAGGACTATTCGTAGTTAAAAGATCTACACGGTCTGATAGGCGTAGACTTTTTAATGAAAAGCCAAAGGAGGAGAATATCCTAAAGAATGGCGAAAAGACATGAACGGAGTCTTGTCTTGGAGGCATCCTTGAAGAGGAGCAGGACACGGCTGCGATATGTTGCCGCAGATAAGGACGGATTCGCAGCTACAGCCTTCCTTTGAGAGGAGAGAACGGGCGTTCCTGAGGCACGGATGAGCACGGAGATGGTGTGGCGGCGATAAGGTCACTTTGGAATACGGAAAGGGGGCACCAGAGAGGAGTGCGCTCTCTCTGGGGCTCTTTAAAGAGAGACCTGGCCACAGAAAGAGTTCTCGGGAGAGCTTCTCTAATTGAATGGCTTCAAATGGGAATTTGGCTTCAATTCATTTGTTTTTTCTTCGGCCAGGATTCCGGCACGGACAAGTCCAACTAATTAGGTGCCAAATGTGGCAGAGAGGGGCGGTGGAAGAGGGGGTGTGCACAAAAAGTCAACGATTAGCTAATAAGACGATTCGGTCAGACGTTGGAGGCGTGGAGTTACTGGATCTGGGGGGGGAGGGGGACTGGCGGTGGGGAAAACTTTTGGCATTTTTGGCCACTTTGTGAAATTGTTTGCCATATTTGCAGCTGCTGGAATACACACACACACACACACACACACACACACATACTAATCAAATAAACCGGAAACGAGGCGACGAGCCACAAGCAACAGCAAACAGTGTCCTGCGTGGCTGCTGGTCACGCGTATTGAATATAGAATATGCCAAAGTGGAAAGAAGGAGAGAAAAAAGAAATAGAAGAAGTAGAAGAAGAAGAAGAAGGGGGAGAAAGAACTGGAAGCACACAACAGCAACAAGGAGTCAGGGGATGGGGCAGGGGATGGGGATGCGGATGGGGATGGGGCAACATACATGAAGAGTCTTTTATTAAGTAGAAGTTCATATCAAGTTACACACTTTGTGGCAGACAGGGAGAGAGAGCCAAACCATGTGGCAGCAGCCACTGGGAGAAAGTGGGGAGAGAGAGAGAGGGAGGGAGAGATGAAGGCTGAAAGTTTGTCAAGCTGTCGCTGCCATTTTTCGGAGCCATGGCAAGTGGCAGACTAATTAATGAATTGGCATAAGTTTCTCGCAGCCATTGCCCCCCTCTCTGCCACCCCTTTGTACACAACATAAATGTCAAAAACTATGTGTCATAATTTACTTTCGTTGTTCTTTCTGTCGCCGCCATTGTGATGAAGTTCCGTTTGCGGACCTTAAGCCAACGCATACAAAGGACCCTACCAGATATGCGAAACCGAAACCGAATCCGAATGCAAAATTTCAATCAGAAAACGCACAAGCACACGCATACAGAAATTCCCTCAAAATGTAAGTGAAACTTTTGCTAATTGCCGACAAACCCCGAAACCAAAAACCATCGCCACGACAGGAGCAGGAATGTCTGCCAATTAGTTCGGCAAGGACTAGGCATTGTTATGCGCTAGATGCCATCCAGCACGTTCTCTCTCTCTCTCTCTCTCCATCTCCATCTCTCTTCGACCACCCCTTTCACAGGGTTAACCAAGGATCGAGAAAGAGCAGACGGTGGATGGAAGGTTCCATAGAATGGTGCTCTTGAATGTCCTCTCAAGATTCCAGAACTGAACGCTTTTCGGTGTAGAAAGATCCCCGAAAGGGCCATGGGGCTAACGTTCTCAAGTGTTTATGCCCAGATGGGACTTTTATGTCTGGGATCTGTCTTTCTTGGAATGAAACTATGGGTACACGATGCCCTGATGCCATAATACTCGTATCCACACAAAGAACATATAATACGCTGCTACAACAAAATAAACGGATAGAAAAGAAAAGAAAAGCGAGAGAAAAGCGAGGGAAAAGTGATAGAAAAACGAGCGACAGGCGAAATGGCATGGAATACTGCGGATAGGTAGGGACAAAAAGGACATTAGCCGCATTTTGTCTTGGAAACCACATATACCAACACCAGCAGCGGCAGCGACAGCGACACACACGTGTCCACGTTCTGCATGCCACTCACGTAGAGGGGTGGCTGGGGGGCATGGCATGGTGTGGCTGGTATTTTTGTAGCTAGTTTAAATGCTCAACGCCATGCCATGCTCATTTTTTAGTGAAGTTTTATCCAAAAGACAAAGTCTACGACATGTACGTGCAACAACAAAACAACACCACAAGGAGCGAGAGAGAGAGAGAGAGAGAGAGAGGAGAATGAAAGACAGAGATAGATAACTAGAGGGTCCGCGAGATATCCATTTAGATGGATGATAGAGCAAAATAACGAAGGATAACAGGACTCTTTCCACCTGTCTCCGTCGCCGTCTCCGTCCCTGTCTCTCTTTCTCACGGAACGGAGAGAAAGGGAGACTGTAAACTAGCGAAACATTTCCATCTTTCTCTCCGACAGAGAGACAATGAATTTCAAGTGCCAGAATGTAAGGGCCGGCGTCAATTGAATCGGCCAGGGAGTGGCCTAGAGGAAAATATGCATTTCGGGTCTTTGCGCAATGTTTCGTGTGCATTCAAAGTACAGTCACGCAGTGGGGGACTACTCAAAAGTCATGTAAATCCATACCAGCCAATGATGATGCCACTCCTTCTCTCGCTCTCGACTGTTTAGTATTCTGCGGCTTTTACTTGGCGCACAAATTACCAATTCAAATGCAAATCCACATCTGGACAGCCACTTGTGTGTGCAACAGCAGCAGAGGCAGTGGCTGTGGCAGTGTCAGTGGCAGGGATAGTGAAGTTGCTTCATAATTGAAATGAAAACTGAAAACTGACCGCAAAGTGCCACAAAAATAAAAGAAAATGCAAAAACAAGGCAGGACACTAGAAGACAGGCGGACGGACAGACAGACGGACGGAGTGTTGACAGAGTCGAGTCGTGTCATGTCCGTGTCATCGTGTAATAAATCTAATCCGAAACACACAGAAAATACAAACACTATCCATGTGTGTGCGTGTGTGTGCGGCCTCTGTATTTGTATTCGAGTTTAGTTTTTCGCCTAATAAACTGTTTAGGTTTTCTGAAAAGCAGAAGGCAGACACCCACACACCCACACACACACACGACTGCATAATAAGCAAGTGCTTGAAGGGCTGTGCCTCCAAAAGCAAACAACAACAGCAGCAGCAGCAGCAGCCCTGCCACTCGTGACAGAAAAGCCCACCTCAACGATTCTGTTTGACTAAGAGCTGGGGCCAGGGGCATGTGTGGCATCGGTGGTGGTGGCAGTGGCATGCAACTGCTCGACTGCACGACTGCACGACGTGTTTGCCGCTCCTGGAAAGTGTACGCAAATTTGCATAGATTGAAGCATCACGTTCGCGTCTCACCTGCACAGCGAAGGGCAAGGAGCAGGAGAGCGAAAACGAATGAAGAGCTCGGAAAGCAAATCATCGAATATCTGAGCCACAAAAATCGATAATTAGTCGATTGTTGGTTCATAATTTGCATAGTCCACACGCAAAATGCTGCAATCAAGGCATTAGCACTTTTAACTGGCATTTACGATACGCAAATATCAATAAACAATCGATTGTCGATGAATAAGTCCCTAAATATTGTCATCTTCGGTGACCAATCGACTTTGTGGGACACAAATATCGATATAAATCGAATTTCGAGGATCAGTTCTTTTAGAGTTACAAATATCGATAGGTTTTATTGTTCTTAGGATGGTTACATCGCACTGATGGCCTTCATTGATGGCTTTACAGCAGTACAGTACTTCCATATATTTACCCATAGAAATAGTGGAGTGCCCTCTCGAAAGACACAATTCCCACTGTATCTTAGGCCTGTGACAGCCACTTGTGGCCACAATTAAAGCAGCCACACGCATCCCACTCTCTGTGTGACAGTAGAAGCCTCCCCACCCCGCCCTGGAAAGAGTATCCACACTTCTTTCGGTCTATGGCTGGCTGGCCTTACACTGTTTTAGCTCTGCCTCAAGTGGCAGGCACAGCGAGTACTACAAAAGATGTACGAGACACTGTTGTTGTGGCTGCTGTCGCCCTCGAGTGGTGGGCAAAGGGAAAACTTTTCTGCTACAGCGGGTGGGCGGTTGGGTGGAGAGGGGGGAGCGGTTGGGTGGTTGGGTGGTTGGGCGGCTGGGTGGTTGAGCTGTTGAGAGGTTCTTGGTGGTTAGAAGCTGTCGCGAACACAGTGCGCATCATAATTATAAACGCACTTGAGATGGGAATTAATTATACAAATTGTGAGCAAATCGAAACGACCGGGGGGGCAAAGCCGAGACGAGGCCTGCCAGAGGACGGCAGCCACATTAATTAGCGTTCATCAATCATGTTTGACCGCAGCTCCAGCTACAAAGGAGTCAGTGGCGAAGGACGCTCAAGGAATCAACGCCCACAATCACACGCGCAATACCAACATTGCAGCCCATCCCACCGCTCCTCTTCGCCCACACTTCCTCGCTCTGGTACAAATATTGCGCAATTTGTCGTCATTATCCGGGATATTGAACCTCATAATGTGCGTCGACATCATCAATTCAAAAAATTGTTGACGCGCCACACCCCACCGCCACACAAAGGGGTGGCCAGGGGCGGCTAGGGGCGGCCAGGGGCTGTGGTTGGGTCGAGGGAGTGGTTGAAAATCGATTAAGGTTCAAATATATCAATTGGAATGGACAAAAAATGAATCAAATATTCAAAAGATAAACTAGTCATTCCAGTAGTTTATCGAACTTGATCGATTTTCGATGAATAACTTTGATAATTGTTCGATAAAGTTCTTAAACCTACAAATATCGATAACTATCGCTCTCTTGAATGTTTGCCATTCGAAACCAATCGAATACCTATTATATTTGTATCCAAAGTGCATTTCAATCTGTACATTGAATCAGTCCGTCGTTTCCATCAATTACTCAGCGATTGCCATAGATAATCGCACTATCGATGGCCATTTTTCGCCACCGACAACTGCAATCAGAGGCAGATATTACTTCCTCCTGTTTATCTGTGGCAGCCCATCGATAATTGGAAGGAAGAAAATCGAGTGGGAAGAACCCAATCGAATCGATTTAAGACCCCTCCCACAGTTTCCACGGCGGTTAATGCGGTTCCGTTTCTGCCATTCCCACTGCCACTGCCACGTCCACTCGCATTCCCATTCCCATTCCATTTCGTTCCATTCACTTGGCTCCATCGTTCGCTCTGCTTCAGTGGCAGACAGAATTGACAATCATTTTACACTTGGCAGGATATTATGTAAATTGCTTTTCATATTTGTGCAACATTTAAATTTACACACGCACACACAGAGGAGAGATCCCAGAGCCCAGGGACCAGGGACCAGTGCCCGTATATAAGCGGATGACAGCTGAGTGGGAGGCAGGGGCAGGAAGTTTTGGTGTTTTGGGGTTTGAGGGGGTCGGGGGCAAGTAAATCACGACTCACGGCCGCATTTGGTGGATGGTGTTGATGTCAAAGGCACAGAGCTGCGGGGAGAGATTCCAGCAACATCATTATAACGATAGGCAGAGCAGGGCGGGCTGAGCAGGCCCCCCCCCCCCCCCCCCCCCCCCCCCCCCCAAAGGCTGATTGAATGAAAGGCCGACCGACTGACTGCCTGAGCGACAGGCTGAATGAATGAATGAATGACTGAATCAGAGACTGACAGAATGAGTGGAGGCCGCAGGGACAAAATTAACGATGCGTAAAAAGTCGCTTACGCCGTCGCTTCCATCAACGCCTCAAATGGGGCATGCCCCTCCAGCCATGGCTTGCAGGTGCGCCTCCGCTTTAATGGGTATATGGCGGTCGAATACAGATTGATCTCCATGCTGGCTGGCTGGCTGGCTGGCTGGCTGGCTGGCTGGCTGGCTGGCTGCCTGGCTCTGTACTTTGTTTATGGCTGATTGTGAGAAGAGACAGCATCGCCCGCCCCTGGGTGTGTCCTGTGTATTTCTGCCTTTTTTTCCCCGCTTCCTTTACTTCTTTCCATCTCACTTGTTCTCTGTTCTTCCCACTCTTTTTGTTTGTTAGTCTGGCAGCGGAAAAAAAGGGAAAAACGTGGGAGAAGCAATCGCAATGTGTCAGTTTTAATGGGCCTGCAATTGCCGCAGGCAGGCGCTCGATGCTCGATGTCGGTCTCCATCTAGCTCCCTGCCTCCCGCCTGTCTGCCTGTCTCCGTCTCTGGAGAGAAGATATTGGTGGAACCGATTGGGTGTTAAGTGCATTTAAAGCCAAAAGGACCCGGATACGGGCCAGGACTCTCAATTAAACCACGCGGCACCCGCCCCGGGGGGCACTAAGCAACGATACGACACCCATCCATCCATAAGTAAAGTCCGAGACCGAAACCATATTAAAGGTGGGAATACAAAAGAATATGGAAATACGAGTACCAGCTAATTGGAACTCCGACCGTCAGACTGATTCGATTCGATTCGATTCGTCAGGCAGTCAGCCAGTCAGGCAGGCAGTCGAGAGGCAATCGACTAATTGGTTTAATATTAT
Organism: Drosophila persimilis; assembly: GCF_003286085.1. NCBI lineage: Eukaryota > Metazoa > Arthropoda > Insecta > Diptera > Drosophilidae > Drosophila > Drosophila persimilis. The sequence goes on along the minus strand of NW_020825442.1, from coordinate 95,295 downwards.
GCATACGCTCCGGTCGTATCGTATTCGGTGCTGTACGCTTCGATTCAATAGAATCCCTTCCACAGCTCCGTCCACAGATGATTGTGCCTTTGTCGGTACTTCGCTTTGATGGCCTATCGAATGAATGCATGCCTTTGACTGCGATTACTCGCAGGCTTATCGAATGGTTGCGATTAAAGCATCCATGGAATGTCAGGGAATTCCCTTAATGTATAACGATGCATAATCGAAGGTATCGAATCATAATAATCGATTCCCTATCGATTACTTACCGATTATTAATCACTTTCACACAGAACTTGTATTAATCCCAAAGCGAATCTTTTGCTAAATACAAATAAAACGAATATCGCCATTTCTGCGCTCTAAAAATCATAAAAATTGACTGCTTTTTTAATTTCCCAATTTACTGAATTCAAAATAAACACATGGAACGCATATGGATGAGTGGCCATGTAAGCATAATCGAATTAGTGCTCAAAGTTGTATCGATTGAAAAGTTTCATAAACAAAAGCCACACGCAAAAAACCCAAACAAAATTCGCACTTTAATCGATTTTATATCGTGTGAGTGGGTAATTCCTTTAACCTGCTGGTAAAATGATTAAAATATAATTGAATAACGGGTGTAATCGCCGACTGTACTGTCCGTTCCGTTCCGTTCCGTTCCTCCAATCGGAAAACCACTACACCTGTCGCCCGGGGGCCATGAATTGAGGCATAATTGAATCAGCATCATGGCACTCGGCGTCCATCAGGAGATGCATTTTCCCCACACACACATAATACGAGTGCCATCCGTGCCCATCCGGATAGCTGGACATCTGGGGACTGCACCTCTGATCCTGATTATGATTTTGACTTTGATTTTGGTTCCCATAATCCGTCGCTCTTCAACAGCTCGAAACTCACCTGCAAATGGAAGACAAGAGAAGCGGAAAAATTGGTTAGGAAAATTCGTTGCAAAATACATAGAGCGTTGGTGTGTTTCGGAAAATATGCGACAATCTTTAGGCACAGAGGCCGTGATGCTGTGATGCTGTGTGTGTGGGGGTCTGGGGAATGGCTTATGGTCGGTTGACTGTGCCATAAAGTGGGTCAAAGGTCTCTCTCCCCCCGTACAAAATGTAGTTATAAAATCCCAAAATCAGCTTTCCACACGCTCCCCCACACGTACATACATATATGTGTGTGTGGAAAATGTATTTGCCTATTTACAGCCTATTGCACATTTTGATGGCCAAAACCCCAGGCCCAAGAAAAAACGAAAACCAAAAAAAAAAGACTAAAAACGGAATAGAAAATTGTTGGAAACTTAGTCGAGCGCACACCGAAAACTAAATTGAATTTAGCAGAGGGCGATGATGATGATGATGGGAATGGGAAATGGAATGAGGGAAAAAACAGGCCAGACTCTCCCAGTCTCTCCCCCGTCTCTATCTCTCTATCTCTCACTCCCCCCTCCATTTTTGGGTGTGTTTTTTGTTGTTGTTTGACCCTCACTCTGGTCCCGACTTACCGAGAATGCTTTGAGAAATACCAAACACTGTATAATGCCCTCCATGGTGTCGCCGGTGAGGCAGAAGGTGCCCGTCAGGTGGCGGCCCTTCCGTCCCACTGTGGCCGCCGCCAGGGAGGCATGCACCAGGGCACGCTGCTCGATGCCGGCGCTGCCCTTGCCCCCGCTGGCAGCGGTGGCGGCTGTGGCGGCAGCTGCTGCAGCGGTGGCCACCACGCCGCTCGTCAGCATCCGAGGCAGCGGGGCGGCGCGCATCAGCCGCTCCAAGGAGTCCATGTTCTGTGCGGTTTCTCTATCGATGTTTATCGGTTGATTGTTTTGTATCGATTAAAATCGTGTGCTTTTGATTTGCTTTGCTTTGCTTTGATTTGATTTGATTTGAGGGGTTTCGGTTTCGGTTTATCTTTTTTTATGAGGGGTTGAGTTTTTCGTTTAGTTTTTCACTTTTGTTGTATTGTTGTTGCTGTTGTTGTTGTTGTTGTTGCTGTTTTGGCTTTGTTTACTGGTGGTTCCTCTGGCGTCACACATATTTTATTCAACTGAAAGCATATTCGTTTGTTTCGTTTGCGTTACACCAAAAAACCCAACACACTCGACAGATGCTCGAGCAGGAATGGGGCGGGGAGAAGCTCGCAAAAGAATTTGCCAAAAACGGAAGGGAAACCAAAATCGAAAACTGAAGACCCGGAGACCTAATCGGTGACTATCGGTCGACATCGAGCGCACAACTGGGAGCGGCAGGAGAGGCTGTCTGGCTGCTGGTCCGTACAGCCACTGTTACAGCCAGTCTATTGTATAGTTTATGGGCCCCGCACAGTCGCAGCATGGGCCACTATCAATGGCCTAGAAGTAGGCAACGCGAAGGCCCCCATAAAACCGACACAAGAATGTCCCAAAGATGAGCTGCAAAATGCAAAATGTCACTGCGTGATGTGCGACTTTGTGGGCATTGGCATTTGGCACATTGTTGGTTCAGAAATATACGAGGCAGAAACAGCAGCGGCAGAAGCAGAAGCAGAAGCAAACATGACAGCAATACTCCTGCGGAGACGATGGCGCTCCGTCATTCCGTGCTGCACTGACCGCTGGCTGGGGACTAATAAAATTCAAGCTAAATGGTTGTTAAAAATTTATAGCAGACATCTAGCATCCAGCATTTTAAGAGCCTCCGCCGAAGACACTGCGAAGGAGCGGGGAAAATGCCGGGAAAGGCAAGGAAGCGCCAGTCAAAAGCTGACAAAGTCCTCTGGCATTCAGGGGATATTCCGGCATTCCACAGGCTGCAAAATTGTCAAGTTTCACTTTTGGAAAAAAGTTTAAGCGCTTCTTCGATAAACTTGAGGCCTTCGAGACTCCCTTGATATCGATAAGTGCAAATTCTTCTCGATTAGACACCATTTAATATTGTTTATCGAATTCTGCTATCGATATTTAATCGATAACACATGGCATATCAAAATATAAACTTAAACTTTGAACAAATTCAAGTAGAAAACGATTTGCTGGTTAACTTTTGTCGCCTGTCGCCCACAGGCAGGCCTCATGTGTGCCCCCCTTGCCCCTGCCCCTGCCCCTGCCCCTGCCCCCTTGCCCTCATCTCTGTAGCTCATCTTTTACGGTTCTGGCAGCAGTTACAGTTGAAGAAAAATAAGCATACAGTCCTTGGCCTGTGGGCTCTTGCTGTATCTCTGGCTCTGTCTCTGGCTCTGTCTCTGGCTTTGGCTTTGGCTTTGCCTGCCATCATCCGTTGGCTCTTCCGCTTCCATTGGCCCTGGCGCTTCAAGCGTAATTTATCTGCTGATGCTGCCCCAGAGAGAGAGAGAGCCACAGAGAGAGAGAGACAGAAGGAGAAACGTTGCTGTCAACAGGAGCGGGGGCTGAGGAGCCTACTACGGCGTGGAGGCATGAGGCGGCGGAGGGAAGTGTGGTAAAATTTATGCAAACCGACGTATGGCCAACAGGATGAGAAGCAGAAATATGCCAAGAGTTTTGTTTGTGGGGAAAGGACTGACTGTCGAGAATGTCGGCCGAGGGGGCTGTGTGCGCGGGTGTGGGGGTGTGGGGGTGTGGCACACACACAGTGTATTAACTGCAGCTAAATCAAACTTTTGAGCCAAGTTATGAATTATTTGCCATTGTGCAGCAGGCGAAACATGCCTTTGTCGCCAGGCCAGAACCAGGACCAGCACAGGAAGTTGCCTCTGACTTTTGCCTCCTCCGCAGAGGAAGGACGTACGATCCAGAGATCCTTTTTAGCATCACCTGTCCGTGTGCCTATCCGTGTGCCTGTCTGCGAGTGTGTGTGTGTGTGTCGAGTCATCCTCTGCCCTCCTTTTGGGACCAGGCCAAGTCAATTTGAGCGGCATTTTGTTGCTGTCCGTAGGCCCCTCACAAACAAGAGAATCCATTCTTTTCTGTTTTTCTGCCTAGCTGTGATGATTCGCCATTTGATTCGCCTCTGCCTCGGCCTCGGCCTCCGCCTCCGCCTCTTTCTGTGGCACGTAAATTGAATAGACAAGAAAAGCAAAAGACCAAAGTTCGGGCCAACAGCAGAGCAGGAAAAAAAACATCAACAACCATACAAAAAAAGAGAGAGGAAAAATCAAGGGGGAATTCAAGCAAAAATTAAGTGAAAATAATAAACCCTTGGGGCGGCGGACAGCACACACACACACACACACACACATCGTGTGGCAAGGAGAGAGACCATTACACACACGTTGGCCATGTTGCCACTGCCACTGCCACTGCCACTGCCATTGCCACTAGCTGGCATTACAGTTAATTAAAGGTGACCCAAGGATCCCTCCCCACTACTTCCACACCCACACCCAGTGGCAGACAACTCACACACACACACACCTTGGGCCGGAAACTAGAGGAAATTGAGTGAAATTTGAGGCGAACTATTGCAGGAGCTCGCTTTTAAATACTTTACGCTATTGGTCATCGGTTATCGATAACTGTGCTTTGAGGTGGCATTTTATCGATAGCTAATTGAAAAATCATTTCTTAGGCTTCATTTCGATAGTTATTCATCTATCTTAACGATACATAAGTGAAATTCTATCGATAAATGTGTTATTGTTCGATGGAAAAAAGTGTGAAGAAATCCCATCAGTTTTTAGTGAATATTGAGGGAAATTCGAGGAGAAGAATGGAACATTTTAGGAGCAGTACTTTGTACTTCCTTTCATTTAATTGATTCACCCATTGAAGTAGAGAACAACTAGAGATGTGCTTTTAAATTATCGAAGATTCTTGATGACAAAGTCTGAGGAAGAGCGACCACACGTCTGGTTGCTCTTCGTATATTTTATCATATCCTTCGTGATTATTATCCGATTTATCTACCATGATTTATCTATAATTAATGACCTTAAAAGTGGGATTACCCATCAAACAGCAACGTGAAATGGTTTTAAAATTTGTAGTAAAAAATCGTCATTGAATCTGTCGATAGATGGGCTTAAGAGTGGATGAAAATATTTATCTACAGAAGCTAACGATTGCCGCCGCAGCCCAGTGTTCTGTGCGGCAGAAGAGTGCTGCGATTGCTGCAAGAGAGGGGCTGCGGGCAGACTGGAAACTTTGCAAATGAATGGCAGGGCATTGGAAATAATGAGCTGTATTTACATTTCAAAGCCCACAGACTCGGGCGAGTAGTCGAGCAGGCAACAAAAGTTTTAGCTGAAGGATTGAGTGGGGTCGGTCCCGGACTTCTCGGGGTCTGTGTGCCTCTGTCGGAGCTCTTCGTTTGGGGGTCTGTTGGCATTGCATACAATTTGTTTTATGGCCATGGCGTGCACATTAAACGCGCACTTAATCACACGCACTGGGCGTGGCCCCACCTCTTTCTCTCCCTCTCTCTCTGTCTCTGTCTGCATCCCCGCCTGCCGCTCCAACAACAATCGTCTGTGGCGACAAATCAAATTGATTTCACTCTGGATTTCGCATCTTTTTTTCTTTTCTCTCATTTATGTGCCTCTTTCGCCTTTCGCTGTTCGTTTCGTTTGCTTTCGTGCCTTATTAAATCACTTTTATTGCCATTGAAATGTGCAAAAGTTTTTTGTGTGTGTCAGAAAAAGAAGAGACCAGGCGAACAGACCAGGCGGACCGACCATGCGGCGTATACGTAATATGTAGAGGAAACCATTCATATTTAAAGGGAAATTGCAACAGAGTGGAATGGAACGGACTGGAACAGAAGGTTCAACTGGAACAGAGTGGACAAGAATGGAATTGAGTTAAATGGAAATAATATTCTGTGAAAGACGGCCCATTAATGGATTCTCTCTAGGCCTAGGCGCTGTCTTTTCCCTTAGGAATGGTGGGAAAGGAACACGATTCCGAAAAAAAGAGCTAATGGAATGCCGAAACTGTAATGGCAATCGACACATCCTTCGCTGGAAAAGCCCATATGAAGGAAAAGTTTAAATTCTGGATTTATGAATCCTTCTACTTGCCCCCCTTCCCTTCCCTTCCCTTCCCGTGTGGAAAGTTAACCTAAGCCACAACTCAATTTGTAATGCAATTTTTCAACAATTTCCCCGTCGCTTATCCCAGAATTTTTCTAGTGGCCGTGGCAGGACCGACCGCATCTCAGCGAGGCGTGTAATTAAATTTTCATGCCACCTGCAGCTGCTGCCACTGGGGCTGGCTGCTGCGGCACAGAGAGAGAAGCCAAGGCAGCGTGCAGCAAGTGGTGCTGCGGGGCTGCTGCTGCACGGACCACTGGAGGAACACAGAAGAATGGCCGGGGCGAATGGCTGCCGGGGCAGGCATCAACGCCTCCGAAATGTCGGGTCAAAGCAGGCGGAAGTAAATGCCGGGCCCTTCACTCGCTTTTCAGGCTTCAGGGCTGTTCAGGCTTAGATCGTTCTGTCAGAGAGTTCGTAGTGCTCTTGAATCTCACTTCAGTCCCCATCCACACTCCCATAGACAGACTCTAGAAACTTGTGCTTCGGAAAAAAGGAAATCGCCCGCTCGAAAGATGCCCAAGGAAATGCCATGCGAGCCGCGGGCGTCGAAGGGACTGCTACCGCCCGAATGCTATGATCGCACCGGGAAAGTGGTGTATTTTGAGAATGCCGCTTCAAGAGTGCCGAAGGTGGAGGCCGCCCCCTGTGGCGTGCGCAGGGACAGGCCTGTGAAGCCCAAGGACGCGCAGGGCAAGCGCATCCTGCCGCCGGGCACACGTCCGCCGGGACCTGTGCCAGGGGCTCTGGCTGCGGTGGCACGTCGCATCGGCAGCAACAAGCCGACGCCCAGCCAGAAGCGGGTCGAGTCCGGCAAGGCCACGTTCTTCCACGTGCAGGGCCAGTCGTGGGAGTCGAAGGGCTTTGCCGAGCTCACGACGGAGGAGCTGGACCGGATGCGGTCCCTGCGGCCCAAGACCGCCGACGAGAAGCGGTCGGAGCAGGCCCAGAGGCAGGACGAGCAGCGCTTCCAGACGGAGGAGACCGAGCGGATGCGCAACTACTTTCACAGCATCGACGAGCGGCGGCGCGAGAAGGAGCGCGAGCGCCAGCGGCAGCAGGACGTCGAGGCCGCCGACATCGACGAGGAGCAGCGCGCGGAGGCGAAGCGCCTCCAGGTGCTGCACAATTCGCTGAACGCCCGGTACGAGAGGGACGAACGGGTGCGGGAGGCCACCAAGGCCATCTCGGAGGCCAAGTGCAGCGCCATGTGGACGTCCCAGATACAGGAGCGCCGCCTCCTGGACAGCATCCAGCAGGCCTACGACGCCCAGCAGGCGCGCAAGAACCTCGAGTACAACAACAGCAAGTGGGGCACCGCCGAGCAGAAGGACGCGGCCGACGAGAACAAGCGAAAGCAGTTCGGGGCGGACGTGCGCCAGCAAATCCTCGACCGCCAGCATATGCGCTACGTGGCCCAGGACCGGCAGAAGCAGGAGGCCCGCGAGGTCCGTGCCGCCGTCGACGAGTACAAGAAGGCGGAGGCCCACAACATCCAGAAGATCTCGCAGGGCAAGCTCAACTACCGCGAGGAGCTGGACAAGTACAACAGGCTGCACCGCGAGTTCGTGCGCATGATGTGCCTGCAGGACCAGAGCGACGAGCAGCGCGCCCACGACTACCTCATCCAGAAGGAGGCCAAGCTGCGGGAGGAGCGCGCCGAGATGCAGGCCCACCAGGCCGAGGTGAAGCGCCAGCGCGACGCCCTCTTCATCATCCAGCAGAAGATCCTCGACGCCAAGGACAACCACGACGAGATGCGCTTCATCGCCGAGCACGAGCGGCTCGAGCGCAAGTACCGCGAAACGGAGCGCCTGGCCGCCGAGAAGGAGCGCCGCATCGCCGACGAGCTCCGCAAGGGCAACCTCGAGCAGATGGAGCGCCTCAGCCAGATGAAGGCCTGCTACTATGCTCAGCGCGAGCGCGACACCAAGGAGATGATGAAGTTCCGCGCCGAGGAGGAGGAGAAGCGCAAGCTGGAGGTCGAGGCGGACAAGGTCAAGCGCGAGAAGCTCCGCTCGGGCGTCGCCTGCCAGATGGAGCAGCGCGAGAAGGCCCGTCGCCGCGAGCTGGAGAACGAGCGGCTCGAGTTCGAGAAGGCCCGTGCGGCGGAGGCCCAACGCCAGACGGAGATCGACACGGTCATTGCCGTGAAGCTGGATGAGCTGACCAAGCGCGGATGTCTGCCAGGGCAGGCCCTCAGCACGCTGAAGGGTCGTGTGGCGAATGCGGCCCACAAGAAGCTGGGAGCAGAGCTAGCTTAAGCACACACCACACACACACCACACACACACCACACCACAGCACAGCACACCACACTCGTTTACACACAAAAGTCCTCTCCATACACGCACTCTTACGAAGATGACAATGGCACTAAAACACACACACAGACAGAGCACACATACAAATGCATAGAAATGTATGACAGAGAATCCCACGAATTAAAACTTGAAGCATACTCTGCGGTTGTGCAACTTTTTGTTGCAAAATGGGAGAGAGAGAGAGAGAGGGGGAGAGGGGTAGCTGGGGATGAGTATTCCATCTATATCCTGTCAGTGGCTGTGGCTGTGGCTGTGGCAGGACTCAACAAGTTACCACAGAAACAGCGACGGAGAGGGGCGCTCATTAAATCCACAAAACTAAAGCAAAAACAAAAAATTACGAGTAGAGAGGATAGGGGGCACGGTGGCACGGTGGCACGGGGGGGTATAAGTGTATCGTTGCAACTAAAAGGAAACTTTGATGCTGCAAAAAACATACATTCAACGGGGGAAGCGGGAGGTTAATACAAATCTCTTTATAGGGAATGAGAGCGAAAAGCTGGTGATATCCGCAAATGGGAAAATGGCAATTGTGCAAGCATCGAGGATTGTGTGGTGGAAAGCACAAGGACCGGCACAAATTACCCGCAAGTGAAGGGACACAAACAGAGCGAGTTTTTCGCAATTACATTCCGAAAATGATGCGACGATGGACCAATAAGTTGCGTAACCAGCGGCTGGACAGATGTCATCTGTCAAAGTGTATAAATTTCCAATAGAAAAACAAGGCAAATATCGCAAAGCAATGGGGGAATGACACGACTATCGGTGGTGATAGATGGAATATATATGGAATTTTTGGCATTTCTGAGAGCAAAAGTACCCACTCTTATCAGCAAAACTCAAGTCGAGCAATCATGCACATGACATGTATGTTGTTTTCAAACATTTTAAGCTCTTTTCACTAGTGTAGAGCGCAAATACTTTGGTTTTCCGATGAAATACAACCAAACGATGGAATACAAGCCTCTAAGCTCTAGAATGGGCGGTAGCAGGGAAATACCAGCAGCACATTCAGTAGATTAAGTAGAGGGGAATATAATTCCAAGAGCCACTCCCCTACTCGTCCTCATATGCCCATTCCATGCTCCTCTCTCTCCTCGCATTTGAGTGTTTTTTGTGTAAACTCAAAGTCGGTGGAGATTAATTCGTTGTACTTGCAGCCAAGTCGAAGTCTGTGGCTAATATGTCTTTGGGTATTAACCCAACGATAGATAAGTGTGTGGCATAGCAGTCGGGGGCAGGGATTAGGCAGAGAGAATGGCAGGGGCAGGAGCAGGGGCAGGGGCAGGGGCAGGGCATTTATTTTACTTAAATTTTCTTAAAGTGAAATAAATTTGGCAGATTACGATTCCGATATTTGGTCAAATGTTGCTGGTGGGTCGAATGGGTTAAGCTCTTGGGCCATGACTGAATGTTGAAGGCGGCCTAATGATGCAGAAGGAATATTACCCTTGAATGCCGTGTCCTTGGGGTAGCGGATGGAAATGGATCTCTCAGCCTTTGCTCATTATAATTGCAGCCAAAATCGTAGCATACTTTCCTGGGCAACAAAGAAATGAATGGCCAAAGGATCCGGCATCCGTATTCGCATTTGACAGGCAGTCAGGCAGACAGGACGACTGACAGACAGACAGACAGAGGGATGGGCGGGGGTGGCAAATGGGGGGATACATTCATGTGTGTGGCAGGAGAACGGAAAACAGAGAAAAGGACAGAGAACAGAGATCAGAGGGAAAACAAACAATAGTAAAACTGATTAAGTCGAAGGGAAAAACCACATCAAGCTAAACGATGATGAAGAAAAGACCAAAAGATTACAACAAAACGTTGAACGTTGAATGTTGAATGCTGCTCTCCCCTTCTCACCCTCTCCCCTCTCTCTCTCTCTCTCTATCCCTGGACACAAAAGAGGCAACACACTGGGGGGATGGCAGCAGCAGTAAAGGAAAAATGCGGGCCAAGGATACACACACACACACACACACACACAGAAGCGCACACACACATGTGCACGTACGTTTGTGTATCTGTGGGAATGGTCACAAGAAATGAAATCGAAGCAAAATTCTCTGCTATATAGAATAATTGAAAGGATATATCCCGAAAGGCGGGCGGTAGTCGTCCTGGGCGGCTGCTGCGACAATTTGTAAGATATGATAGTAATGCCCCTCCTCCCTTTCTCTCTATCCTGCTGGTGTGTCCCTCCTTTTCGTGTGTGCTACCGCCACCAACAATGATGGCAAAATTAGTCATTGTCCTGGGCTCCTGCTCCGGCCCTTTGCATATATGTGTGTGTGTGTGTCTCTCTCTCTCTAGTAGTCCTGACAATTATGTACAATTTACTTTGCATAACACTCGAGAGCAGGGCCGAGGTTTAAAGCCAGCAGCAGCAGCAGCAGCAGCAGCATAGCCAGGACCTAGTTAGCATATTTGTTGTTCCTGGGGTCCTTTGGTCCTCCCCCAAAAGAATTCCCCGAGTAAATTCAACAGAGCCAAAAAGTTAACCAACAAAAATATCCACAAAAGTGCAAAAAGTTGATGGCAGGAAAATTCAAGCCCTGGCCGGAATAGAAAATAGAGAGAGGGCAGAAAATATAGAGGAAAAATAGAGATGCATGGCAGGGAGGATTGGTCTAGGATTGGTCCCCCCTCGGTCCAATGGATAAACACACGCATAAATCTGAGCCTCCCCCAAAAAATATGTGTACAAAACATTTGCCACAACTTTGGGCATGTCCCTCCCTTGGCTCCAGCTTCCAGCGTCCACTGGCTGCTGCTGACCCTTCCCCAGGCCAGTGCTCCTCCAAAAATATTCGTATGCAAAATCTATTTGAATATCATCGCTCTCTCTCTCCATCGGTCTCTCTCGGTCTCTCGGTCTCTCGTTCTCTGGAACCTCTTGGCCACCAGAGACAAGGAGTGCGATTGCTTTTGGCTTTGGTCAACTTTGCTGCAAAAAGTTTTCTGTGGAATTATTAGAGGACACAAAAGGCTTCATCTGCTGCCGAATGTGACGAATGTGCTGAGTGTGTGTGCGCTGTGTGCTGTGGTGGAGATATTCCAGTGAATTTCGGATTAAAACGGAGAGTGAGAGGAGGAGAATGGGCGAAGGAGAGCGAAAGGACAGATGATTAAAGACGGTTGATCTCCAAAGACTGTAGAACAGGTAGCACATCCGAAAAGAACCGATGATGTCTGCTGCATGACGCGTTGGACGAACAGTCTGTTTTATCTGCAGGAAATTACTCAAATATTGGGTCTATATTGCCTCCCAAGGGGAATGCTCCGTTGTGCTCTCGCTGGAAGAACCGATGATATCTCTTGCATAACGCGTGTGTAAATAAATAAACAAAGCAAACACGTAAAAAGGGGTACATCAATAATGAAATACAAATATTAATCGGGATTAAAGAGCCCTTCAAATCGGAAAGAAATCGAATCGATAGAGTTCTTGTTCGGCATCCGTAGGGGGAGGGGAATCCTTGGAATATAGCTTGTAATATTATTGTATTTGTCGATGGGATCCATGAAGAGAGCTAAAGATTTCAAGAAAGGTGTGTGGGTGGTTGGGTGGTGCTGCCAAGGTGCTCTTTTCTGTGATGGAAAACTCTGGTGAAAAGTGTGCGATGCGATGCGAAGGAAGAGGGAGAGAGAACGAACCAGTGATTGAGTGGTGATTGAGTGATTGAAGAGAGAAAGGTGGCTGGGTGAAAGGCTGCTCCCGTGTGCTGCATCTTGTGGCAGGCAAATGGCAAATGGCAGTGTGGCAATGTGGCAATGTGGCAATGTGGCAGTGTGGCAGTGTGTGTGCGGGCTACAAAAAAAACACAGAAACCGACTGGAAAAACAAAAGAAAATTCTTCAAGATGTGCAAATTCTTTTGTGACGCAAAATGGTACGTTTTTTTGTTTTTGTTGATTATTCGATTTTTGTGTTGGATTTTTCACTCTGATTTTCTGATTTTCTTTCGTGCTGTTTTGATGGCAAGGATCCGTGGATCCCTGGATCGATGTGTCTCCAGATTTTTGCTTTGCTAACCTTGTGGTGTGGGATGTTTTGCTTTTGTGGGCAATTTTGTTGTGATTTTGGTCGCATTTGGCATTTGTTTTTTTTTTTTTTTTCAAATTGAGTTTTTGAGACTTTTGATTGATGATTGGTTTTTGATTTTGATTTTGTTGATTTTTGATTTTGCGATGCTTTTTTGGCGATGATTTTTTTGTGGTTTTTTTTTTGCGGTGGTGCGGTGGTGCAATGGTGAGTTTTTGCTGAGTTTTTTTTTTTTGATCGATTGCTTTGTACAGGTGTTGGATGAGACAGTAACTATCGAGTATCGGATATCGAATATCGGATAGCGAATATCGAATTTCGAGTATCGAATGTGGGTTTTGGATTTAGAATTTCTCCGATATGCTATAGATGCGCTTTACGCTCACGCACTTGCGTCGCAGACGCTCGCACTCGATCTCCCGGAAATCGGCGTGCGACGTGGCCGCCAGGCCACACCCAGAAATGGAGTCCGAGTGCCCGTTGCTGGACGCCGACGCCCCCGTCGCTGTCCCGATGTCGATGTCGTCGATGGCTATGTGGTGGATGCGTGGCAGCAAGGCGCTGATGTTCGGCTCACTGCTGTGCACCGTCGTCGTCGTGCCGTGTGTGGAGGATGCTCGACTGTTGCTGTTGCTGTTACTGTTGCTGTTGTAGGAGAGATCCTCCTCCTCGTCCTCGTCGTCCTCCTCCTCCTGTTCGTTGTCGTAGAGCTCCTCCTGGCGCTGCTGCTGCTGGTGGTGCTCTTCTTCCTCGCACTGGGGACAGCCGTTGTCGCTGCCGATCAGCTCCTCGTCGTCCTCGTCCAAGACGGTGTGGGCGTGCGACTGGTGACTGATGATGGCGCGCTTCAGTTCCAGGAGCAGCGGGGAGGGTGCCTGCAGCTGGTGCGGCGCCACAGCCGGGGGCTGGCAGTCGAATAGGCTCGAGGACGACGCCTCGGTGGGGGGCACCACGGGCAGCGGCTGGTGGGTGATCACCGCTCCTCCGAGCAGACTGTGCCCCGTGCTGGCCCCGGCTTCCGGGTAGATGCGATTGTCCGAGTTGGTCGAGGAGAACTTCGAGAGCAGCGACTTGGCGCTGGCCTTGTTCTTCAGCTGCTGCTGCTGAAGGTAGTAGAAGTCGCGTGGCAGCGACGATGTGGCATGCAGCGGATCCTCCGGATCGTAGTAGCCCAAGGCGGCCGGACGGAAGAGACCCGGTGTGCTCAGCGAGTGCTGCTGCTGCTGTTGCTGTTGCTGTTGCGCCTCCTGCGAATGGGAGTGCGTGTCCTGGTCGTACGAGTCGCTGATCACACTCGCCGTCGAGGCTGTGGGCGTGGCTGTGGTGCTGCCCAGCGTCGACTGGGAGCCCGAGGAGGCTGCTGCAGCGGCAGCGGCGGCGGCGGCAGCGAATTGGGCGCCCAGCAGGGGCGTGAGACCCGCGAGGAACTGTTCCTGCTGCTGCTGCTGGCGCTGTTCGTCGAGTTCGCGGCGGTAGGCCTCGATCTGGTCGCTCGGCGTCGGGGTGTTGCTGTGGATGCAGCCTTGAAAGAAATCCAATGCTTCGTACAGGATAAAACACAGGCCCAGGACAAGAAATGTCTCCATCATCAGGAATTGAAACCCATTTGGAGAGAGCCCGACAGCGGAAAAAAAAATGTCAAGAGAAGAGTGCGAAACGAAACACGGAAACGGAACGGACCGTAGCGGAACGTAACGGAACGTAACGAAACGAAACGAAACACCGCAAATCGCGCAAAACGAAACTGAACGGAACGGAACGGAACGAAAACGAAACGATTACCGTTCGGGAGTGTCGACACTCTTTCTTTCTCTTTTTCTGTTTCTAGCTTTCGTCCAAAAATTGAATTTCGTTGCTTTTAACACTTTGGCACTTCATTTTCCATTCGTTTGTTGCTTTACATTGCTCTCCTCTTGTCTCGCTTTTTCTCCCTCTTTCTTCGTTGCTTTGTCGTTTTATCCTTGACTGGAATGGAAATTGAAATTGAAACTGAAACTGAAACAGTGCGAAGAGCGGCCCGTCTGCCTCTTTTGTTATTCAATGCAAATTAATTTCGAATTTGTTTCTTGTCGTTTTGTTTGCTTTTCGCTTTTTGTGCGTATTTTCCATTTAATTTGCATAAAACTAATCGCAAAGGAGTTTCGTTTCCCCTTTCGGCGTTCTCTTTCTCTAAATGCATTAGTTTTTAATTTTTAAAGCAACTTTTCGTTTTATATTTTTTTATAGCGTGTGCGTGTGTTGGTAAAGAAACGAAACGGAATGGAACAGTTACAGTTACAGGCACAAGCGCACATACATCGAGAGACAAATACACATAATTACAGTGGGGTACATAACGATAGATACAACAAACATATACTATATACAGAGCAGATCTGTGGCGGTGGCTGTGGCTGTGGCGGTGGCGGTGCCGGTGGCTTTTGTTCATTTTTTTTGTTGTGTTTTGCGTGCGTATTGCGTGATTCTTCTATCAAGAGTTCGAGTGTGTGTGTGCCTGTGTGTGTTTCAAATAAAGATATTCATAAAACATAACATAAAACTAAGCCCCAAGGAAAAGGCCACAACAAGAGACAGGCAACGGAGAGGGAACTCTGGAAACCAGAGGAACATCTTTTCAGCACTCACTGTAGCGAAGGAATCTCTCCCCAAACACACACTTCTTCCATTCGAAACTATTTCCAAATAGCTTTTCACTGCTATCGATAGATAATCGATAAATACCAAGAGTCTGGCAAGTCTGGCAACTCTGGCAACTCTGGCTACTCTGACAGCTCTGGTCGGGGTGGGAATAGCAGTAAAAATATTCCGGCAATGGCAGCTCATTCGTTATTCATGGAAAAAAATACGGAGTTGCTTGGAGTTTGCTTATGCATTGAAAATTGTTGGCTATTTGTCTCTCTCTCTCTCTTTTCCGCTCCCTTGATTGGCTTTTCCTCATCCTCATCCTGCTCCTGCTCCTCTGCCTGCATCCTTTCGCACAGATTGTTTACAGCCATCGCCTCGGCTTCTTGCGCATCGATTGGAACATCGGTGTTGCTGTCATTATTATTACGATTATTGTCTGAATCGACAGAGGATGCCCCTGGCCCTGCCCCTGCCCCTGCCCCTGCCCCGGCCCCGGCCCCGGCAGAGATTTATTTATTGTCTGTTGCACACACACAGACACCCCCGAATGCATTGGGGAATTGAAATAGTTTCGAGTTGCTTCACTGTCGATATTTTTGATAAACCGACAGCCATAAAAACTAAATCGAAATCGAAGTGCAAATGGAAATGGATAGGGAAACGATGCAACGAAGCAAACAGTTTTATGTGTGTGTGTGTGTGTTTTTACACAGTTTTTTAACCTCTGACCTCGATTGATATTTACAGCCATTTGACAGACATCAAAAGTCATAATAATCATAAAATAAAACAGTAAGCCGAGTGCTTTTCATGTGTGGGCAACCCTGCGGATCCGCATCCGCCACGCACACCCTTTTTTTTCCTGTGCGGAGGCAAAGGAGGAGGCAATGAAGCGGAAAAGGGAAAGACCTGCTCCTGCTCCTGCTCGTGCTCCACAATCACCCCATCAAAATGCACAGCGTGCCCCAAGCCATGCCCCATTCCACACCAGACACCAGGAGCAGCGGCTAAGCCGCGACAAGGATTCATCAACAATGGACACCGGTGGGGGGCAGCGCCCTTCCACTCAATTTCTCAAAAAACTTGACGTCTTTCGTTGACCCGGAATATCCAACCGAATAGTAGGCCGTGCCTATACCATTGCCTGGCAATTTTCGTAGGGAGCAGAGTTCTATTCAGTTCTACTTGTGAGTTCGATTGTGTAAGATCCAAATTTCTCAAAGCAAAACAGGGATAAAAAAAACAAACGACATTTGTATATTCTTTTGTTTTAAAATATTTTGTTGCGTTCTTTTTTGTTTGACTACGGTATCAGTGCCTTCGTGTCGAACGAATCACAGCCTCTGGGAGCTCGCGGTGTTGTTTGCAGAGGTGCGATTTCAATCTGAATTTGAAACCAGTTTAATTCGAATCATAGGAGTTTTCTTTTCTATTCGTCCGAATAGCGAATTAAGCGACTTCCCTTACGATGTTCACAGAATGCATTGCGGCTGTGGTGGAAGTCGGAATGAAGGCCTACCGTTATTTCCGGCCACCGCCCCCTGAGCCATCGGCCGTCTTCGTCTGGAAGTCCATCTGCACCCACTGGGTGGGGGTCCTGGCTGGGCCCGTCATACTGGCGCTGATTTTCAAGCGCACCTACGACATCATCAAGGTTCGTCGCGCACTCAACGCTGGAGGGGACCCGGCAGAAAAACCAAAGCCTGCCGGAGGAGAGGCATGGGCAGAGGGACAGGTGCCCGCCGAGCAGGCCGTAGAGCCTACGGCTGCTGAAGGGGCAGCCAGCCAGGACGGTGGCGATGGCGAGCAGCAGGAAGACAAAGCGGAGGAGCCCCCCGGCCTGGAGGAGGCCCCGGCCGAAGAAGCCGCTTCTGGCGATGCTTAGGTCGTCGGATCACAAGGCCCTGCACACAAATCGAAATGAAAGCAAGCTTACAAGACCCTACACGTCACACTATTACGCGCTTTCAAATTTTCGGGGAATGTACATGCAATCGTTCGACCTGATGCCCTTCTCGGTGGATGCTGGAGGACTCGAGCTCGAAGTGTATCTTTTTGCTTGAATAAATTTCTCATTTCGATTTGTGGAATCGTAATTAAATTTTTAATGTGTGTGTTTCTGCGTCGAACGAGGAGGGGGAGGGAGGAGGGTGGGAGACCCTGAAGGAATGAAAAAACTTTTGCTGCTTCTGCTTTGGAAACTTCAAACAAATTCCAAGTAATTGCACATTGAAATTGAAAGAGAGACAGAAGGAGAGTGTGCAGAAGCGAGAAAGGAGAAGGGCAGAGAGGGGAGGAAAGAACTGCAGCAGCAGTGTCTGGGCCAAGTTAAGGGCACATTGTTATGCCCACGTTAAAGTTTACATGGAACTCGTCCCAGCCTTCCAGCCTTCCAGCCTCCTAGCCTTCGTCTCTCGGTTTTTTTTTTTTTTTTTTTGCCTCTGTAGAAAGTTGGTCAAAAACAACAACAAGATGCTAACGAGCGACACACAAAAGAGTGGGAGTGGGAGTGGGGGCCGAGGGCAGCTTAAAATTGTTATCAACAATTTAATCATTGAAAGCCATTAAAAACAGCAACAAAAAATAGAAGAAAAAACTATATTTTTTCCCCGTTTAAAGGGCAGGACTCTCCCCGCTCTCCCGCTCTCTCTCTCTCTCTCTTTCTATCGTGTAATTGCTCTCCCTCTGTCCCTCTCCTTCTCTCTCTGCACACAATGCAACTCTGATTATGGCCACAGCTGCAGAGGGAGCGAGAGGGAGGAAGTGGCCATTAATTTAATTCCCGATTGGAGGAGGGTTTCCATCACTGATTTTGCGATTATTCCGATGCAACGGTGGAAGCGGTGCAGCTCAAAGTGTGGCCTAAAAGTGCAGCTAAAACTGTGACCCGTTTTCCACCTGAATGTGGAATATGTATGGGCATTGGTGGGGCCCTGCATGGGCCAGTATGGCCTAGGGGAGGCTGAACCATCCCGGGAGTGCCTATGAGGTTTGACAGTCCTCAAGAATCGAGGTATTTTCAGCAAATGCAAGTCCTGAAGTCCCCCTGACGTCCTCTTGGAGGCATCTTTCTCGTTTGGTGGTGCCACAGCCGGACAGTGACCTGCAAGTCTGCCGTGGCACATGGTTTTCGAGGCTCTGCAGGTGGTAGTACGCCTCCGCCTGATGGCAGCACCTCGCTCAAAGTGGATCTCAAACTGCTCGAAAGTGCTTTCGACAGTGCATTCCAAACAGTAGCTGCCGTATTTAGATCTTTTTTACATTGTTCCCCGTTTTTTCGTCGCCCCTTCCTCCATCACACTTTCCGCACGATTTCCCCGAGTATTTTCCCGGGGTTTTCCCCTGGTTTTGGCCTTAAAAAAGCAACGTAGAGGCTGCCGCTGCAGATGCGATGCTGCCTGCCTCCGAGTGAAGGTTATATTTCAACAGCAACTGTCATGCAGCATGCAGCATGTAGCAGCATGTGGAATGTGGAATGTGGCAGCAGCAGCAGCAGCAGCAGTACTTTCTTTACGGCCATTGCTGGGTGCTGCTTCCACTTCATTGTGCGGCAGCCAGCCTGGAGAGCGTGCGGCAAGGGGTGGTGTGGTAGCAACAAAAAGTAAACCGACATAAGTGTTGCGTCGTTCGTTATTGTTATGGGGCACAAGGGGCACAAGGGGCACACGGGCCACACGGGGGCATGGGGAGGAGTCGAACACGGACCTTAGGCCGAGGGCAGGTCATGTTAACCTCTTTTTACTGTGCCTCTGTTGCAACATCAATTTTTAAATGCGTCCGCCCCCCAGCAGCAACCTTGCCCTTGCCACTTGCCACATGCCACATGCCGCACGCCACACAGCCAGCAGCAGCAATTGTGACAATTTTGAAACAATTGCAACAAACTCAATGAAACGGAATAAATTGAACAGAGCGGAGATGGCACCGGGCCCGGGACTGGCACTGGCACTCCTCGTGCGCCCTGCAGCTGCAATTTCTGTAATTTACATTCACGAGTGGACCGCAGAAACCAACGGAAACATGATCATTATGCCACGCACTCTGCGGTCATCGTG
Source organism: Drosophila persimilis (assembly GCF_003286085.1). Lineage (NCBI taxonomy): Eukaryota > Metazoa > Arthropoda > Insecta > Diptera > Drosophilidae > Drosophila > Drosophila persimilis. The sequence continues at coordinate 76,244 of NW_020825442.1, read as the reverse complement.
GGTCCGTGCTACGGGGCTGTCGAGCCATGAATATATGGATCTATCAGCTGTTCATCTGTTTGGATGCGGCATTCAATTGAATGGCAAGTCCCATTGCAGTGCCCCGTGGCAGTGGCAGTGTCAAATTTATTGAATTGAATTATTCACAAAAGGCCCTCCGCATCCTCAGCATTCCAGGGAATGGCATCCGATTTCCCACACCACCCACCCCACCCCCGCGCAAAAGCAGTCTGCATTGAACTTTTCCACAAATTATGGAAAAGCTGAAAAACTTTAAGGAGGAATATTTTGGGGACAGGCCAAGGAATCATCTGCATCTGCAGGCGGATGCGGCAAGAACTTTTCAAGTTTGTTTTCGTTCAATTTGCTAACCAAACAGCTGAACCATTAAGAACATCTCCTCTCGAGGAGCAGGAGGAGGAGCACAAGGAGGAGCAGCAGCAGGAGGCACACGAGTGCAGCCCGCGGCGGGCTCTGCTCCGCTGTGATTTTGCGGCAAAAGCACTCTCTCTCGCTCTCGCTCTCGCTCTAGAAATAATAAAAAATTAACCAAAAAGAGCGAGAGAGGAAGAGAGAGAGAGAGATAGAGAGAGATAGAGTAAGGCGGACTTTAAGCCGGTGGAATGTGCTGCATGTTGCACATTTTCCTTTATTTTTTGCACAATATATCCATATCCTTTGAATTCAAATTCCATACGTCCCCCATCCCCCCCACCCCCGCCCCTCATTCCGCCTGTCTCTTTGGCCTCTCTTTTTAATAAATGCAAAGTATGCATATATGGATTTTATTTTATTTCCCATCCTCGAGCATCCCCTCGCATCCCGCCGCATCCCTGCATCAGCAGTGATGTTTGCTTTTGAGGTTCTTGCAACGCCCGTGCCCTTGCACCCCGCGCTCTGCGCTCTGCGCACTTCCATTCTTTCTTTCGGCTCCATTCATTCCTTCAGCCGCTGGTCATTAAAAATATGAAATTTCATGTGGGCACAGAGCACACATGCAGCAAGCAGCATGCCACATGCCGCATGCCGCATGCACCCACACGCTCAAAAGAACACTTAAATGAATTACAGTTCCTTTTTTTTTCATCGGGAAATTCATCGGGAAATCTGTTTGAATTGAATGGCCAGCACACGGACGGACAGACGGACGGACGGACGAAGGGAGGACGAGTCCGCGAGGAGGATGTGTGCGTGTGTGTGTGTGTGCGTTTCAATATTCCCGATGAGCGCCCCGCCCCTCCCCGCCCCAGGACATGGCAGCAGGAGACATCCACAGCCAATTCATTTGGCCTTTCTTTTGTCCACCATTTGGCGGCGGACAATCGTCTGTCGATTATTTCAGTGAGGCTTCTGCCCTTATGCCATAATGGTCTGAGTCCGAATCCGTATCTGGTAATCTTTTATCTGCTTGTGTTTCGCTGATGGGACTTTCCCCGGCAATCGTTGGCGTAACCGATACACACTTCTGGAACTATCGATGCCCTGTCCGATAACGATACAATTTGTGAAGTTGTTTCGAAATTCTGTTTAAAATATCATTTTGATCAAAGAAACAAGACATTTTCTGCCGTTTATCGATAATTAATCGACTGTTATCGATGGCGATATAATGTATCGACCGTTATCGACCATTTATCAAGCATTATCTATCAATTTTATGTATGTCTCGATTATTTATGGACTAAATTAACTCATTCCATAAATTATCGATGATTTATCGATCATTTGTAAGGTTCCTATCCCCCATCGATCATTTATCCATGATTTATTGATCAAATTTGATCAGAAAAAGTTCTGTACCTATTAACAAAGCCACTACGCCAATAACCAGCACTTATCGACCATTTATCGATAATTTATCATAATTTGTACTGCCAATATTCGAATAAAAACCTTTTTTTAGGCCAAACAAGGGAGAACCCACAAACACAAACACACAAATAATTGAATGAATTTTCCCGATCCCCATTTCCCACACACACACACACGCACACACACACAAACACCTTTCAGTGTCAGGGCTGGTGCTGCATTATTTGACGGCCATTGAAAAATGTTTGCCACAAAACGAAATGACCCAAAGGAGCGAAGGAAGAAGCTGGGGACTGGGGACTGGGCTGCCTGTCAAATCTGCTGCGTTATTACATTTGCCATTGAAGATGAAGGACCTTTTGGGCCCTGTCCTCCCCTCCCCAGTGTCCTCTGGCACACAGCACATGGGTTAACGGGTGCGGATGAGCAGCAAAAGTTGCACAAAAATTGACAAAATATAAATAAAATATGGTGCAAACAATGATGCTGCCTGGGACGTGGGACGTGAGGCATGTGACAGAAACAGATGTGCCCCGCCAGGTGAGTGGGGCAGGCGTCGCATAGGGGGGGGGCGGAAGGGGGGCTGGGATAAGTATTGACACTAGTGGAGGGAACCAATGGAGTGACGGCGTTCGGGTTGCCACTCCACACACCCGACCCGACAGTTGCCAGAGTTGCCATCCTCCAATTGGCATTTCACAATGATGACGTAATTGATTTTTAAGCAAATACAAACACACTTTGTGAGCGCATAAAAAAAGGACACAAGAGACAGGAGAGACACGAGAGAGGGAATAAGAAAAGATTTCCAAATAAATAAAGCGAAACGTGCAAACATTGATGACATAGCACATGGAAAAAGAGAAAGAGAGGGGGAGAGGGAGAGAGAACGGTTTAAATCAAGTAAAGAGCCAAAGAAAAAGGAAGCCGAAACAGAGCCAAGGAAAGGAACGTGCCACACACACACACTGAAGGGTGGCGAGAAACTGCAGCAGGTGGAGCGAGGTGGCCTCTGAGGTGCGTGTGTGGCAGCCACCAGCCACCAGCCAGAAGCCTCCAGCCAGCAGCCACTTTTGAGTGCTTGCACAACGGGCACGACTTTTCTTTATTTACACTTCTGTGCCGCCCCATACATCAGCACACAAAGGGAAATGCGGGGGAGGGGGAAAGGGGGAAAGGGGGATGGGGGGCTACCCGTGATTGAAGCACTTTTACAGTCGCCTTTGCGCCGTGTGCGGCCCCAAATCAATGCAATTGCAATCGAGACTGGGGAAAAACATGTCCAAACAGTTGCGGATAAGTATCTTAAAGATACGTAACATCTGTGGGGATTTCTCCAGATGAATAACTGATAGATTCCAGCAGTCATTCGAGACTCTTTGGGAGGCCATTTTTATTCAGTTTTTCAGTAGAAAAAATAAACCCAAAATCGATTAAAAAAACATTCTAAAAGTGGCGAACAGAAAACTCTGCATTTCAAGCAGAGTCTGCTCCCAAAAGGAAAGCACTCCGTAGCTGTTTATAGGGGCCATAACCTACTCAAACCCACTCAATTTCCGAGCTGAATTCCAGCTTGTGGCCTCAGCTTCTGGGGCTGCATCCAAGGGTCAAGCGTTTTGAGTTAATCACAAAATTTGTGTGAGTGTTTCTGTGAGTGTGAGTGAAAGTCATTTGAAAACTGAGTTCTTAAGGTCAAAATGCTGTCCGTGAAAGCCAGAGTATCCGTGCAGTGCCATGCTCTGTGTGTGGGTTTATTAAATTAGATTTGCATTTCCCAGAAATCGGAATTGTGGGGCGGGGGGGCGGAGTCCTCCATCGATGCCACAACAACAGCGACAACAACAGCCCCAAAATGATATGCAAAATTAGTCGGAACGTAGTTTCTGTTCTGGGATTCGAGGAAATATACCATGAGGAAGCAGTGGACCTCTGCTCTCCTCCAATACTGAGAACAATGCAAATACTTATCTCCCTCTCTGGGGTATCTGCTGGAGTGCAGGAATCAATCTAAATCTGAATACAATACCAAAAGGAAGCCAGAGGAGTCCGGTGAAAGGAGCAACCTTTTCTTTCTAATTGTTAACGGCTTTAATTATGTGCATAAATCTATCTGAAGAGTGAACTCCAATCGTAGGTCCTGGAATAGGTTCACTACATATGTACATACATATCTATTCCACATCTATCTAGAGTTAATGCAGTTCATTTCCAAAGGAATTATCCCCGTAAGTGGGTAAATGTGTGCCTGGAATTTGAAAGAAGTAGATTTCCATCAGATGATGGAAAAAGCTTGAAATGGAAAAAATTCTGCAAAACTCCCGAGCGAAATGTGGGAGGGGAGGGTGGGGAAGGAAATTCGACTGTGGGGATATGGATAATCATTGATCGAATCCGGATGATAATGATGTGCATGACGCACACACATGGGTCATTCTCATTCTGTAACTGTTGTTGTTGTTGTTGCTGTTTTCTTGTGATTTTTTATAGCTTCCACCCCGCTGCCCCGACCCTGTGCCACCCCTTGCCCCTCTTGTTCATTTTGTTTCACTCTCGGTTTTTGTTTTTCCTTCTTTTTGTGTGTTTTGCTTTTATTTGCCTCTGTTTTTTTTCTCTTCTTTTGTGTCCCTTGTGTCTCCCTCTTTCTTTATTTGTTGTATGTTTTTTTTTTATTGTTGTTTTTATGCACACACACACACATACAGACGTACACCACAAGCAAACAAATAAACGCACGCACACACACACACACACACATCCTTTAACCGGCTCTTCAGATTTATTTACTTTTTTTTTTCCTTAAAATTTATTTTTGATTTTTATTAGTATTTCTTGCAGCACTTCTATGGTTCACATTTAACATTGAACAGCAAAAAAAATATGAGAAAAAAATAACAATTTTTGAATGCAACTAAAAAAAACCTTCTATATTTTTGTATTTTTATTTGTAACACGCGTGTTGTTGTTGTTGTTTTTTTTAGGCGCGCGTTAACGGAGGCGGCTTTTGGTGCTTTTTCTTTGGGCGGTTGCTGCTGGTACCGTTCTTGCAACGGTATTCGTATTCTTTAAATTGTTTTGTTTGTTTTGGTCTTGGTTTTTTTTTTTTTGGGGTTTGTTGCGTACTTTTTTCTTATCTTTTTTTGGGGTATTCTTGGAACTGTGCTTTTGGTATATTTGTTCTTATTATTGTTTATTTTATTGTTGCCTGCTTATGTCCTTCTTTGTATTCCTTCGCTCTACCTAAGCTTCCTTCTGTTCGTTTTGCTGTTGCTCTTGCTATTCTTCAACTTCATCTTCATTCTAATCTTCTGCCTCTGATGTTCTTCTTGTTTGCATTTGCCGCCTGCTCTTCACTTCGCTCTTTCTTTCTTTCGGCTTCTGTCTCTCTTTCCGCTGCTGCTGCGGCTGCTGTCTATTGTAACTGTGAATGTTTGAGCCCCGTGTTACCGTTTGCCGTTACCCGCGCACGACGACCGTTAGACGCCCGTTTTGGAAACAGACTGCGGCGCCCATCGGCAGCAGCGAGATTTATCCCGTTAAAGAAGATAACTGTGCCTGCTGCCGCTGCTGCTGCTGCTGGCCCGAGAGCAGAGCAGCCGACCGAATGCCGAAAGCCGAACGAGAGCCGAGCCAGAACGAAGTCTGGAGGCTGGTTGGCGCGTAACTTTGCTGCCGCTGCCGCTGCCGCTGCCCGTCTGCTGCTGCTGCCTGTAGTTTTTGCTGTTGCTTTTTCTGTTCTACTTCTTTTTCTGCTGCTGCTGATGCTGCTGCTGCGGGCCTCTGCTTCTTTTGCCGAAGCATTCCTTCGCTCTTTGGCTTCCCACTCGCACTCCCTCTCCCGCTCTTACACGCTCTTTGGTGGTGAAAAGCTTCAAATGGTGAGAGCATGTTTCAATAAAGTGAACAAGCAAGCACGATCATGCACTGAGAGCAGCGCTGCTCATACAAGCTAGATTCGAAAATAATATGCCAGAAATGGCCAAAAGCCGAAAATAAATACATAACTTACAAATTGGACTAAATACCCCCCAAAAATAGGCGTTTTTATTCAAAGTGGCAATAAATGAAGAACTTCAACATCATATCTAATCCTTCCTTTGATACAATACAATAGTATTTTTCGCTTTTAATTAATTAATTTACCCATTTTACATTTACAATAATACAATATATAAAAATATAATATATAATAAAATAATATAATATATAAAATATTTCCTTCGGCTATCGGTTATTTTTTGCATGCAAGGAATTTGTCTGTGGACTGAAATGGAGCCTCGTAACAAATTTCCCGAAAATCCGGAAGAGATACAAAATATATTTAGGGATAAAACAAGCTGAACTTATTGAGTCCACTCTTAAAAAGGCTAGATATAGCCAGAAATAGGCTAAATTGGCAGCACTGACTGACAAAAGAAGTACCGTCAAGGAGTATGAAGATTAAAAGAAGGTGAAGGGTATGTAAAGAGGATCACAGATAGAGGAAGGGGAGCAAAAAAGTAAAAATAAAAGAGCAAGAATGAGAGAGTTAGGATAATTAGTCAAAGGAAAGAAGAAGAAGATTTTCTGAGACAAAAGACAAGAATATGATGAATGGAACTATAGAAATACAGACATATTCTATTCGCTGTGAGTTAAGTACGAATAACAGAAAAAAGGGAAATCCCGAAGGCCGGATATCAACAGCATTTCTCTACAATCATTGCACGAAAACCGACTGATATCGCCCAGAGATCTTTTATCAACTATCTTCACTTTCGCACATTTAAAAACAATATTGTTTGTGCTCTCTTAAATGGAGTTCCCACCACACGCACGCAGAGAATCCCTCTTCCGCTCGCGCTCTCTCACGCTCTCTCCGTGGTGAGTTTTGGCAGCGGCGCCATCTATGGCAGAGCTTTACACCACCCAAAAAGCCGCCGCACAGCAACCGTTAAGAGTCGAAGAAGGCAAGGCAGCAAATCTTGAGGAAAAGGGTAATTGAGTTCGTATAATGGTGGCATGGTAGGATGGTGGTGTCGGTCATTAAGCCTACCACACAACAACCCCACTTCAGATGTGTGGAAGGGTGATCCGAGCTAATTCGAACGAAATTAGGCAAACATTTAATGAACCAATTAGCAGGATTTTGACCATACAGCTGCTCCCCCCCAAAACCAATCAGACGGCCATGTCTCCATCTGCCCATGATGCGGCTAATCTGAATATCCGTTTCCGGTTTGGGCCGTATATCCGTGCAACATCCGCTGCACGAGGCGTGAGTGCACCTAAAAGATCCCGCAAACCCCACCTGAGAGGCGCATACATACATGTACATTAATAGATTCCACTCAGTCTTGGGCGGGGCCGGAGGGAAACCGCATGAGGAGCACGGATAATGCGGCGGAAGAGTAACATCAAAGGGGATTTCACTTTTACACATCAGTGTGTCCTGCCCCTCCCAGCCCGCACCTACCTTCCAGGGCCCATCATTCTCGCTCCATTCGTGTGTCAACCCCAAGGAAAATTGCGTTTACTCACCTGAAAAGGAGACCAAAGAAAAAGAACGAGAGAGAGGAGAACGTTAGTCAAGTAAAGAAAAGTTTTCGGCTTCGTTTTTATTTTTATTTTATATCTTATATGTTTATGTACGAGTGTGTATTTCTTTTAGACAATTCCCACATCCAAAAACAACAAAAAAAAAAGAGGAAAAAGGGGAAAAGGAAACCACTTTGATATGAGTAAAGTGCAAAATTCTGTTGCATATATTCTTTCTTTTATTTTTTCTGTGGAACAAATTGCTTCTGGGGAAGGGGAGATATGGCAGTAATCTTTAGAGTTGAGTGTTAAAGCAGGACTTAAAGTCGACTAAAGCGTCCTTCGAGCGTCCTTATGCTTTGATCGACTTATGGACACAGAAAATATTTTCAACGAAAACTAAAATCAACTCGATACATGATTCCCAATGCAAAAGTGGGGGAAATACAGGCAGGAAAACATCTTAATCTTTTGTGCTTTTAAGCAAAAGAGTTTATGAAAAGGGTATTCGAGGTACATATATCATTCTTTTTCTCTGTCCAACCCAATATTTCACACTCTTAAAGCAATTCCTTTCTCCCACCTCTCCCTGCAAAAACAACATGCATTTCGTGGGCACGACTGTTTCCAAAGTCCGAAGACAGAGAAATCCCATTTGTTCCTTCACCACTTTCCTCATTTAACCACGAGTTTGCCCCAATATTCCACATTCGTGGCTATGCTTTTTTTTTTGGAAGAAAAACTGTACTCCTGGATACAAACGGAAATGGCCTAAAGTTAGATTGATGATGTCTCAATAAACCACATTATTGGGGGATTCTGTGTGGTCTGTCTAGACGGCTAGCGACTGCAACAAAATAACGCAAAATTTATGGGGCATACACCTGCTTGAGGCCCAGGGCCAGGACCCCCCATGCCTCGTGCCTCGTGCTTCGTGCCTCGAATGCTCTAATTGCTGAAGCAAAGTGGAATAAACTATGAGCAGGTCGGGCGGGCACCGGACCAGCTCCTTTTGATGTGGATGTTGATGTGGATGGCCTTCAAGAAAATGAATCACGAGCCAACTAACTGTAAAAATTCATTATGTCGCATGCCACAAGGAGGGTTTCGGTTCGGCTCGGCTCGGCTCGGTTCGGTTCGTTTCGGCCACGAGCAAAAGCAGATTTCGATGTTGGCGACAGAAAAGTTGTTTGTGACTGGAATTGGAATTCCTTTTGGCACGGACCCAACCGAACAGACAAATCATTTGGCAACCTGAGAGGGACACAGAGAGAAAGAGAAAGAGAGAGAGAGAGAGAGAGACAGGGAGTGTGAGCATCCCCTGAAGGTTGTAGGATGTACAAGTATCTTCAACTTCGACTTCATCTTCATCCCAGGCCAGTAGCCCGATTGCCAGTCAAGTGTTAAAATCGATTAAAGAAAAGTTTATTGCTAAATTGCTAACTGGCTAACATTTCCCATGAACTGAACACCCCATCCCCCGACCACCCCTGCCCTCCCCTACCCTTGAACACTCAACACTCATCCTCCTTGCTGTCTCTAAACTTTGAAGATTTTGTTGGTGGTCGTTTTTTTGCAGGTTAGTTGCATATTTCTGCGGCTTAATTTGCCCGCAGGAGAAACTTAAAAAACAATTAGAAACTTTTCCCTTTTCGGGCCGCAATACATTCGAGCGGGCCCTCCGCCTGCTCCGCCCTCTCCCGCTGCTAGTATCTCCGTGGACTTTCGGGGCGAATTATGAGCCAGAGATGCTCCTGCTCCGCCCCCAACCCCCCCGCCCTCTTCCACCGGGCTTAATTGGCCCTCTGATAACTTAAGAGTTGCAAACAAATTGAAAGGCTTCTTAGATTACGACCGAGATTTCGGACAGAGATTTTGTTGCCGGGGAACCAGAAACACGACATGAAGCGGAGCTTCAAAACTGGTTCTAAAAAAATTAGATACGCATTTTGTTTCAATACGTAAGCTGTTCAGTCCATAAATACATTCAACAAATGGCAACCAATAGGAAAAATAATTGTGCTTTATTGAGCCGGTTCAGAGCCTCTTTGTTGCGGCTACTGTTCAAAGGAACCGCTTCGAGAACCATTTAAATAATTAAATACACTTTTTATACGGAATATTCCTTGGGAAATCAATAAAATGTCCTCTACAATCAATAAATGTATTACTTTTCCCATTCAAAATGGAAAGAACCTGTGCTGAACCCCTGAACTGCAACTGGTTCAATAGTTGTATCGATAAAGATTCATTATCGATGAGTGGTTCATCCATCGCTAAGACGCTTCTCTTTCCAATTTGCAGTCAAAATATTCTAATTCAGTGGAATGGAGAACGTGCCAATAGTCATCGCAAAGAATGCAGGAGTCTCTAAAAAATTTGGCAAGCGCCCACAAAAAGGATTCTTCGAAACAAGATAATGAATCCAGTTCTCTGACATGTGCCTATCGGGCTGATGAAATGGCGCTGATGAGGCTTTTCATCAAGGAAAAGGTCATGCTGACGATGACAAATGCTCCTATGGCGGCGAATCTATGGAGGATCAGAAGAAGGAACGGAAGAAGATGGGACCTAATTCGGGTAAGACACAGGCAACACACTAAAGTGAGATATTTCTTATTAATTCCATCAATTAAAGCGCAATAGAGAGGATCCCTCTGTAGATCATTGATGTTTGGTTTCTGTACTATGTTTCCCACAATTCCCAGTGGTTTTCCCTTATATATGTTATTTTCTAAGACTGGCATCGATATAAAGTCTTCTCTGAACAGAACCTCAGGGAAAAAGCCAAGAAACTTCGGGCCAATGGCAGCCTTGCGGACAAACATCTTAGCCCTTCTTTGTCTGGGGACTACCCCTCTCAAGAGAATGCTCTATCGGGTTCCCTTTAGTGCTACAGGCATCTAAATACCATTCCTATAGTCCGAGAGAAAGCACAGGAGAGCACTGCTGGGAAAGTGGGAAATCCACGAGAAATGACTCCGTTTGCAGGCCAGAAACCGGATGTTTCGAATGAAGTGGCAACGCTTTTCGATTTGGCGCTGGCACAAGAGTGAAAATTACCTCAAAGTTCAGCCAAATTCATGGGAAAATGTGTGTGTTTGGTGGTAACAATTTCCAAAGCAATTTGGGGAGTGGATCCATTCATAACATCCATGGATGCCAGGAATAATACTCTACTAATGTGCGAATCTTTATTCCTTTTCCCGTTTTGTGCTCCACGATTCGTGGCTGCCATGAGAACGGCGGCGGCTGGTAGTTCCATAAGTTAGGATTTATCTTCTGAAAGCATTTTGCTTAATCTGGAGGCGAAACTTGAAACCTGCAACCGGAAAGTTGCAACCTGGGGTGCATCCCCAACTAAGGCAAATTTACTTTCCTCTTCCTTTCCCGGATTCTCGGCTTTCTCCCCGCTGCTGCTGCTGCTGCTGCTCCTGCCTGCTGCCTTGCCTCCTCCTCTCTCGGTAAATTCTCGGGAAATTCTTAAACCGTTTAACTAATGCCCTGCTCTTAACCCCATTTCGGGGCTCCCCACCTGTGCCACCTGTGCTTCCCCTCTCACCATTTTTGGTTGGGATCTGCGGGGCACTTGCCCCATCTCCAAGTTTGACCCAAAACAAAAGCAAAAAACAGAGAGAGAGGGAGAGGGAGAGACGCAGGCGGAGGCCTCTGCCCGGCAGAAGTATTTCAAATTAATATTACACGGGATTATTCTAAAAAATTTGTAAATACCCTGCCAGAACGGGTACTTCCATTTTGCGTAGACGTGTGCCAATGCAGAAAGGAAGAGAGTCCCAAAAGTTCACGTACAAGATTGGAAATTGAATAGAAATCTCGGGATATCTCTCTCTTTCAAGTAAACATACCACAAATGTTTTAGAATATGTAAATACATGCATAATACAGGAAGTTCATGGAACGATAACGTATCCTTCTTCGATCACACGAGCCTTGAGGGAAGGCCTTCTATAACTAATTAGGCTTCTATAAACAAATATCGACAGATTAAAGATACAAATTTAATCTGTCGTATCTCGTATCTGAAAGAGTATGAAAAGCTTCGATCATCCTAGCCGGAAGTCGTTTTAATATACATATATATATTTTTTTGGCCTGTTGTTGTTGGCTTCAAGAGCACTTGAAATTAATGAAAAGCATTTTCGATTGTAATTATGTATTCGTGACTGGAGGGGCATTTGCTTTCTCCCTCTCTCTTCCTCTCCTTCTCCTTTCCATCCGATTTTCATGCTCCTTGGAGCAGTCCTTCAATCTCCATCCCTCTGGACCCTGGGACTCTGGGGGTCCTCCTCCTGTTGCTTAATTGATTCATCGGGGGGTGAGGAGGGGGGCTCCAGCTCATTAGGCATAATTTGGTCTCTTCTCCACTTTCTCGGCTCTGCTCTCTCTCTCTCTCTGTCTTTCTCTGATTGAGGGCTGGTAGGTTATGGCAGTTAGCTCCTGCGGGGTCCCCATTTAATTGACTGTAAATTTGCTGCTCTTCGAAAGCTTCAACTACTCATTAAAACAACAGCACAAAAAAAAAACACACCGAAAGAGTGGGGAGCAGAGAGTGGGTGAAGAAAGCAGAACAAAGAGAGTGGCGAAAGAAGGTCGAGCAGGAGAGAAAGTGCCGGCAGTGGAGTGCGGGGCAGAGTTTCAGTTAAAAGCCAAACACATTTGCCAGATTACGCATACGCCCCGTATGGCCGTTTTGCCTTCTCCGAAAGTTGTTTTCTTAATTGTACACACACACACACACACAAAAGATACATATGTATAGGGAGTAAGAAGATAAAAGACTGAAAAAAAGGATGAGAGAGGGAGGGGGGGGGGGGGGGGGCGGTCTGGCTTAAAAACTGCACCCCACTTGAGTCGTTGGGCCGGCCATTATCTGCATTTTTACGGTCCAAATCCATTTCCACCAGTCACAAAGAGGGAGAGAGGGAGGGAGTGCCGAAGGGGTGGAGTAGATGGAGAGGCTAAGAAGAGAAACGGCAGAGCAGGCAGCTGTAATAACATAATGGCCAACAAAATGTCTGGGGCCTTAAAAGCAAAGGTAATCTCCGTACCCCCCTCTCTCTCTTTATTCGTTCTTGTGTGTGCGTGTGTGTGTGTGTGTGTGTGTGTATGGGATTTGCACAAAAGTAAAAGCTATCAAAAATGAAACAAAGAAACTACCAAAGAAACACACAGGAAAGACCAAAAAAAGTAAAATAAGAGATTGGGGGACAGCAACAGTAAAACCAACAAACAAAAAATAACGGAGGATAACAGAAGGAGAGAGAGAAAGAAGAGTGCCAGAGAGAGGGAGGAAGAGATAGCGGCAGAGCAAACGAAAATTGCTTGGCAGTAGCATAAATAAATAGAGATAATTAGACCATAAAGACAACAAACACACACAAAAGAAGTGCAAAACCAAAAAGAGAGAAAGGCACACAAGGAACAGAGGGTAAGAGCAGGAGGGAGCATGCAGAGAGAGAGAGAGAAGCAGAACGGGCGGGAACGCTGCGAGCCGCGGCAAGGGGCGAGTCTCTACTCTTATACCCGGCACTCAGTCAGTATACGTCAGAGTATAAGCAAGCTTCTGATTTACGTAACTAATACAACTGATACTTTATAGGTATCGGAGCCGATAGCTGCCGCTTGCTGGCTCTCTCTCAGTCTTTTGTTGGGAAAAATAGAGAACATAGAGAGAAAGAGAGCAACTACGAAGACTAGCTGTCCTCTAATGTTATTTCTAGCACTCCGTCCTCCCTTCAGCTAATGACTCTACATCTGTCTATCTCTCTCTCCGAGTACCAAAGAGAGTTTAAGCGATAACAGAATCAGAAGCGCCCTCTATCGAAAGATGCCACAAATGACGTTTGATCTCGCTGTACAAATTTCCCATAAGCAAAAGGACAAAAGGATCGTTGTTTAGATATAACGAGATAAAGAGCCAAAAAAAAATACTCGATAGAAAGATTCCACCAGCGATAAATGTTTATCCAACACAAATTTCCCCTAAGAAAAAGGACACATTCCAGTAATCGGAAAACCGCCAAGAATTCCACATTGTCTTCCCAATACCAAGGATATGCATACATTGATGGTTAGATCGCTAAAAACACCCATTTTCTATCCTCATTGTGACCCTCCCACAAACAACATGAAAAGTATACCCTTCTGTTTGCTCTACAACAAATACCCTATAGAGAGACCTTCATTTTCGCTGCTTTGTTTTTTTGCGGTTTTAATTGCAACTGGAACATTTTTTGACTTTGGCACAGAAAAGCCACAAAAGCTGAAACAATGTTGACCACAAAAAACAAAAGCAAAAACAAAAACCAAAAGGGAAGGACAGATACGGGCGGGCGTGTGTATCTAGTACTGGTCGTGCATAAAGGTAGCACTAAGTTGACCATAATCTAGTTTGCATGGCGGTCCGAAGCGACCCGGACACGGACACGGACTCGGACAGCAGGCCCCAAATTAGGTGAAGGATATGACAGGAAAATTGTGCCACGCAGCACGGAGTATGTCCCCAAAAAAATACCAACAAAATGTTTACAGTTGACTGTCGGGGATTTTTATGGCTGCCACATTGTATAGTATGTGTGTGTGGCTTTTTCTGTGCAGATTCTGGATTTATCAAATATATTATGCCATTGCAGAATGATCCTAAAAATGTATGAAAAGGTTTTAGAAAAAAAACCCTGAAATATGCGTGTGCCGGAGTTGTCGTGTGGCAACCCAAAGCTAGCGGATCGACGACAACCCTGACCAAGCTTGAAATGGCGGGAATTCCTTGCCAGTCTTTGCACTATTATTATTCAGAAACGTTCGCATGGAAAATAAATGCATAAAACGTATTTAGGTATTTAGAATTCTTATTACAAAGAGTAGGGCTCTTCCTTTTGTGCTGCGTGCATCTTCATTTAGCTGAAAATTCTAGCCAATGCCAAAGAGTTAATCAAGGAGTATCTCTGGTACTATTTGCCGTCAACAGTCCATAAGGGAAGGAGGAAGCTGCGGAGGAAGCTTCAGAGGCGAGCAATAAAGAAACGAAGAACTGAACAGACTGAACCATACCCGGTTCCCAAAAAAGGAGAATTCAAAGTTATTTAATTGAGGAGCCATCGTAAAATTTTGTATTAGTTTGAAACTACGGGGGGTTAATTGGTTGGCAGTTTTTTACAGCTACAAATACTATTTAAGAGGCTTGGTAAAACATTCAGCTCTCTACTTCTATTAAAAGTACTAAAAACAAAAAACAAAAAAACGAAAAGAAATAAATAACAAAATAATTAAAAATAATAATAAAAAAAAATTATTAAAAATTATATTAAAAAAACTATAATAATAATAATAATACAAAATAATAATAAAATTAATAAAATTAGAATTTAAAAAAAAAAACGAAAAGAAATAAATAACAAAATAATTAAAAATAATAATAGCAAAAATAATAATAATAATACTACATAATGATAATAAATATAATCAAATTAGAATTAGTAGTATTCATAATAAAAAATACAAGTTATAATAATAAAAAAATATTTGGCATACTAAAAATGTTAAAATAAGAAAATCATTCTGTTTAAGAGCACACAACTATGTGAACTCCATGTGGAATATATTTATATATATAAAAAAATAAATAAATGTATGCCAATGATTTGGGGATTCCGAAATAGTACTTCCGTGGCGCAAAATTGTATTTATTCCCTAAGGTATACAGATCTATAATTAAAAAATCTCCGTTGGCCGTATACGTTTGAGTTTCGTCGTGGAGCCCTGCTTGATTTATGGATCGCAGCGTAGAGCCTATGCCAATATTCAAAGAGGCAAGTAATTTGTTCTCCTTTAAGAGCCATTCGTGGTTATTAAATTTCTTGTATTTCTGTTTTTCTCTTACTAAATTTACCAACAAAAAAAGGTGGAAAAAACCTTTATTTCTTGCACTTTTTTTAAGTGCACTCTTCCGCTGTCATCGTGAATGCTCCGTTACGTTGCACCTGTCCAAATGCGTTCGTTTCACCAACTTTTCTTCCTTTTCTTCTTTTTTTTTTGGTTTTTGGCTTTTGCCATTTTGTGGCTGGAAAGCAGCAGAAAAAAGCGAAAGCTGAAAAGAGATTTCTGTGAATTTGCAACACGGAAAAACAGCGGCACAGCAGCCCCATTCTGTGCCCCAAAACCCGCGGCCGTCGTGCCATTAGCATGCAAAACTGAGCTGCAAAAATTAGCGAATAGCCGGGCCGTGGCAGTGCGAGCAAATGGGGGCAAATGCTTAAAGGAAAATCTGAAACTGAAACAGAAACCGAAACTCGCAGTTTGAATTCCAATGTGGACTTTGCCCAGTAAAATCCGTTTATTTGCAGGCCCCCAAATATGTGGATTCGCGCTGCATGGCACTCAATCAGTTTGAAACTTTCAAGAGGTTATCCCACACTGCCTCCTGCTGCCTCCTGTTGCCTCCTGTTGCCTCCTGCTGCTGCCCTGTGGGACATCCCGCTCAATCAGAAGGACTGCTAGGTGCTTGGCTTTCGCATGTGGTTTTTGGAGGCCAACAAAGTTTGATCCCATCCCCCGGCCCCTCTGCAATCAATTATCTAATCTCATTACAGCTTAATAGAGCATGAACGACATTCACATGCACACACACACACACACACACACGCGCAATGCAAACGCTTGCAACATTTTTGTGGCGCTGGAGAATCTCATTTGGAATTGACACTAAATGACAGGAGAGGACAACACAGGAACTTGAACGAGTTGCCAACTCAGGTGTGTGTCGATGAGAATTAAGGATTTCAGCGAATGCGGTCGTGTCTAATAAAATGTCACAGAAACACGGCTCCAAGGAAATTTCCATGGTTTTCTCTACACATTTTCCAAGGCGCTACTTTGTTGTTTTCTTGCTCGAATGTATCCGTTCGTTTATGGGGAATTCGCACAGCGAATGGGATAGTGGAATGGCATCTGCATATTTTTCAAATCTCTTCCTCTTTCCAGGGGCCATTCCGTTCACTTATGGGAGATTTGTATAGCGAATGGAACATTGTAATGGAACATGGGATAGACATATCTTTTTCTGTTTAGTCCGCAAGTGCTTGGAATGCTTTTCCACCCCTCTTTAATGATTTTCCATATTTTAATTTCACAATATTTCCTTCACTTAATCATGATGGATTTTCATCAATCAGGCCTCTCATCAATATTTTTGTTCTAGTTTTATCCCCCATTGCTGTGCCTAATTTTGTAGGATTTTTCATTTGAATGAGTAATGCTTTTACTCGCATAATTCCCCATTTCCATTAATCCATCCATCCGTTTCGCCATCTGTAATTAACCCACTCAATCAGGACACTCCCCATCCCTCGTCCACATCCTTCCGCTCGGAACTCGAATGCAAATAGTACTCGTAATCCAACTCAATTGATTTTGGTATTACCGATGTTGCGGCCGCTTCTGTTTCTGTTTCAGTTTTTTTTTTTTTTTTTGATTCTGATTCTGATTTATGTTTTCCTTTTTTTCCCCTCAGTTTTAGTGGCCATGGCGGCCGCAACTTCATTAACGTCGACTGCAATTTTGTAGTTAATTAATTGATTACGCCCCACGCTCGACTGCCTCGAACATTCAATTCAGTTATGGAATTTGTAGCGACTGCCAATTATGTGCCTGGCCCAACTGCAACGGCAACTTTTTATGTTGAGAGCCCAGTGGATAGCTGTACACTCGATTCGAGTGCGGGGCGTGGGGCCAGGTCAAGTAAGGCTCAATACCCTGTGTCCCAGAAGAGAAGCGACACGGCACCCTCTCTTTTCCACGCTATCACTGAAGTTTCATTCCACCGTTTCAGGCGTCTTCGCTGAACCACCCGGAAGTGTCCCATAAGTAAACGGCTGCAGACTTTTTTTGCAGATTGCTTGTCTGAAATGGGTGTCAAAATAGTCTTTACTTGGAATCCTTATTTTAATACCTTTATATATTTTTGTGTAATTTTTCAAGGAACAAAAACTGTAGAGCCAATTAGAACGGGAACAAATTGATTTGGCGGGGGTTGGGGGATTGAGTGTATTTCTTGGGTGTACGAATAGAGCTGTGGCGCGAACAGAGACAGGGATCAGGGATCAGGGATCAGGGTGTGAACCAAAACTGTCAGTGTTTAATACATTGTACAGTGGAACAGAAGCCAGGGCCATTCTAGATAACGAATATAGATCACAGAGAGACCTAGTCCACTCTTTACCACAGCGTCCGTGTCCCACTGTTGACGGACGGACGGAGGATAGCGAGGACGAGAACAATTTACAGACCAGTTAACTTATTAGAGACCAAACACTTGACTCCCAAGACTCAAGACGCCCGTCTCTCGCTCTGTCTCTGTTGGCCACAGCTGATAGACAATATGATGGCCCAAACCACACCCCTGCCTCATTCCCATCCCTGCCTGGTGGCTGCAACGGTTAACTGTACATTGAAAAGTTCTTCCTTGACACTCGAGCATCTTGGGCTGCTCCTGCACTCCGTTCACTCCTTACCCTGCCTCTCCCTTGATTTAGTTTTCTGGTACTTTTATCTCCGATTCTCAGAGAGTGAAAAAATCGCATAGACAAGTTGATTCGGGGCGACGATTGGCAGGATAGCCTCTAATCTAAGGTTTTTCATTTCGTAGAAATTTCGTTCGTTTTCCTTAAAGAATTTCATGTGAAAAATGACTCTTATTTGCGCTGTCTCTGGTTTGGCTTCTAATTAGTTCCAGCCGAGAGCGAGAGCGAGAGTGGGTGAAAGTGCGGCGGTGGAGAAACCATTTGAAGACCCATCTGACGAAAGCAAACAAACCGCTAAAAATAAAATGAGAGCGAGGAAAAACAAAGGGCAGAATGCGACGCATTTTCTTGCTTCCCGCCATGGCACTTTTCATTGTTATTTATATTTGAGCGTATATAAATTATATGGCGAAAGGCATAAAAGAGCAGCAGGCAGGACCAGCCCCCCATTCCATCCCATTCCATCGCATCCCATGCCCACACACACACACACACATATAAAAGAGACGACACAAAGACTAAAGGCAGAAGGACAACGTCTTATAATTCAAGTCGCCGTGAGTCCTTGCCTGCAAGCAAATCCCTGCCGCACAACCCCACACTACAACCATATTTCATGTGGCATGGTTAAGCATTTTTGTGCCTCGCGGTGCTGTAAACTACCATTCAGCAGAGCACAGCAGAGCAGAGGAGAACAGAGAAGAACTGAGAAGAGGAGAGCAAGGCATTCTCTGTCTTTGTATACCCTTTCGATGCGATAAGCTGTCCTGGCACCGCAGAAAGGACTGCCTGCAATGCACCTCAGCTTATTGCATACAGACAGAGCTTATTGCGTACAGACAGAGCTTATTACGCACAGACACACATCTTATTGCATACCCAAAATCACAGCTAATTACATACACAGAAACACAGCTAATTACGTACGTATGCATTTGCATAGATTTCT
Source organism: Drosophila persimilis (assembly GCF_003286085.1). Classification (NCBI taxonomy): domain Eukaryota; kingdom Metazoa; phylum Arthropoda; class Insecta; order Diptera; family Drosophilidae; genus Drosophila; species Drosophila persimilis. Next base: position 57,431 of record NW_020825442.1, on the reverse strand, counting down.
CATTAATATTTTATTTTACACTTCCATATTTTCGTGGTATGCAAAAGGGCATCTATCCTTCGGCTTCTAGCCTTTGCTTGGGAGAGGCTCCTCCGTGTTCTGCCTGTCATTGTAGTTGATATTAGTTGTTGTTCCTCTTGTGCTGCTGCTGCTTCTGCTGTTCTTGGGGTAAAAAACAATTGTCACACAGCACGAAATGTCGTGGCGGGGACAATCAGCGGCGGCGGCATCATCAAAACCCGCAGCAGAAGGCAGATGAAACAAAGCAGGAGCCAACTAGAAGGCAGCGGCACAAACAAAACAAAAATGGCTACCTCGAGGTCGAACATGAATGGATCTTGCATCACTCGGTGCCTCCTGCCACGTCTTTCCTTCGGCCACAGAACGTGTGCCTGATTATCGAATCAAAAGAAAGTCTGGCCACCTTCCTTTTTGGTACAGTCCTCCGCCAGGAATGTAGTTGTTGAATTACAAATTCAGGATTCGATTCGACCCATCAGCAGATTATTGCATATTTTAATCATAATTCAATTTTGTGTGACAATATCGAAGCAATTGAAAATGCATTTTTTTCGATTGTGTGATTTTATTTTGTTATTAATTTCACAATATTTTCCATTCATCTGGTTAATTTCAAATTGCGGCCCAGGGAATGCAAATTTGATTATCAACTCTTATGGGAAATTTAATTGAATTTATTGCGGACATTTGTTTGCAATTTTTGCATTGTACAGTCTCTGTGCCTGTGTCTGTGCATTATAGCTCATTCCTTGGCATTCTTTTGCAGTCGATAATTCAAATTTCTTTACGCCTGACTTCCAAAACAATTAAGCCAATGATTAAGAGGAGGGCGACACAGGCAGAGCGAACGAATGGCATATAAACCAAAAACAGAGAGGCGTAGATGTCGCCGCATTTCATACCCTAGAACAGTCCAGTCCTCAAGTCCAGCATCAGTCATGCACACGCATAAATGTTGTTTTTCCTTTTTCTCAGTGGCGTTTATTCTCTTTTGCAGCTTGGCAGAGCAGGACCTGCCCTAGAAGGTCCCTCATAGAATATATGATTTTCTAACTGTATTTTGAGTGAATAAATTCTTTATCCCGGGCGGCATATCTGGGCATCCTCTCCGGCGACCAGCTCTCAGTATTTGTGCTCTCTCTGCTGTTGTGTGTTTGTTTCATTTTGTTATTTCTATATCTCTTTGTTGCCTAATTATACGTATGTACACATATATTTATTGCTATATGTATTTTCCGTTGATAATTGTATTTAATTGAATTTTTTTTAGTGGCCTTAAATCAGCTTAATGTGTCCTTCCCACTCCATCCTCCATTGAGTGTTGTTTTTTGTCTCATTTTCAATTAAATAATCACACATGAACAAACACACACACACACACACTGTACCATTTATTGTACGGACTCTATGCCATCCCGCTTCGTTTCTGCGTCCACAAAAGCCAGAAAGCGCTGAATTATCAACGCTTAATAGATTTTCAAGCACGTCCAACGAAAATTTGTTTTCCTCACACACACACACACACACACACACACACACACACACATACACGCACTCGCACTGTGTGTGTGTGTGTGTGTGTGTGTGTTGTGATCCCAAATGGCCCCAAAGCCAAGTGAACCGTATAAACAATTTATAGCGCTACTCGCCCAACAACTGCCACAGCAGCAGCAGCAACAGCAACAGCAGCAACAGCAGCAACAGCAGCAACAGCAGCAACATCGACACTGGCAACAACACGGACACTGCAAATGCTCGTAAAAATGCAAAATGAAGCAGCAGTAGGAGGCAGGGTGCATGGGGCAGCAGCAACATCCGGGATAGACACAGAAAAACAGCAGCAGCAACAAAGAGCAGAGAAAGTCTAAGCCTTTCATACCCTTGCAGATGGAAAACAAACGCTGATTCGCTGCACAAATTTCGCATAAGCGAAAGGCTTTATAGGAAAACGGATCATAGACAAATTTGAAGGCAGAGAAAAAGGTATTTTTTAGTTGGAGTGATACTAGGGATAGATCTAGAGAGGGATCATCTGGGGTAACATACATATGTACCCTCTCTAAGGGTAAAGCCAATGGCTGGCAGTGACAGGAGCAGTAGCTGCATCAGGGAAGAGGCACACGTGGGGTGTGGCGCAGTGTGGCAGAGTGTTTGCAGGATCAGGCGGGGGAGGGGTTGGCCTGGTGCTTAGGGGTTCATCATAAACCACTTATTTGCGCTCCAAATGCAACAACAATTTGATAAATGTACATACATATGTACATATGTATATGCACAACGTTTTTGTGCCCCAGACTCCACAGAACTCCACAGCCAGCCATACCGTCCATTCCTCCTCCACCTCTGTGTCTCTGTGTGTGTGTCTGTGTGTGTGGGAGAGCAGTGACGCTGCAAAGTATGCTACAATTTTGTGTGTGTGTCCCGTTTTTGCCGCTGCTGCTGCTACTGCATCGATGAGAAATCTTCAAACATAATTGCACTGGCAATCGCAGCGATTGAGGAATTAGGAGGCCAAGTGCTTAAGATTCTTGGCCCCAAAGCCAAAGCCAAAAAATCAACAACAGGCACTCGACTGGGGGGGTCGGGGGGCGGGGGTCTGAAAACCTCGACAGAACATTACCGCAGTGACCCACATTTTTGGTTGTGGACCATAACACTGCAGCAGAAGCAGCAGCAACAGTAGCAAGAACAGTGGTAGTTGCAACAAACAGCTGCAACAACAGTGTCGCCGCAGTGTTAAATTTTGTATGTCAGTTGTCTGGGGCCAGGAAATAGCCACAACAACAGGCAGTACGTACATACAGCAGCAGCAGCAGCAGCATAAAACTGACAAAAACAGAAGCGTTTTGGCCCTGGCCAAAAACAGCAAAAACGGCAGCCAGAAACAACTGCAACACATTTAAAACATACCAAGAATTTTATTTATGGCTTGTCAGCAGCAGCAGCAGCAGCAGCAGCAGCAGCGGCAACTCCAGCCAGAAGAGAGACTCCAAAGATACTCCCAAAAAGATACACACAAAAAACAACTCCCACAAAAAGCTGCAGAAAACTGTAGAAAACACTATAAATAGTTACGGGGAATTGGCAACAAATAATTTCAACAAACAATTCCAATAGTTACTCCCAGAATTTATTAGCCAAAACAAACTTTAACATTTCAGCAGCCCCCGCCCCGCCGCCGTCTGGGGCAGTCCCCAAATTGAATCATGTTTCGTGTTCCAATTAAAATTCTGTTGGCGTTCTGCTGCCTTGCGGGAGTCATTCATTTAGATCAATTCTGCTTGCCCAACTTCATCCGCACTTTCTCTTATCCATCTCTTTCTCTCGCTCTCTCTCCCCCTATCACTCTTTATTTCTCTTTACAGCTCTGCTTCTTAAGCGTTAGCATTCAAGTATTTCGCTGAAAAAGCCGCATTTGCCATAAAACGGGCAAGAAAAAGCGTTAGACTAAAGCTCATGAAAGCTTTTATTGCAAAAGCTTGCAGGGACAACAGTATGGCGTTTTTTTTCCATAATTTTACTTTTGGTATGTCAAATACATGTAAAATACTTGCAAAATACATGTAAAATGTAGGTAAAATGTATGTAAAATTCATGTAAAATAAGTGTAAAATCCGAGTAAACTGCATGTAAAATAAATTTAACATTCATTGAAGCATCACTCGTTTCTCCTGAGCCTGATTCCACATCCTTTGGGTATCCCCAGTGGCACCACAAAATCTTGCTGCGATAAGCCGCCCTGTACGGCATGAATTTTGTTGATAGATCATTTATTTTTCCAAAGAAAATAGACCTTTTCCTGAAGTCTCTTCAATAATGTTTGATGGAGCGTGGAAATCCAGGAACTTTAAAATATTAAGCAGTGAGTGAAATTACCCTATAAATCAATGCCCGCTTCAATGGCCAATGGCCGTTCTCTGTCGCGCGTTAATTGTTAATAATGGCAAACAAAATAAAGTAAAATACAACCACTTTCACCGCTCGCCTCTCCGCGCCACGTCGCCTCCTCGCCACAGAGTTGCATCCTTTTGTGGCGTCCATCCTGCCGCGCCCCTGCTTGAGACCGGAAGGACATTGTTTGCTCGTCGCCCCAAAGCATTGTCAATAAATTGTATGCAAGATTTATAGTCTCTGTCGCGAGTCGCTGGAGAAATGCAGCCCCGTCCCCCTCCCAAGGGATCCTGCGCCCCTAGAACGGGGTAGACAACTGTATACTGTTTTGGCATTTTATTTGTTTAATCTAAGCTAATTGGATTTGCAAATGGCTGGCGGAAAAACGCTGCGATATCTGTATAATGGCATGTAGGATAGAAAAGCCTATAAATAATACATATACTCGTGCGCGTACGATTCCACGTAGGGTGTGTGCACTCGTATATGCCTACATATACATAGGTACAGACATATATATATATGTATAATTGCAAACACATATGTAAATGGCATGTCCTTCGTGGCTTGTACAATTTATATTGTCTGTTTAAACGTGTGCTCCGCCCAGAGGGATACGGAGAGAGGGGCACTAAGGGGTTCCACAAAAATTATACATCCACACACGCACATCCATACATGTATAAAAGTAAAGCCGGAAAATATTTATGACTCGAAATGGAAATGCATCGAAATGGGAGGAGGGGAGGCAGGGAGGCAGGGAGGCAGGAAGGCAGGGAGGGAGAGAACCTTTTATAAATTGTGAAATGGAAAAAGTTCGGCAACCCAAATTTCCATGGCAAAACTTCATCAAAGATGAATGTCGACGGAGAACTACTACTCGTACCTCCCACTCGGGCCTGCCCCCTCTCCGGTTATCATCTGTTTGGCAGCTAATTTTGATCGAATCGAAACACAAAATATTCCACATACCATTCGATTGCGAGCATGAACGAGTATATTCGGTTAATGATGTTCAATGAATATTCCCTGCCAAATAGTTGAATGCTAATTGCCAAATCCAATTACGTAAACTTCCATGCGAAATATTATTCACCTGGATAGGCATTTAGTATTGTGTTTTCCTTGTGGTGGAGAAAGTGATAGCCGGAGGGATTCATTCTTCATCGAAAGACCGATACAATGGACTGATGCAAGCCTGTTGAGGCTTGCTTTATCCATGAATAAATCCATTATTCATGCATGACTAATGCCTATCGATGTATTGATTTGTGTCCATGGGAATCATGAATCCAAAGGGATACAAACCCAGAAGAGAAGCCTAGCTAAAACTGACCCTAAAATAAGGTTGAAGTCTTCATGTATCACTCATCGATACTTATCGATACACAAACGATCGACGAACGTGGATTAAGAAGAGAGAAAACTATGGAAGAGGAGCACAGTTGCTGTACAAATGGATATCCATCAATAATCGATACATATCGATAGACGATAAGTAAAACTTATCAAACAGCGCGAATTAAGGTATGAGTGGAAATCGAAATCTATCACCAATCAATAATTATCGATAAACAATAAAAAAAAGTTTAGAAATGGAAGATAAAAGGAATTAATGAAAAATAATCAAAATTAAAGAAATAAATAAATTAAAAAACGGCTAAAGGAAAGAAAATACAATGAAAAAAGAAGGAGAAAGAAGAAAACTCAATAAACGAGAGTAAGACTCGGCGACAAATCATAAGCTTCCAGTTCTCTCCGCTTTTCTGTTTTCCTGTTTTCCTGTTTGTGTTCGTGTTTGAGTTTGAGTTATGGGCTTTGACATTTGCCTTTGTGCTTGTTGGCCATTTGGCAAAGGGCTAACACACACACAGAGGTACACAGAGGTACACAGAGGCACACAGACACGAGCTTAAGGAGATTGCTCATTAACTTTGGCCCCATTGTGCAGGAAAAATGTTTTGTCACGAGCTTTGCTCTCACTCTCACTCTTAGTCCCAGTCCCAGCCCCTGTCCCTCTGTCTCTTTTTCAATTGCGCTTCAAGAGAGTTGAAATCGGAGAGTTTTCCCCCCGCCCCTCCGGGCTTCCGCTCCCTCTGCCCTTTTTTTGATGGGCGGAAGACTCTTGAGCTCTGTCGTTTTTATTTGGCATTTCGGCGCTACTTGAATTTGATTTGCCCGTTTGGGTTTCGACAAAAGTCAAAGAAGTTTTCCCATTGCCTTCTCCAACAGGCATCTAGCATCTGGATTTCCCCATCACCCAGTCCCTCCCCCCCACCACGGCTCTACTCGGTTGACAGACAAACTTTACTAATTAGAAATAATGCACACCCCACACTCATGTACGAGATTGCGGGGTCCAGGCTGTGGAAATTCCCCAAACGCCCGACAGGCGACAAAAGTGTCGAACATTCTCCACTACTGCTAAGCTACTCTGGGACAGTGGCAAAACCCTTTGGACACCTTTGTCGGCTGGGGAGCAGGAAAGCGAAAGCCAGGGAGGCCTAGCGGGGGAAATTAATGCGCTTTTACGCCTGTGCAACTTCTGGGCGCCCCTGCAACCACCTCAAGCCGTGCACACCGCACACCGCACGCCGCACACCGCACTCCAGACAGAACCATTCGCTTACATTCTGTGGATGCGCCTCCCGGCGACACCTACGCCATTACGGCCGAAAGGCCACGCTTTAGATACCCTAAAGGATGGCCCATATCGTTCTCATGGAGGCACAACGGCTACAGCTGCAATTATGTTCAACGACATGCAGCAGCGCACCTCGGTTTTGGCTGTCTCGGAAAGAGCATCGAAATGCAATTAGAAGCATTAGCGGATTGCGGCCTGGAATACAAATCTAACCGAAAGCCAAGCCAAGCGACTGGAGAGGGTGAGGCCAGCCACATGCCACATGCCACGTGCCACGTGTGTGGGGTGGGGAGAAGAGCACAAGAAATATAAAAAGATTCATTTTGACATTTAATTAAATCACGCGAAATTGAAATGGAAATTGGTAATGAAAATAAAAATGGAAATGGAAATGAATAAGAAACCAAACAAAAAATCAAAGAAATTGGAAATGGGAGATTGAGAGGGGGGGGGGGGGGGGGGGGGGGGGAGGGGGGAGGGCATGGGGGGGGGAAAAGTCTAGTGGCATTTAGGATATTATTCTTTTGCCGGGAGGCGTGCCACAATGGTTGCTGGCTAATTAGTTGCCGGCAGCAACAACAGCCAGGATTCGTTTGTCATTTGCATTTTGGGTGTGACGCAAATCGACGGAGAAAAATACAGAGAAGAAAAAAACAACACACGCACACAATCAAATTAGAATGCTGAAAGGGAGAGTGGGGGAGACTGGGGGAGAGAGGGAGAGGGACAGTGACAGAGGACAACACAAATACAGACACATTACACATTATCCCCACATCCAGACGTAGTCGTAGGATGGCCCCTGGGCACCACCATCAAATATTTATGTCATTCGCAGAAGTCCACAAAATGGAGAGACAGGGAGGGAAGTGGGAGGGAGGTGGGATTTACTCTCAAATAGAAATCAGCCTGGAAATTAGAAGCACAAATTGACAGTGACAACAGAACAGAACAGAACAGAACAGAACAGGACAGAACAGAGGGCCAGAGGGGCCACAGGAGCCACAGCCCGAACATGAGATGTACATTGACATTGACCTTAAATAAATTTAGATACGATATTTCCTACGAACCAAAATGCACCACTCGATGGGAGGGCAGAGCAACAGATTAATTTGGGTTTTGCCTTGTGGCCGATAAGTGCCGGCCAATTATTGACAGAAAGCGCACACAAATTAGGAGGAGCCTCGGGGGGGAAGCAAACACGGAAAAGGAGTCGAGGAAACAGCTTGAAAATGTAAGCTGTAAATATTTTAAAAATATAATAGAGCTCAATATTCTCCTTTGAAATGGACCGAGTCTCTCTGGAATAGAGCTGGCAGAGGCAGAGCGAGAGAGGAGCAGACACGAAAACTCACCCTTAACTGCTAAGCTACTCTGTGTCAAAGACAGGGGCAAAGACGACCAAGGGGTGGTCCATCGGCTGTCATTCATTAATGAAATGTGATTAAATGCTCCCGCAGGATTTGGCTTCCTAATTTTCGCATATTTTTCACCATTATTTTGTCTCTGTTTGCAATAATTTTATTGCTGCTGTTTTCTCATGTGTTTAGTGTCGGGATGTGCTGGAGAATTCAATTATGGCACCGCCACCCAGCCGCGCATGTGGCAGGATCTGACAGTGCACCATGCACCATGCAGGCAGGAAGTTGTGTGTTTCAATAAATGACCGTAAATGTTTTTGAGGTCTCCGACCCCCGCTCCCCCGTGAAGGGGTATATCCACTCAACTGTTGTCCAACAGTTGGGCAAGGAGCGCCGCCCCCTTGCTGCATCTCCTGGAGCCTTCGCTTTGTTGCGGCTGCCATTGTGTGTGTGTGTGTGTGTGTGTGTGTGTGTGTGTGTGTGTGTGTGTGTGTGTGTGTGTGTGTTGGTCCAGGACAGTGCAGGACAGGACCCTCCACTCTGGCTTTTCGGTCTGCGGCCAAATGCAGATTCAAGTGTGCGCATAAATCCAAAAGTCCACTACAAAAATGAAAAACGATAAACTAAAGGTGCACACACGAGGGGTGTGTGCGGTCACGGGGGGTCACGGGGCGGTCACGGGGGCCCACAACGATTGAGGATGATGCAGGCAATGACTGCGCTTTGTGGTTTATTTCCGACCGGCAGCAACAATGGCAGCTTCAAAAAAGCAAAAAAAAAAAAATATGAAAAAACTGCAAACAGAAAACGCGCAAAAAAATGTATAAATAAAAAATAAAAAAAATAAATTTGATTTTCTCCCCCATTTTATTTGCTTTTTTTGTTGTTGCTTTTGCCTTTTGCGGCGGCTGCAACTGAAGTTAAAATTGTGAAAAGTTGCGGCAACTCCTGCTCCTGGAGGGGCCATGGGGGGGGGGGGGGGGGGGGGGGCGCGGGGAGCCTTTTGTTGTATTGCATTTTCCAGCTGTAATTACATTTTGTATGGCTGGAAAATTTCTCTTTCATCATCGTCCTTGTCCGTCTTCGGCCCTCGTTACCCTACCCCCCCCCCCTCCCCCTTTTCGGGATCATTAGATGGGAGATGGCCCCAAAAAGTAGGCAATATTTTTGCACTCTAATGGAAAAAATGGAGTGGAAGGAGGAGAGTGGAGTGGAATAAATACAAAGAGAGAGAGAGCCAGAGTGCGAGAGAGAGGGAGAGAAGTGGGAAAAAGTTTGCAATAAAATTGCACAAAATGGCGGCCACTGCCGGCAGAGTAGTCGCCCCAGAGAGTACCCTCTACCTGGAGAAAGGGTGTACGAGTACGATTCCCAGCAAATGTTCCCTTCTTTGCTGTGGCCTTCTTCTCATTTCCAGATCTGTTGTAGCTCGCGTTCAACCCACGGTTCAATTCTTTATCCCTGCCACATCGTAACCCACTGCTACCCTGTTGTTTGGTGGCAAAAGGTACGTAAACAATGCAGGCCGACCCTGCCACCAATTGCAATTCGCCGCCGCTGCCCCCACTGCCGCTCTGAGCGCGTCTCAAGTGGCAGACGAGGCAACCCTTTGGGTCTGCTTCCCAGCTGCTGCCTGCTCGCCACACTCCTTTTGGGCCAGCCACCAACTGAATGACTAATGGATAGAATGGAAGCCATGAGGCAGGGGCAGGGGCTGGGTCTGTGGCTGGGTCTGTGGCTGGGGCCTGGGCCTGGTCCTGGGCCTTGGGGCTTATGGGGTGACGGAATGCTGTGCTCTTGAGGTTCGGCGTCTAGTCAGCTTTAAAGCTAACATTAAAGGGAATATTCAAGTGTATTTTAAAGGGATATCGCTCTATCTCTGGGCCGCCTTAGCACTTTCTCCCCCATCGCTTTCGGAGGTTCCCCCTCTTGAGGCAAAGGCTGGTGCCCTCTCCCTCTCTCCCTTGCTCACCCTTGAGGTTCATCTTTCAAGTTAATGTTAAAGTAAATGTCAAAGTTAAAGTCAAACAAAAGGCAGCTTCGTCTCTCCATCTCCATCTCCATCTCCTTTGCTCCTTGCTCTATCAATCTCTCTTACTCTCTCTCCCTCTCTCCCTCGCTCTATCCCGCTCTGTGTGGGTAAGTGCGCGATTATGCAAATACAAAAAAACAAAACTAACAAAAGTCTCTCCTTCTTCCTGTCCTTCTCCTTCTTATCTCTCTCTCCCTCCTTCTCTCCCTTCCCCTTTGTCTGTCTCTCGTTTGCTCTGTGTTAAAGTTATAAATATAAATTAAGCAAATGTGTTGTGTAAATTGCTGTTGTTCTCTCGCTCGCACTCTCTCTCTGCTGCACCCCTCTAGCACTCACTGCAGCAGTGCTGCCATTTTGGCTTCTTTTTTTTCAAAGGCAAAATATAGCATTTATTTGATCTAGAATTTATTTAGCATCCCACAAGAACCCATGATATTGTTGAGTATTTTGGAATACTTCCAAGAGCAAGGACATTGAAAGCATTCCATACAATTTATTTATCAAATTGGGAACATACACTCTTAAAGATAAAGAAATAATTTGTATTATTTATGTGTGTTTTTTTTTTTTTATATTTTTTATTAATTAATATTTATTAATTTTCTGGCTACTAGACCCTGTAAAAAATATATCTGAATATATAAAAACATTTCAAGTATTAAATAATCAAAAGTTATTCTTTTTCTTCTTTAAGGAACACTAAAAATTTAAATGCATTCTCAAGAAAGAATATATGTTTTATAAATTAAATAAAATATTTTTTAAATACATTTGATTTGTAAGGCAACATCCCGAGCCTACCCTAACCCATCCCACAACACCCCTACCGGTACCCCGATATTAGACCTCAACCAATAGGTCTTATGCGATACTCTACTGCGATAAGTATTATGCGATACTCCAGTGCGATAACGATTCATTGTGCAATCGACAAGAGAATGAACAGACACGCAAAATAAACTAGAAAAGAATTAGAAGAAAACCCAAGAACTGCGCCACAGATTAGAGACTTTCTTTACCTTTTATAGATATTTTATAGATTTGCCATCGAATTATTCACTTTTAATTGATTTTTTTTTTAAATTTAATATTTAAAGGCAATGTTAATTTAGTTTAATTGTGAATTATTTTTCTAGCATTTTTAGAAAATTCCCTTTTGGGCTTTGGCTATTTTTTTGCAGTTTTTGTTAAGATTTTTTTTGGTTTTAATTTAATATTTAAAGACGATGTTAATTTAGTTTAATTGTGAATTATTTTTCTAGCATTTTTAGAAAATTCCCTTTTGGGCTTTGGCTATTTTTTTGCAGTTTTTGTTAAGATAATTTTTTTTATTTAATTTTTAAATGACGATGTTAATTTAGTTTAATTATGAATTATTTTTGTAGTACTTTTAGAAAATTCCTTTAGGGCTTTGGCTATTTTTTGGCAGTTTTTTTTTAGATTCAGAAATTTTTGGCATCACTGCCCAGAGCCTGAGCCTGCTGCAAAAGTGGCAGCAAAAATTACGAGCTACAAGTAAAAGAACAAACAGATGCAAGGCAATTCCCCCCAGATCTCCCTCTCTCTGTCTTTAAGTGTGTGCGTGTGTGTGTGTCTGCCTGTCTGCATCTACATCTGTGTGTGTGTTGCACAGTGATACCACAATATTTGCATATCATATGCATAAACACTGGCGCAACGAAACCCTAAAACCCAAGGCTGCCAGGACCCGGACAATTGCAATTAAGTTGAAACAGACACAGCAGACAGCCAGAGAGACAGTCTACATCTATCTGGGTGCCACAAGTTGCAACAACATGTTTAGTTAGCGTCAATGCCCCTGCACCTGAACCTGAGTCAATCAGTCACCCCGGGGCGGTGTGTGGGGTCGGGGTCGGGGTCGGGCTCGTCGCTGCTTGCCGCCTAGAAACTGGCATTTGTGTCAACAATATGCCTAACATGTCCTGCATATGTTGCAGCAGCAATGCTGCCCCAGCAACTGGCATTCGCGCTGTTTGCGGCAGTTTGCTGTAGGATTTGCTGCTCCACTTAAAGCCACTTTCGGCCACAAATGATTTGCAGACAATTGTCAGACATTTCCCTCCAGCGAAAGCAACAGGAACACAAATCAAACAGCAATCGGGAGAACTAGGGAGAGCAGAGAGGGACAAAGGGGAGACAACGGTAGAGAGAGAGTCTCCAGAGAGGAATATCTGGGGGTCGCGCAGCAGGTGCCTCGAAAGTGAACAAATATTACATTGTCCAAGGATTTATTTTGCATATTTTAAGGACTTTGTTAGGCATTTTTTAGTTAGGGATCTAATGTTATATTATACTATTTATTTTATTTATTTTACGAATATTACGAGGACACCTTCAAAAATTAACGAAATACTAAATATTGTTTTCTATAAATTGTACAAATATTGACAGATGTGAGACCCCGATTCACACTGGCACCATCCACCGTCTACCATCCGATGAGCACAAAAGTACAGATTATTGACTATAATTAAACAATCCCTATATGTACAATAAACATAACTCTTTGGACTCCCTGAACAGCCCTGTTTGGAAATTGGTTTGCCCTTTGGCTGCTCGCAATTTGCTGGAGTATCCCTCGCGGTGTTTCCGATTGATCTCCCAACAGTTGCCGATATACAGATGTATCCGTAACATGAACATCGCCTTAGCTGTCAAGCCAAGTTTGCCGCCTTCAAGTCGTTATTGTTCGTCGAACAGTTCCCGAAACAGTTCGACAATACAGGAACAGAAAGCAGCGCAATGAGCGAAGACAAAGACCCAGGGGTAGGTGAAAGGTGAACAGCAATTGTCGCAATTTACTAAGTAGATGTTTGTAGCGCGAGATGCACTCGCGATTTCGGTTTAGCTTGAATGCGGACTCGTACGCACCGACCGATGGCCGCGTGTACTCGCTCAAGTCTATCCATAGGTGCCTGCAGAACAGTGGCACAGCCGTCGGCATTCGCAGCGAGAGCTCTGTGGTGCTGGCCGTGGAGAACTTGACTGGCAACAGATACATTTCTCCGGATACCTATCCGCGCCTCTTCGTCATCGACGGCCACTTCGGCATGGCTGTCCATGGGCTGCGCGGGGACGTCTACGCCCTGGCCGAGAACGCCCGCTTCGAGGCCTCCCTCGTCCGTCGGACGTCCGAGCGGGGCATCACCATGAAAGAGCTGTGCGATCACCTCAGCAAGATCGTCAAGCTGTGCTTTCAGCACAACGCTGCGCGCCCCTATGCGGTGAGCATTCTGTTGTCCGGATGGGAGCTGCAGCACGGACCGCAGCTCTACAAAGTGGAACCGTCCGGCGCGGTCGTCTCGCATGCCTCCTGCGCCATTGGCGTGGGCGAGGAGAAGGCCCTGGCATTGATGGAGAAGTACAAATTCGACGCGTTCGATATGGAGGAGTTGGTGAAAATGTCCGGCGAAATGTAGGTGGTTTTCCATCCAAGTATTCCCACATTTCGCTAATGTTTTACCGTTCTGCAGTATCTATGGCATTCATGACGATGGCAAGGGCCAAACCTTCCTCCTGGAGACGGGTATTGTGGGTGTTCAGACCCAGGGGCATCTGGACTACAATCCCATGCCTTGGTCCGAGATAGCCAAAAAAGCTGGCGAGGAGTTCAAGGCCAAGGCCTCAGCTATCGCCAAGGAAAACGAGCAACCATCCGATACTGACACACACAACACTTAAGACTCCAAAAGTTCTCCAAAATTCATATTAACAAAATTCAAGAGCATTCCAAAAACCAAAAAAAAATAATATATAAAAAGACCGAAACTTCTAGGAGCTTGCTTCATTAATTATTTGCACGAGGGACTCTACGTTTCACAGTCAACCACACACACACAATTGCACTTTCCCGGCTGCTCGTGTGTGTGTGCACTTTTCATTTAAATGCACACGGAATTACGCACGGGAACAAATTGCAGGTGGGGCCGGGGGCCGGGCAGGGCCGGAGGGTGGGACACTATTCAAATCATCAAATTAGCGCACTTATACACAGATACTAGCACACACACACACAGACACACACATTGAAATCAATTAAGATACAAAAGCGCGCCAAAAACAAAAGGAACAGAAACAGAAACCCGCTCCCCCGCTCTCTTCGTGTGGAATTTGTAGGAAGGTCCTTCCGCTTTTACTTCGTTTTTTGTTTTCGTGCCAGTGTTGCATAACTTGCGGCGCGCGTGTGGCCAAACAGCCGCACAGGTGTTCCAGGGCGTGTGGGCGTGTGGGCGTTCCTGGTCGACTGATAAAAAATGCAAATGCTTTAATTAAAAGCTTTGCAGCTTCGTCGAAGCGTGGCGCCCAAATGGCCCGCAGGCTGGGAGAGACAGCCATTGAAGGGGGGGGTGGAGGGGCGTGGCACGAGCAATCGGTTGCCAGTGTTGCATAATATTAAAGGTTTAAGCGCTGCCGAAAAAAGTACGGACAAAAAACGAGGGGGCGGGCAGCTTGGCAGAAGAATATGGGTATTAGGACGGAAAGGACACCCACACCCACACCCCCACCCACACCCACACACACATGTTTGATGTGATTTTTATTGCATACTTTTGTGCGTCCCGCAATTTATGCAAGATTTTCAGCAATTTTTTCGCCCCCTTCCATCGCCCTTTCCTTTTCTTTTGCTTTTGTGTTTTGCATAAATTTTTGGGGCTGAGTTGGGTGGATCCCATCACTAGCTTCAAAGCGAGCTGCTCTCCTTTTCCCCAGTCAGAGCCCCCAATAGCTGGAGATTATTACGAGCCACGGCACACGTATTGTATGAGTTCCTGTACTTTTTGGCTTTCATGGCGATGTGGTTTTTTCTTCAATAAATTTTTTGTGGCAGGAAATATCTTAATAAAGTTCTGGGAAATTTGTTAATGGCATAAGACACTTGTTGGTGCTTTTTTTTCTTATGAAAGGTGCAGGAAAACTATTTATTTTCCACGAAAATATTCTATTGTTGACCGAAAAATACAATCACTAAAAATAACAAATAATAATGGAATTACTATTTTTTTTAGAATATTCTGCTATAAGACTTAAAGTCTGTCTGTCTGTCTGTCTGTCTGTCTGTCTGTCTGTGCTCAAAGACTATAAGAGCTAGAGCAACGATGTTTTGGATCCAGACTTCAGTGATATGTCACTGCTACAGAATCGTAGAAGATGACTATATCTTCTAGAGTGAAGAATCTGAACCAGATCGTATAATTATTATAGCCAGAATCAAGATAACAATTTCACAATTTTTTTTGAAAGACGACAATCTTAAGGAATTACCGCTTTATTTCTTCTTTCGATTGGGGGCAATACCATTCTGTCGATACCAAAGTCTCGTGCTTAAATTTCGTTATAGAAAAAACCCAATTGTTTCTGAACGAATGCCAAGTCGTTGCATGAAACATATGCACAAAAATGTTGGCAGTGAAGATGGAAAAACTGTCAAAACTGGAAGACACTGCCCTCGAGACGGGAAGGACCTATCACCAAAGAACGGAAGTGCCCCTCTTTTCCATCCAAAATGTGCGAGTGTCTGCTGCCACTGTGCAGGCGGGACTGTGTTGTGTGTTGCTGTTGGGAAGTGACATAATTAATTGATTGCAACATGATACTTTCTCAGTAGCTTTCCCTGCCCTCCCCCACATTACTTTCCCCATCGGCCGCCCACAAAACCACTCTGTTGTAATAACAAAAAAAAAAGAAGAGCGAAAAGTTTCGTGGCAGGGTTGGTGGAAACTTCATTAGGATGGCCAGAGGAGGGGGCACAGTGGCAGTGGCAGTGGCAGTGGCAGTGGCAGGGAAAAGTTCAGAGTCAAAGCTGCAAATAGATGGGCTCTATTACGGTAATACGAAGGGAGGGGCAGACATGCCCAATGCGTGTGTGTAGGTAAATCGCGCCAAATGAGTTGGCAAAACTGCACAAGCAATGAATATTACACAGGCCACAAGGACGGGCAGGACGGGCAGGACCGGCAGGACGGGCAGGAAACTGCCCGCAAGGACAAGCGGCAACGATGCTGCGGCGACGCCACTGCTGGCAGCATACAACATTTTTATCATGCTCCAACTAATTGCAGGTCTCTCTGGCAAGAACCTGAACCTGAACCTCGAACCATAACCGGAATCAGAATTAAGAGACAGAAAGCGAGAGAGAGAGAGAGAGAGAGCCAAAACAGCCAAAAGGACACCAGACCGTCCGCACAGCAGGGCGCCAGCAGGTCCTGTCCGCAAACACAGCCACACGCACACACATGTGTGTCCCGCCACATAACATAAATTCTCATAAGCGTAATGCTTTGAAATTGGAGCAAACTGTGATGCCACACACTCCCATCTTCCATCTACCATCTACCATCTGCCATCTCCCTTCCTCCCACACTCCAATCCCGTCCTGCCACCACATGGAGAAATATCTTCCTTTTGGCTTCCCCCAAAGTCCCACAGCGCACAGTGGACAAAAGTCACCCGGGACAGGAGAAAAGTGCAAAAGGGAATGAAGAAACAAAATACATGTCGTGTACATGACCAGGCTTTTTATTGCCAGGCGATAGGAGCCTTCTTTGAGGGTTAAAAATATGTGTATACGTTGTAATTCGATTTCATAGTTATTTCTTTTTAGAGAAGCGTTTTTTATCCTTTTCAATCCTGTGAAAGAAGAGAAAGATATTTCCAAATCGTACACAATATCAATCCTTTGCATTGCACTGTGCCCCCGAATGTCTGAGTGTGCTTCCCTTGAAGCTATTGAAATTGAAAAGGCGACCGCCCTATGGCCCAACCTCTCGTCCTTCGTGATGCCTTAATGAGCTCCCATGGCAGGCAGGCAGGCAGGCAGGCAGGCAGCGTCTGCAGTGTCGTCTGCTTTAACATAATTAATAAAAACACATACGACAGACCATCGACGGGACAGGACACGTGGCAAGAGGCAGCGACAGCCACAGCCATAGCCACAGCTACAGCTACAGAGAGTTTTCTTGAGAAAACTTTGATTTGTTATCCACTGCTTTTGCGTTTAGTGCTGATTTTATTATAAATAATTATAATTTCGTAGAGCAGCAACAAACAGCGGGGGGGAAAAATCAATAACCACCACGGCCTCAAGCTGAAATTTACATACACCCCCCCGCCGATGGGTGGGTCGGGCGTTCGTGCACCTCAAGGCTGGCCCTTCGAATCCGAGTATCTGCCACGTTCCCTTCTTGGGGAGCAGCCAGCCCCTAAATCCTTTGATGGTGGGTGGTGGGGTGGTGCGGTGGTGGGGTGGTGCTGGCAATGTATATTGTTTCCGGAACAAGGACAAACAAAGGCAGGCGCGCACCCAAGAAGCCAATCTCGATTATACTCGAAATTCGTTTTGGAAATTTAATTTCGCCCAATCGTATATTAAGGACCTGTGCCAATGGAAATCAATAAAAATAAAGGAGAGCAAGTACATCTGCCAGAGGGAAAAGTAATACCCAATTCAGTTAAATTTTAATATAGTCCTAGTGTAAATATAAATTCCAAGACTAGCCAGGAATTTGCCCCAGAGAGCTGTTGCCTACCTTCGTCGGGAATGAGTTCGGCTCGGACGAAGGGACCGGGCAGAAATAATTGAATTTCGTTCAGAGCTCAAATTACCCGTTCAAGGATATGGGAAACAGAAGCACATGTTGCGACTCGCATTCGTTTACATGCACACAAATGTCTATGTATATCCATATGAAAGGCTAAACGGAATGCAACCTCCACTGCTCCACGTCGTCATGTGCAGGCGTTCACTTGGTGAATTATGACTAAGAGCCTGAAAATAATTGGCATTGCTCGGGCACGCAGAGGGACAGGCCGAGGTTCTTTGGGTGCAAATTGAGTGAAGTCCAGGGGGGACTTTGTCCAAAGTATTCGGAGCTCGTCAATGCACTGTGCACGTTGGTTATTTATTGTGTATTTGCATTATTACGAGTAGAACGAACTACTCAACCGTGAAGAGGGTGGGGCAGTGGAGCTGTGGAGCTGTGGAGCTGTGGAGGACCCACTTCACATCGGACAGCACATCGCATCGCTCAAATGGCCGTCAAGGCTCGGACAGCTGACCGAGTCGGGGCTGGTTCCTCCATCAGTTAGTCAGCCAGTCAGTCAGCCAGTCAGTCAGCCAGCGACATGTCCCTTTACCTCCCTTTACCCTTTGTCCAACACACACCCACACAACACACAACACACATTATTGGCAACTTGTTTAGCTTGTTTTTGTAATTTTGTCATGTATGGAAGGACCCACAAGGAGCCACTCTCGTGCCCGTGGATATGGGAATGAAAAATATATTGATATTTTTAGACCGCTTGTGCATTCTACATTCTACGTTCTACGTGCATAAGGGCCCAGGCATCGATCCCTGCCATCGTGTGTTTGCTTAGCTAATAGAATCATCTCAGCACATTTATGTCACATGAAACTATTTATTTGCCCTCTGAACAGACCCCCACTCACGCCCACAGCCACAACTCCCCTCTCCTGCATTGACATGGTACACCCACTGACAGACGCTTACGACAGTATAACAGAGAGATACGACAGATAGAAAATTGCACGGCCAGGGCCGTCATAAAAATGGAACCAGGACCAGAATTTCAGAGCAGCTCCAGTCCACATTTATCACAGCTGCAGGAGCCGTCTAAATGAATGAGAGGAAGGCAAGACAAAGGCCTTCCTTGGTGCTCAATATACCGCTTCGACTATTACTGGATAAAGAGACTGTACCATTTCTGTGCTGTCAATAAAATTCCAGGGAAATCAAGGGACTGTTTGGGCAACTGTACTTTCTACGACTAAAGGGAGACGGTGCTTAGCTTCACTGTGAGGCAAGTGTACTCTACTTCAATGGGCGGCAACTGTTAGAGGCAACTGTACTGCATAAGTACGCGGCGGCAACTCTACTTCTTTCAGTGTTGGATAACTTCACGAACTAACCTTTTTGTGTATTCAGTGGCAACTGTACTTTTTTCAACGCTGGATGTCTCTCTGATTGAGAGCAAACTGTACTTACTTCAGTGTTGGACAACGTATTTGTATTTGTTTTTGATAGAGTACAGGTACAGATATTTCAACCTTTATTCCTACCACACTCAGAGGCATCTGTACAATTAAAGGTAAGCCCCAACTTTACTGCATTTCCATTTGAGTTTACAGCTCTCCCCCACCAGCCCGCAACTAAGTTTCCTGGCAGCGACTGTACTTGACAGGGAATGCCATAAGCCATGCATCAGCTAGCTCGGCCATAAACTTCCCCGAAAAAAACGAGTGAAGTGCTTACACATGAATGCAGTCCCTTGACGTTCAAGGCAAACATCGCCGCCATGCCCATCCCCTCAACTCCAGAACACAGCCCGCAGCATGGACAGGACGAAGACGTACATCAAACATTTTCGGTTGCAACATTGGCAAGTTTGACAAGCCAGAAGATTGAGTACGTGCTGCACATTGACAAATGAAACGCGCTCGAGCTCGCCACGAATATCTGGGATTATGTTCAGCGGCCGTGGAATTGAGGGCGAGGGCGGGGGCGCGCCCCGGGTGATGGATCGCATTCGTTCGCCAGAACGTTCCCGAAGACTTACGTGCAAATTGAATATTTGTTTTCAGATAACACTCACCTGTAAAGAAAATAAGAGAAAATTCGATTAGCTGTTGTATTTAGACATGGGACGGTGGACGGGGGATGGTGGAGTGGCATAGAGCCTTGGCATAGGTGGCCTCAGGACTTTAAGAGCATTTGTCACATTATATTCACTTCTAGATCTTTCTGTTTTCCTCCTAAGTTACAAAGATTCATATTTTTCGAGCTCTATTCTATTTTACAAGAAGATGAGAAGCTGAAGCTTTAATCCTCCCCGCAACGGTCTCAGGATCTCTCTTCGGTTTCTTAAAGACTGCCAGCCCGAACTGCAGTTGAATAGGTTCTTTGGCAGCCTGGAGAGACTGGAGGTCATTGCATGCGGCGCTCTCCACCCATGCAAGGGGCATTGAAAGGCGGAGAAGTCAAGGCGTTTCGGCGACGGTGGCGCGTCGCTGTAGTTGGCACTGACAAAAGACCAGGAGTTAACTCTTGGCTTTTTCCGGGGTCTCTTTGAGCCCTAACCTCATTCTCGTTCTCATTCTCATTCTCGTTCTCGTTTTGGATGGCTTATGCTTTACGGCACACCACGGCACAGCACAGCACGGCACATACACGCATTCCCATTCAATTGGGTTCCATTCGAGTCATGCATTTTTAAAGGGACATGCAGAAAGGACGACTCTACGATGACGACGATGACTGAAGTGGGAAATCAAATGTTTGTAATTAAAATTAAATATTCTATTAAAGGATCAAAACTGCAAAGCCAAAGGGATGCTGCAGCAGCAATGCAGCCGGTAAACATGGCAATCAAAAGCGCTGTATGCATATAAAGTAGATGGATGCCACAGACACAGGCACACAGGACGCAGGACGCAGGACACAGGACACGAGGGCAGACATACGTGCATGCACACACACCCGTGTATATATTTCATAACACAAATGTTTAATCAACGCAGCGGCAGGACAAGGACAGAGCAAAGGGACACTGCCTGGACCTGTAAAATAAATAGCACATCATCAGCTCAGCGAGTTGCAGAGTGGCAGCGGCGGAATGGCAGTCAGGAGTGGATTTTGGGGTCTAGGGCTGCTTCCCAGTGACATCTATGCAAGCGTGAAATGTCAAGTGCTCAAGCCTGAGTTCGCTTTTGGCAAGCACACACCAGGACCCGCACAGCACGGAGGACGAGCCAAAGGCGGCCACCGGGGAGCAAGAGCAAATAGTACAGCGAAACGATGGGGATGGGGATGAGGTGTACAAAGCACACACAAACCAAAGATATCTGCTTGGCTTTGCTTCTTACAACATCAATTAATAATTGAATAATACATCCAACAACAGCGGGATATTAAGTGGAAGGACATCAGCCGACATTCTCCATAAATAGTATGCGCACTACATGCAGCAGATTCCAGAAAGCACAAGTCTCAATCAGCTTTTCTTTTGCAAATTGAAACGAAAGAAAACGAAAAATTCGCCGATTAAGAAACAGACGATACATCGGTAGCCCACGTCAGCTATCGATATCGATTTTGTATCTGTTATTCGCGAATCGAAAAAGATTCAAAGATTACAATTAAGGAGTCTGTTCTCCCGACTTTTGTTCAACTTTCTCGCTTCTGCTTCCAACAACCGACTGTCATATCGATAACTCCATATCGGTTGGCCCTTTCAAATATCGGTTAAGTCTGGTTATATCGGTAATCTTAAGTTTAAATAATAATTTAGGTGAGATAGTGTTTACACTGTCCTTTACACAAATATAAACCTAAAACATTAGCAATATTTTGATATATCTTTCCAGCTCTCATGCTGGAACAGACAACCAGTCTTGAATCGTAAGAATCCCACGATTTCCGAAACTCAGAGCACGCACTTTTGCGAAAACCGGAGCACGCTCTTTGGCTCCCAAAAGCAAAGACTAATCCAAAGAAGTTTCCGCAGCGAAACATTTAAAATCAACTGGTTGCCTTTTTCTTAGGAAACTGGTCAACAAAAGTTGGTTGATCCATTTTTTGGCCGGTATAAAATGGTATAACAAAAACCATTTACACTCGAAAAGATCTCAAGAATATACACAATATTGTAACATTTGGTTCAATAGTTCAATAGTCATTACAAGACAAAATATTGTATTTTTATTGGATCTTTTCACAAAAGAATGAAACGTAATGACTAATGGAACATGGCTAATATGGAACATTAATAATACATACGAGCATGTGCAAATATTTAATAATTAGAGGGAAACGTATCAGGCATCATAGGAGTATATGCAATTGGGACGTGGACGTGCCACGACCATCATCCACGGCAGAGGGACGCTGCCGCATCACGCGTTGATAATCTGAAAATATTTATTAATTTCCGCAATTATTCTTGCAGCACTTCAATTGCCAGCTTGTCATCGTTTTGTCCTGCCAAATGAATCGAAGTGAAACGTTTTATTACATGCTCTAGCGCCAATTACAGATTTTCGCATTTCATTAATTCCGAGTGGAGGAATTTCCATGCCAATAACAAAAAACCGCTTTAAATATTCACAACTTGGAAAATGCAAAACAAAACAGAACAGAACAGAACAGAAGAAAAAATGTCGCTACCAGCAGGAAAGGTGTTAGATAATGAATGCACTTCTCTCGCAGCAAATAAATTGCGAACAATTGCAGAGCTTTTATTGCCATTCAATATTTATGAAGTTATTCTGTTTAATTATATTTTTTCACGTACGTTGTATAATTATGCCGTCCGACAAAAAATGCAATGAATAAATGAATAATTATATAAATATTTATGGGGTTTTTAGGCCGATTCGGAACAGTTGCTAATAATTTGATATTATGCCGCTCCCGCACTGCCCGGCCCACACTGGGCAGCACTGGCAGCAGCCCGGCAGCCAGACCCACTGCGGATGCGAATGCGGCTGGGCCAGAGACCACACCAGCAATTGATTTGCGATTGTTGTGCGAATTACGTTTGAGGCACAAATGAATTAAATTGATTTTGAATTGATTTGGTTTTCTGGTTTTGGGTTTCAGGTTTCGGGTTTCCGTGTTTCCTCTTTGGTCTTTCTGGTCTTCCTGCTTGCTGCTTCCTGCTCTGCGGGTCGGCCGCAATCAAAGGGCAGAGCCAGGGGTCCTGGCCAACCCTCATTCGGCATTGGAATCGGACAGGAGGGAGCTCCTTTTGGTTCACCAAGGGCGTGCGACTCTGGCGCGGGTTCAGGGCTGCATTTCGATTAGAACTTTCTTTTTGGAAGGCCATAAGAGAGATACTCTTAAAGCCACATAAAGGCAGAGCCTTCGAGCCTTCCTTCTCTTGTTGGATTCGAATTATTTGAAAACACAGGGTATCGAAGGTTTTAGTCCGCCAAAAGCCAACCTTGCCTTCCTGTTTTGGTGTTATTGCAACGCATCCTTTTAATGTCCTGCTGTGATTGCCAGCCTTCCTCCCGCCCAACCCGTTCATGCATCCGGCATTCCTCTCTCTCTCTCTCCCCCACCAATGTTTGCACTACGACCCGCACACACACAAAACACTCCCCGCACAATTTTTCGTTTATATTTCGCAGGATTCCCATCCCCATCCCCTCTGTCGCTCTCTGTCCTGCTGCATTCCGTGTTGTACATAAATATGAAATTTATTAGTGAATGTTGCATATCCTTTTCTGCGTGTCAGTTCCGGCTTCCATTGCACTGACCACCCAGGCAGGCAGCCATCCAACGCGACCGGCAGCTGCGACTGCAACGACATCATTATTGGACATGGCCAGGGCTCCACCCGCACCTCCGTGCCTCCGGGCGCACCGCGGTTCTCCAGATCTCAGACTCCTGCTCCTGCCACCGCCTTTCCGGTGAAAACTCCAGGCTTTATCGTCGTTCCGTGGAATGCTCGTTCGGGGTTTTTTGCGATTTTAATTTGTTAAATGCACTTTTGTCCGGTTCATCCCATGGGCGCATCGAGTGGCAGCGGTACTTAACCCCACAACGCCGCATGGGGTCAACATCGGGGGCCAATGCTGGGGGAAATATTCCCCTTAAAGTCCGATATAATGTATCTATGGCTATACACTCTACCCAGAATAATCCATTGGTGTCGCAGACAATCCAGAAGCGACCGAGAGGGGCTTCCGCATGACGCGCGATAACCTGCATGCAGTAGGGGGTAACGATCTAATCTTTTGGAGTCCAATACTTGATGAAGCAATTATTAACCGACTATCAACGATTTTTGTATCATCAAAGTCTGTTTTATATTCCAAGCATTTTTCTTCGTCTCCTACGGACTGGATGTTTGTATTTAATTGATCTAATGAAAATAATAAAAGATATTTTTGAGGAATGATAAATTGAGTCCCATTTGAATATTAGAGTGCTTGCCGGGTTAATGGTCGCCGAAAACCCCTGCTCCCTGCCACTCTCTCTTATTCCCGACACATTGATTCATGTTTGCTTCTCTTCTCTCTCTCTCTCTCTCTCTCTCTCTCTCTCTCTCTCTCTTTCTGTCTTCTTTCTCTGACAACTTTCGCCTTCGTGGCAACCGAAATCAATTAATGAAATTTCATTATTTGAGCACTATTCGTACTTTTCCGCTGTATTTCCATTGCTGCATCTTGTTTGGTTTTCCGCTTTTCCAACAATTTCGTCTGGCATTTTGCGTCGTTTTCTTTTTTTTGGCTGCGGCAGAAAGTTGTGTCCCCCAATTTTCAGGGCGAAAATTTATTCATTGCGGCCTGCAAGTGGGCTAACTTTTTTCCGGGGTCTCAGGCTCCGGCCCGGACTCGGAATCGGACTCGTAATCGGAATCGGAATCATTCCCGGGTGACATTTTATTGTCGTCCTTCGCGCGCTCTCTCTCTCTCTCTCTCGCTCTTGGCAAAGTCCAAAGGGTGTATATATCCATCGAACTGTCGAATCGATACGGCCATAAATATATCTCCCTTAGCCAGGGTATCATACGCTTCGATCCAGCGCTCTTTCATTCTTTGGTTTGGTTTTTTCGTGGATGTGAGCTTTTACGCTATTATTTGATTTTTATTCGGGGCTCTCCTCCCCGCTCTCCCCTTTTCGCTCTGCTGTTGCCGCATTTCATGAGTTATTGTCTCTCGTGGACTGCGGCTTCAATGCGAACTAGGCCACTGATTGGTGATGAGGAGAGAGATGGAGAGGGAGCGGAGGGGAGGGGTAGAGAGGGTGGGGGGTACCCAGCCAAGCTGTCGCTGGCCTTTTTGGCAACAGTGCCTGGCCCCACCCGTTCTAGCGTCATTTTTGTCCCCCCCTTGCCCCCTGCCCGGACTTCTGCGGCGTCTCCTGAGGACGAAAGAGCGGAGCGGAAATGTTTGACTCCCTTTCACTCATACTCACAGAGGGATACACAGGCAGAGAAAAAAGCACTGACTTTCCTCCGAGAGTGGAAATTATAAAAACGAAAATGTTTTCACAAATTTCATATTTAAATTAAAAACATATGTAAGTACATAAAGTACATTATACTACATTATATTTATTTAACAGTGTTTCTTATATTTATTTGTATCTATTATTATTTATATTTGTTTTTTTATTATTTATATTTATTTATTTATTTTTTAAAATTTATATTATATGTATTAATTGTTTATTATTTATATTATATTGATTTATTTTTTTATTATTTATATTTATTAATTTATATATTATTTATATACTTATATACTATTTTTGTGCCCCGAATTCCGAATGACTACACGTTTTTTTCTCTGAGTGTACATTTGTATGGTTGTATGGGGATGTGTCGCTTCTGGTCAGGATATGCTTGAGGCTAGTGCGTTTCCTTAATGCGACAATGTTTGCTCAATGTCACAGTCTCTCGCTCTCGCTCTCTCTCTCTCTCTCTTGGAGTCTGTGCGACTTCCGTTTGTCGCAGAGCACTTCAAATTGTAAGATACATATATATGTATGTATATATATATCTATCCATTCGGTATATTTACCGCCTAAAGCCACTTGACATTGACAGTTATGACACGTGCTCGAAGGCTCGAAGAAAACTTTTGACTTGCGTCTCGAGGCGATTCCCGGAAATCCTCATTAAAAGCTCCACTGAAGCGCAGTCTCGCCGGAGCTCCAGCTTCTTCTTGCATGAAAATGCACTGAAAATTCCACATGAGACATAATTAAATTGAGAAATAAATTCATAGTTTGATTACAGTTCAAACACTTGCCAATTAAAGGAATTTCCGGACGTCGGTGGCTGACAAGCAGACAGCATTTTAAATAAATATTTGTCAAAAGTAGAACAGGAGCGACAACCAGTGCAGATAGAAGCAGTGGATACCCTGCAGATTGTGCGAAGAGAAGGCTTCCAGAAGGAAGGAAATGAAGTCTCAAGTATTTCAAGAAGAAGCCCGAGTGATGGATAGCACTGCGGAGAGGCGCAAGATGAAGATGTATCAAGGATGCATCCACTCGCAGACTCCCACTTGTCAGACGGAGTGATACGATCTCCAACGAATACAAGCAATCATTTTAGAGGACATTTTGCGGGAATGGAAGACTCTAGGGGACTCTTAAAGGATCATATGTTGGCACATCTCACAGGAGATACGGCCGTTCAAGTGCCAGCATGCAGTCGCATACCCTTTGGGTGTCCCCCTCCTTGTGTCTCTGTTGCAAGGGCAACAGCAGAAACATCTAACTTTTATTTACATTTTCATCTCCCCCTCCCCCCCTCTGTGCTCAGCCACCTCTACGGAATGGAATGGAATGGAGTGGAATGGAATTTCTCTTTGAGCAGCAAATGCTGTTTTCTTCTGAGTGTGCTGCAAGTGTGGCCATGTTGCATGTGTAGTTAAGATGCTTTGGCTTAACCTTTGACTGCACGAAAAGTATTCCGACAATTTTGTGTGTGAATTACCCCCTCCACCGCCAACCCCTTCCAGCCGACAAAGTGAAAGGTTCAGTTTGATAATCAAGCGCAAGAATTGAGGTAAACTAGGGTACATCTCTCCATCTATGCACATGTGTGGGTGTATTCCAAGATGGCAGCAAACCAACATCCGGTTAAGAGGCAGAACAGAGCTGGCTGGAAGCTGGAGGCAGTGGCAGAATGCGAGCAAGTGCCAGTAGTACAAATGTAATGGCAAATTTTTGAAATTAGTATGCAACACGCATCTCAGTGGCAGGAATGGCCCTCTCTCTCTCTGCCCCTTTTTCCCTCTCTTTTTAACGCTCTTTAGCCGTCTCGCCCGCCCTCTCTCTGGCCTCACTTTTATGTGCTTTTGCGTGTGCATGTGTCTGTGGAGGGGTTTATACCAATAAGCGGCACATTTAAGCTGCTTGTTGGTTTGGTTTTAAGTAATTTTTATAGCCATTCTTTGGCCCTCTTTTTTGTGACCATTTGCCATTGAGTTTATACGATGAAAATGGGGGAATACGAAGAGAATTAGTAGAAAAAAAGTACAGTCACACACAAAAACATCACGACTGTAGAGGAATGTATAAAGATCTTTGATTTGAAGCCCCACTAAAAATAAACTAATTCTAACTTTACCGTGTTTTCCTTTACGATTATCTCATATAAGAAAGATGATTCATGATTATTGCTTTTCTGGGGGGCGGTTCGAGACGCTGGTATCCGGCGAGGATAGGGGTGGAGGGGTTCTTCATGCATAGCAGGGGTGGAATCGTAGCTGGTTCTAGCCTACACGCCAAGAAAACGGGGAGCGCCATGCAGATCGTAAGAGCGCTCCGAACCAAGACAGCGAGAGCGAGACAGACGGCGACGTAACAGGCTGTTAACAGAGCGCGGTACACAGCAGCGATAACTGGCTGTTAACCCAGCAGCGATAACAGGCTGTTAGCCTGGGGTGCTAACAGCGCTGTTGCCGTGTTACAGCTAATATCCTGAACATCCTATCCTATGAGAAAGGGTAGCTAGCGGTATTAAAACCCCA
Source organism: Drosophila persimilis (assembly GCF_003286085.1). Classification (NCBI taxonomy): domain Eukaryota; kingdom Metazoa; phylum Arthropoda; class Insecta; order Diptera; family Drosophilidae; genus Drosophila; species Drosophila persimilis. Next base: position 29,946 of record NW_020825442.1, on the reverse strand, counting down.
ACCGTCTATCCATAGATTTTTTAAATGGATGCCCTAAACGGCGCCTAATTAATGTATCTATACAAATATTTTTTATTCTTTCTTTTTCGCAAAAAAGATACATTTTGAGTTTGAAAACCTTAAAGTTCCCAGACGGAAGCTGGAGCTACAAAGTGTTTGGATAGGATTTATAGCTGCATTTATCGGCTTTTCATAAAAGCAAATTTCAACAAACTCCTTCTCGGGATTGTTGACTCCCAAACTCCCTTGACTTTGCCGTTCCATCTATACCCACCCGTACTTTTAGGCCCATCCGCTTATCCTTATGTGGATAGGTATAATTATGCACTCATGAACCTTTTAGGGTTATGTGCCACAACTAAAACTCCCTCTGTCATACCTTATCCCCTGCACTATCCCTTAAGCTAATAGCTAACAAAGTCTTAACTTCTCTTCTTTCCTCCTTTCCTTCTTTTGTAACTAAGTTCCATTATTAGCAGATAATTGTTTAATAAATAAATCAAATACAACCAATCATACGAAGCCTCTCTATCTATATCTATATCTATATCTATATCTATATCTATATCGAGCTGATCTCGAGCTCGCTAGCTTTACGCTTACCATAGACAATAAATCATAAATATATCATTCACAAATTCTGAGCCCCAAATCTATCAGAAAAACTCGCATAGTATTATTATAATGGGGCTAAGGCTCATCAAGGGTTCAAAGTTAGCCCTTTTTCAATATTTTTTTTCCATTTCTGATTAATAGCACTGGAACGGCAATTTGGTTCTGTATTTTTCGGTATTAATGCAGGTACGATTTTTTTGGTAGGTTTTTCTGCATAGATTTGTGATTTTGTGTGTTTTCTGCAAAGATTTGTGATCTATTCGCTCTTTTTTCGAATTAATTTTTGGTTTTATTATTTCGGTATTAATACAAATAAGACTTTTGTGTGGTATTTTTAAAGTATTTTCTAGTATGTTTTCTGTAAAGCAACGCTTTCTTCTGTCAGCAAGTTTTAAACTAGAAATAAAATAAGTAGAATCCCTCCAAAAGGGAGAGAACCGCCAAGAGATAATGTAGAATCATTCACAGAAGGATTTCCCCTGCCATTGGCACAAGTTTTTTGCTTCTCTAGTGGTTTTTCCTTTTGTGTGGTTCTTTTTTTGTATTTTGTTTTTTGTTTGGCTGGCATTTTCGGAGGGGGGTCTATCTGGGAAGAGGCGCCGCCGCTGACCCTTCCAACGCTTTTCAGTTTCCGCTCACTTAGATTCATTAAAACAACTGGCAAAAATTGTCATGACCTGTGTGCTAGTGCAGGGGATAAATGGGGAGAAGGATCAAAGACCGGAGGAGCCGTACAAATGGGGCTAAAGAAAGCTCTGCTGTGGCAGGGGAAGACTCTTCTTAAGCTGTGTCCAACCCCAGGACTCCGCCAGCAAAAAGAACAAAACTTTGGAGTTTCAAACTATTTTTGTATGCTTTTCTTTTATATTTTTCATCCACCACCCCAGCCCTAGATGTTGTAGTATTTGTGTGCAAGTATTTTATATCAATTTTTAGTGTTTTTTTGTTTTTCGGGACGAACTTGCATTTTGTGCTGGCGCTGGAGCTGCTGCTGCTGCTGCTGCTGCTCCCGGATTCCATCTACAGCTCCTCCTTGTCCTTGTGCAAGTTGTCGTCTAACTTATGGCATCTCGTTTATCTTCGTAACTTGAGACGGACGCCCAGGGTGCCCGGGAGTGCCCGGGAGTGCCCGGGAGTGGGACCGTGGGAGCGTGGAGTGGCGTCGAGCAGTTATTGCATTTTGTACGTTGTATTTTATTTTGTATTTTTTTCCGGTGTGTGGCTCTGACTTATTTATGACCAGTCCCAGCTCCAGTGCTCCTCAATTGGCATCCTCCTGCTCTTCTATGAACGCGCCGGGCTCATTGAGGATCGACAGGAATCCCTCGAAGTCGCCGTCGAGAGCCGCTCTCAGGGCCGCGGGCCCCAGGGACAGCGCCTCGAGGCTCCCGACGAGCTGGCACCGCTGAAATGCGGACTCAAACTCCAAGAGGGCCTCGTAGAACTGCACCGAGCGCACATGGTCGGCCACCAGGCCCATCTTCAGGGTGTCAGCCACTGCCTCGGGGACACCCGTGGCCGCGGCCTGGCTCTCGATCACTTCGCGGTCGGAGTCCATTGGCAGGCGGGCCATCAGGCGGTGCAGGCTCTCCGGCGAAAAGTCCATCAGCTCAAGGGAGCTGCTCATTTGGCGGCGCATCGTGGTGGCCAGACTTTCAGGCTGTCGCAAATCGGGATCCAAGAAGGACTCGGGCGCCTGCCCCTCGGGGACCAAAGCGTTTTTTACCAGCTCGAACATGCTGTTGCCCACTTTGCCCAGAAATCCCACGACACCCCTCGCCAGAGCGCCGAGCTTGCCAGGTGGCGGAGGAGCAGGGACATCACTGCCGCCACCGCCGCGAGGATAGTCAGGATCAAGGAGTTCGATCTTCGGAGGCTCCGGCTCTTTGGAAGCCACAATCAGCTCGTTGAAGCGCCGACAGAAGTCGTCGTCGCGTTCAGGAAACGCTTCCTGCATCCAAAAGAAGTGGCGCTCCCTGGCGCCCTCGAACCTCAGGACATACACACGCCCCGTGTTGACCTGGCTGACGCGCTGGAAGCGCGGCACACCCGGCACGGCCAGAATGTCCAGCTCGACTCGGTCCGTCCGGCGATCCTTCCAGCAGATGTGGATCTCAGTCTCCATGAGGCACACGTAGAGCAGACCCTTGCGGCTGTCCGGCTCGAACATTCCGGCTCGGAGGACCATCAGACCGGCCTTGTATTCAATCAGATTCTTCATGTTCGAAACGGTTTACTCGTAATTTTGGGATGTATCTTCTGTGCGCCCTCCGCAGTCCGCACAGACGTCCTTTTTATGGGATACAGCAGCTCTTCCTCCGACGTGCTCTCCGCGGTGCCACGACCCAACCGGCAATTGACCTTTAATTGCACACTTAAAAGTACATAAAAACGTGGCCAAGCCTGGCCACCCGAAGAAGCTCCAAGGAGCCGGACACGGCTGTCGCTGTTGATGTTCCTGCTGCCCCTGTCCCCGCTCCTGCCCCCGCTCCTGCTCCTGCTGGGACTTGTATCTGTGCGGCGGCAGGGTAGTGGGAGGCACAATTAAAATTAAAGCGTTTACTTACACGACTCAACGTGCAGCAAATGATGTTGCCTCCTTACAGCTAAGTCCAAGCACAAATGGGATTCCGATTCCGACTGTGCGACTTGAGTGATTATTTTTGACTTGTGGCTCGAGGGGCTGTTGATTCTCTACTAAAACAAAACATCACTTAGTTGAATATTTCGACAGTTTTGCAGCTGGTTTGGAGATCAAGTGCCCTTGGAACTTGGAACTTGGAACTGCCAGAATATACTAGAGGGAGACGTCCTTTCATTCATACAGGGGCTTTCCCTGAAGACATATCGACCCAAAGTTGTTTACCATTTTTAGACTATATTTTTGCTAGTTTTTAGTGGCTTTAATTCGCCATAAAAGAAGCTACTTATCGCTTAAATTGTCCAAGGAATGACAAAGGTACACATTTTTTAGAGAATTTTTTGACAAGGCCTTTGCTTAAGCCTTTCTCCAGACTCCTTTGGACCCGTGTATAATTATCTATAATTTGTATAATATAGTATTAATTATTATTAATGCAAAAAGTGCGTTGAAAAACACAATAGCTGTCGTGTGCATGATCCGACTCTAGTCTTGCCGATTTGGGGTTTCTTTTGTTTATTGATTGCCCAAAAATTCGCTTAAATTTGTTTAATTATTAATTTAATTTATTAATTCGTTTATTTTGAATCGATGAGTGCTGGTCTCGTCTCGGTACGGCATCTCGTTGATGAATTATTTAAGTGCTTAAAGAAAGATTCTAAAACCAACAACAGGACTTTATTTCTTTCCAATGAGCTGTGTGCAGCGCCCAGCGTGTGTGTGTGTGTGCTGAGAGTCCTTTCTGAGTGTTTTAATGATGGAGAAAGCCAGGAAGGCCGGCCGGCTTCTGCTGCCACGCGAAACGTTCGAAAGCAATTACAATTTAAGTATTTAATTAGGGAATTACGTGAGCAAACACACGTTCCACGTGTCGAAAGAGGAGGAGGAAAGAAAGAGGAACGGAAAGAGGAACGGAAAGGTGGAACAGCCGTCGCCAGAGGTCGAACAAATGGAGGGCGGAATGGAAGTGAATAAAAAGGAGACCACCACCAACCTCCCTCGTTCTCTATATATATATTATATAAAATGAAAATGAAAATGAAAATAAAAATAAAAAGACCGTAACGTAGTGGCCCCAATCGACTTCAACCTGAGACGATGTGTGGGGGCGTGTGTGGGCGTTTGTGGGCGTGTGTGTGTGTGCTTGGGGGACGTGGAGACACGCACACACACACCTGCTGCCGTCCCCATAAATGCCAATAAAATTGAAGCCAATTGCTGTTTCCCCAACAAAAAGAACAAGAAACATTCGAGGCAGCTACAAAACAATTTGTAGTTTACGCTTTGCGCGTTCCCCGGCTCCAGCAGAGGAGCCAAAGGATAAGCAAGTCCTGGCATCAGACTGATTTCGAGCCCCAGCCAGTAGCCAACAGAATCAGAAACTATAAAAAAGGAAACGTAGAACAGGCACAAAAAAACGATAGTCTTGGCCTTAGAGACCGAAAGATACTCCAGGATCTGCGGATTCGGTGTCTTTTATCTACTTTTTGCTCCTTCCTGGCCAAGATCTCTGGCGCCCTGAGATCAATTTTTCGCAGGGGATTCCGCCCGGGATCTCCGTCTTAGGGGATTACTGAAAACGAATTGTGAAAGGCTTCCCGGCATACCCTTTGCTACTCTCTAAGAAAACGGAAAAAAGGGAAAAAAATTACAAGCGTTATGTTGACAAATGCCGTTACTCGTGCCGCCTGCCGCCTGCCACCTGCCACCTCTTGTGGCAATTTTCCTTCATTTTCAGTTACATTTTTATGGCTACGCGTCGCATTTTCTTGGGCCACTGTTGCTTTTTCTTCATTTCTTTGCCCTCTGCTTTTGGCGGGTATCAATAAATTGGAGTCGGGCAAAGCCAGCGCCGTGGGGCAGGCAGGTATATGTACATAAAAAGCAGTGTATATACACTGTACATTGTGGGCTGGGGGCTGGGGGCTGGGGGCCGGGGGTGCGACAGTTGTAAACGAAATTATCGCCTTTTGACTTTTAGCCATCATCAGGGGAAATATTTTGCTCGTTTATTCTTCGATTTATGCTCGGGAAAAACGAGTACCAGGAGCAGGACACACATCATAGCCGGGAGTAGGATATTAATTAAGTGCCGTCGCATAAATATTATATGGGGGGGGCAAACACTCGTACAATCTGAAGATTTCCCCATGATTCATGGTGGATCTCTGCACTGGAAGATATAACGTTTTTTATGGGTCTGCAGATTGACAATTTCTTGCAAATTTCTTCATTGAAAGGAAGTTCAACGAAATGAAGGACGACCTGTACGTATAGGAGTTCCCAGAGACGACACTTGATAAGCCGATGGCAATGGCTAATCCACTCTTGTGTCATTCGAATCTAAAGAGGAAGCTAAAGGTAACCATTTGATGAGACTTTCCCTTCGCTTTTTCCATGGGAAATCTTCTCCAAATACATGTGTTTATTCTTCGAAACATCGGCTGCACTTATCCGATCATCAATAATGGAATGGCAGGCCACAATTCATTGGGCTAATGAAGATGAATATGAAATGAGTTAATTAATTGAAATTTGTTTCAATGGGGGTTCCCCGTCCCCCGTCCCCCGTGCCCCATCCCCCTTATGAGCCTTGAATGAAGAGAGTTCAATGAACCATCGTCTGTCCGTCTGTCGTCTCACATTCTCACCTTTCGTCCTGCACCTTCAGTATCTGTGTGTCTGTGTGTGTGCGTGTGTTAATGTCTACCATTTTTCGTTCCCACTGTTTCGTCATTAATTCATAAGCAGGAACTTCATTTCACTTGAGGCAGTGCTCTATCCTTTTCCTTCTTGTTGCACGACTCTTTTCGGGGGGGTGGGGGGCTGAGGAGAGGAAATTCCGTTTAGTTTGCGATGGATGGGCGTGTGCGTGTGTGTGTGCGTGTGTGTGTGTGTCAGCCAGTCAGCCAATTAAACGAGTGAGACGAGGAGTCAACTTGAAATTAACAAACACTTTTCCCCAAAGCACACACAGACACAGGGCCCCACTCGCCCCCCACTCGCCCTCGCACTCGCACTCGTCCTCGAGAGCACACACGCACGCACGCACGCAAGTTTATGAATCTGAAAAATGCGCCTCGCTGCCCTAAACTAATTTCCACCCAAACTCAAACACACACGGACACACGGACGGATGGACGGACGGACGGAACCGAGCCGAAACCAGAACCGAGACAGGCTCAAGCACGCATTCAAGCCGCAGGAGTTAGTCCTTTCTGCTGTCTCATGGAGAGCTGTTTGGGGGGCATACCGACAAAGGAGGCCACAGAACACAGAAACCACACGGCTCCTCCGGCCAGATCGACGCGGAAGATACTCTCACTCAAGAGATACGATCACTAGACAACTACCATCAAATGTATCTTCTTTATCTATATATCTCTATCTTTTGTTGTGTATAGCAATTCAAAACTAAAAATAAATTAATTAAATAAATAAACGGGTTCTTCCTTTTATTCTAGCATTATCTTTATCTTTCATCTGCATATTTATCTAAAACTTTCTTCTACGTATCTTAATCGCTCTTCTAGTCAGTCTTCAAATAGTTCTTTATCATAACCCGTGGTTTTAATTTTATTAATTTTATTTTTTAACTTTATTAGTCTATGGTCCATTATTTTAGTGCTAAAAGAGTTTCCTTTATTTAAGAAACCAGTCAGTATTTATTACTAAAAATGATTATTTATACCTTTTTTTTATATATAGATTTTTATTAAATATTTATATATTTTTTATAATTTTTTTTTTTTAATATGAAATATCTATTGTTTTTATTAAATGGTAAATGTTTTTTATTCATTTTTATTTTTAAATTTATTTTCTTTATTAATTTTTTTTTTATTTTTTGATTTTGCATTCCTTTTTTTTCTTTGTTATTATTTGTAATTTTTTTAATTTTTTTTTTAGTATAATTAGGATTGCATTTTGTGTTTTTGATTGTACAATAATATCACTGATACAAATGATGTTTTTGCTGTTACTGTTAGAGCAACTTATACAACAGTCACAAAAAAAATTACGATGATTTAAAAAAATAAATATAAAAAAAATGCGAGTCATCAAGGTCTAAGAATTTGGAGGGGGGATATTATTTGGTTCAGATATCTAACCAGGTTATTTATACATTTTTAATTTAATATGTAGATTTTTATCAAAAATGTATATATTTTTTTATAATTTTTGTCTAAGAATACGCAGTATTTATTGTTATTATTAAACAATAAATGCTTTTTTTTTAATGTTTAATGTTTTATTTATTTTTATCTTTTAATTTATTTTTGATATTTTTTTTTATTCTGATTTTGTGTTCATTTTTGTTCTTTATTATTATTTTTAACTACATTTGGATTATTTTTTTTTAAATTTCGTAATTGATTTTTTATAATTTCTTTTTTAATTTTTATACCACATTTATAGACATGAAAAATATCTGTTAATCATCTACTAAGCCTCTACTTAGCCATCCCTCAATCGAAATCTATCAGCCCTTGTCCTGCATCCTTTCCCGTTCCTCCAAGAAGCCTCCAGCTCCCGCTCGCTGCGAAAGTGTATTTCGATGCTCCGGGGAGATGGCTTTCGCTTCTCAGTTCTTTCTGCGGACCCCCGCCTCCGAGGGCTCCATCCAGAAAACCCCTTTCCCCCTTCCTTCTGGCGCTCTTTATCCATTTACCCTCCCCATTAACCCCACGACGAGGCGGGGGGCAGTCCTGTTGAGCGCCGGCTCGTGCTCCAAGTGCCAATGCCAGCACACACACTCATGATTGGCGTCAGGTTTTGTTAATTTACGTATTTTTTGGTTTCATCTCGTATTTTTCGCCCCCCCTCACAGCATTTCCACACGCCCCTTTCACGGGAGTGCTCTTTGCAAAGGGTAGTCGGGCACATTCGCTGTACGAATATCTCATAAATGAATGGCCCTGCCCCTGGATAGATGGATCTGCAAGGGTATCTAAAGTTTCGGCTCGTTGCCAATGGCGTTTTCCTTTGCTTTGTTTTTCCAGGGAGTTTTCCCTTTCATTGGGTGCCGTTCAGCTTCTCTCTCTCTGTCTGTCTGTCTGTCTGTCGCTCTTGTTCTCGTTCTCTTTGGGGGCTGGAGTGGAGTGCGTGTTAGATTAACTGACAGGAAGGGAGGGCGATTGCAGGGAAGCGGCAGGACATGCCGCAAGGGCGAGCGGATGTGTAGATCCACCTTTGTAGAGTTGGCAAACCTTTGACGGGTGCTGGTCCCCTGCCGTCATGTGTGTGGGCGTGAGCGTGGGCGTGGGCGAGGGCGAGGGCGTGGGCGTGTGCCCCAAACACAACAACATATTGTGGAAATTTTTGTGGTTTTTCCCCCCCTTCTTCTGTACGCTTTGAATACCTTTTCGGCATATTCGTACCTTATTCATACGCACACTCGTTGGGGCGCATATATACTCGTATTTCCAAGCTTTTATTTGTCTTGACATCAAAAATAAATTAAATTTCACAAACGGTCAAGGAAAACAAAGAGAGATTTCAAAAACTGCCGACCACAAGGATACCCCTTGGACAGGTTGCCAGGAGAGGATCGGTTGCCACTTAATGGTGCCATAGAAATACCCTTTACCATATTCTGTGTGTGCCATGGATGATATTCTGCAGAACAATTGAGGGAAAACCCCCCTCCCGAAGTGTAGTATCCCTCGGAGGGTAGTATCTTTCAAGTGTATGGTAATTGTCCGACCATTACCATTATTTTTGTCATTTAATCATGGGGTTTATAGAACCCAACAAGAACTAAAACCTGTGAAGAGTCCACTAAATTCCGACGCGTAAATGATTCCCCTGTGTTCCATCCATGTGTCCCATGTGTCGACATACCCCGGACATACCCTGGAAACGGGGCAGACAATGGCTGGAGAGACGGTTAATAAACAACATTTTATTGCAGTCGAAGCGAGCGGAGGACCAAAGGACCCTGTCGCTAATTTGTACAAGTTTTATTTTTTTTAATTATTTACTTTGTTCTCCCCGTTTTTTGTGTGTTTGTGTGTGTGTGTGTGTCTGTGTGTTTGTGTGTTTTTTGTTTACTGATTTACCAACAGAAAAGCGCGGGACACGCTGCGTGCAGGAGCTTAACAGCTGTTATAAGCACCAGGGGAGTGACAGGGTTGCCACAGTCCCGTGCCACGGATTAGAGTTGTGATAACTGCACAGCGTGGCGGAGGCGGGGAGGGACAGAGACGAGTGCTCCTCACCTGGCGATAGCAAAAAAGCAAAGCGCATTAACACCGCAAATTAAATGCAAAAGAACTAAACTGCGGTGACTAAATGAGGGGCGGGAGGGGGTGGGGCGGAGATAGGACGGGTGTGTGTCTGACTAAATGACGGGACGGGGGGCGGGTTCAACTTTAATGATGATTAAGATTAAACACGAGAGAGAGCAGGAGAGGGAGAGAGAGGGGGAGTGCGAGTGCGAGCGAGTGCGAGATTTAATTAAATACCGACTTCCGTTTATTTATTTTTTAGAGGCTTTGTATCCTTTCAATGGAAATGAAAATGTTAATATACATAAAAATCCTTGCAAAGGACTCCCCGCAGGACAGACACCTACTCTTTTCAATAGAGCGTATGCTTTTTTTCGTTGCCGAAATGCGGGCTGTACATTTTATTACCAATTTTTCGCACATACATATATGTATGTAAATATTTTTATTTATTTTTTCAAAGCTTGAATCGCCTGAATAAATGCAGTTTAATTGCTTGGAAAAAAGCTTAAAAATGGTCCACAGGTCCGCGATATATCGTTTGACGAGGGCATAATGTCACGTCTACTGTTCATTAATGGGGATAAACCGCCGGAGAAAGGAGGCCTGAAATATTTAGTAGTTGGGGAAAACGTTTAAGGGAAATTTAAAAATATTTAAAAATACTTTCTAATACATTTATGCTTAAATCAAAGGAAACGCTATTTAATTTCACTATTTTGGTATTTAAATACCGAATATTTAATTGAAATATGGGTGGTATCTTTTCAGAATTCAAATCAATAATTGTCCTCCATTCTGCGGGGAATTTCCACGCATTTGATCGGCATATCGATGAAATAAAAAGCAATAGAACATGGTCTATGAGGAAAATGCCCCACTTAGATGCTGGGAAGGGAGCAGGGTGCTTGACCAGCCCCGCCCCCGCCCTCCATCGACCATAAATTCCGCACAAAGTGCCAATATAAATCAAGTGCAAACTGCTCCTGCTGCTGCCTCGACCTGGCGCCTCGGCGGAGGTGAGGAGGAGGAGGAGGAGGAGGCCTCGTAGAAAGGAAAATAATAATAATGAATTTATGGTGGTGCAGCAGGAGGTGGCACGACTGGCCCGTGAGAGAAGGTCGGAGACCATTAAATAACATTTAAAATGTCAAAGCAAGGATGCACACGACCCAAGAGGCGACCCATGGCTCTAATGTGGAAAAGAAATTGAATGGAAGGAGGGGCGGGCGGACGGGTGGGCGGGCAGGAGGCATAAGATGAGATGAATCGAGGCGGCAGACGGCAGGCGGCAGGCGGCAAGCCAACAAAGCTGTAAATCTCAAAGCCAAAGCGACTCTCTTGCCACAAACAACCAACAAACAAACAAAACTCGAAAGCAATTTAGACGCATTGCATATGCAGTAGCAGTGGCATGGATATGGATATGGTTGCATGCAACAATGCATAACCAATGTCGGTGGAGGAGGAGGATGACATAAGGCGCTGGTGCTGGCGCTGGCGCTGCTCTAGTTGCAATTACAAGGACACGCGGCGCGGCGATGCCAGAGAGAGAGAGAGAGAGAGAGACAAGTTTTGCACCCGAAACGGAACGCAACGAAACGAAGGAGCCCCTCAAGGAAGAATGGGTTTTCAGAGTGGCAGAGCAGAAGCAGAATAAGTGGAAGATGCTGGCACTGGGATGATGCCTGAGATTGCAATTGAGATTGGGCGGGGCGGGGGCGCTGGCGGTGGCGGGGGATGGATTGCCATGCCAGCAGCTTCTCCAAAGATAAATATTCAATTAACGAGTGCATACCATGCCCAGAGATAAATGGAAGCAAGAGGGGGGGTTGGAGGAGCCAAACACCTATTCCATAGCCAGCATCCCATCCCTTCTGCTTCCCCCTGCCTCCTGGTGCTCCTTGGGTGTCCTGTCACTACATTCATGTTGACTGCATTCTGGCTTTCCCTCGACGAAAGCGTCACAAAGGAACAAAATGGCTGACATTGTTAAAGCCAAAGTACAACATTGCAAGATGTAATAAAAAATAAGCGAAGTAGGAAACAAAATACACGCACACACAGGCACACACACGCACACACTCACGCACACAAGGAAAAAGAAATAATAAAATAATACAAGAAAATAGAAAGCAGGGAAAACATGTCTATAACCGAACAGAACTCCGGAGGGAACTCCGTAGCCATTCAGTCGGGAGCCGCCTCCACACTTCCAGAACACAGTGGCACGAAAGGCGGCGAAAACGTGACGGGAATGAACGAAAGGGATGCAAGAAGAAAGATAGATAAAGAGGAGGAGGATTAGATAACTGCAGGATTACCGTCCAGTAATGGAAATCGAATGGAGAGGATAACGTATAAAGGATAGCCTTATGGAAGAAGGTAAATAGAGGGAGAGGGATAGAGGAAAATCGATAGGAAAATATCGATATAATCGGGGGCCAGCCCCCTGAACATTCCCTTCGCTCGTTTTTAATATAATATTTACATAATAGAGAGATAAAGATCGATCGAGAGATTGATATAGGAAAATATCGAAAGAAGAAGAATAAAATAGGAAAACTATCTATTATTGATGGGATGAAAAGATGTGAAGAGGTGAAAGAAGAAGAAGATCGATAGTTGAATACGATAGAAAAAATGTGAACATCTATATCATTCTATAATCATCATTCTATATAAATTTCTTTAAAAACTACAAACTTTCTTCAATCTATACAAAAAAATATATAGCGGTTTGATTTATGAAAATTGCTGAACCTATTCAGATGAGCGGCACTGTACGTGTGTATAAAGATCGATAGAAGAGGATCCATAGATATAGGATTCATAGACAGATGAACATCTATGGAGGATATATGTAGATAGAGATAGATCGATCTATCCATGGAATACCAATAGAAGAGCAACAGAAAATATCCAAACCAGATCAATAGAGGAAAGCCTATATATAAAGAATATATAGATAAAGCCAGCATTAATTTGGATACAAAAATGTATAGTTACAAAAAGAAGTTCTATAGAAAGAAGAGCTCCATCTTAAACGCAAGATTTCCATAAAGAGATAAGTAGTTTGTGTGATCTGGAATATTTTTAGATCTTATTTCAGCAATTGCCACACAATCGCCCATTTGTCCCACTGTGGGGGGCTTCCTTGGGGGCTGGGTGGAGCGTCACACAGCGAAACGAAGCGTTAAAGAAAGGCGTCTCGAAGGAAGCAAGGAAGGAAGGAAGGAAGCGCGGAAAGAAGAATGGAGGGAGAACGATAGGCGAGGCATTCAAGTGCTACATAGGTCCTACGTTTACACACGAGGATCTCTCAGGCAGGCCGTCCAGCAGTCCGACAGTCCGTGTGCCATTCATTTGGATTCGCATTGCCATTCGCTCGTTCACTCACTTGCTCATTCACTCATTCATTCGTTGCAACGACAGCCTTTTGCTTGACTGCGCCACTTTTGGTCGCTCATTTTGGGCTGGGCTCTGCTGGGCTCTGCTGGGCTCTGCTGTGCTAATGTTTTGCAGCTGGAACCTTGAGCACACTCGCACACTCGCAGAGGAACCCGTCATCGACTTGTCAACGTTCCGACTTACACACACACATTGAGAGAAAGAGAGAAGGAGGGGCATTGAAAACTAAGTAGATGAAAACCCGTCTAATGCCTAGAAGGAGAGCAATCACAGCCAACACGTTTTGGGTATACCCTAACAGAAGGACGAGAGATGTCTATCCAAAGGATGCACTTCCAGTAGATCTGTAACGCAGTCCTGGGATTCCACAGAGAGTTTTCTCTTTCGTAAATCCAAGATCTGCACAGAGATCACCTCGGCCTGGTGAGTCGCCCCTTTCTCTGGGTAGGGTATATAAGACCCAGCATAATGATGAGGCAGGAAGCGGAGGGGGGGAACATGATGAAGGATGGCTGCAGGCCCAAAACCGTGTATATGTCAAGTGCTTAATGCGCCTCCCACAGAACGAGAGAGAGAGGGAGCAAATAGGAGCAGGACAAGTGCGCCTAGTTTGCCTTTTTCTTATATAATAGAAAATCCTTAATAACATTTTCTTTACAATTTTACACACGAACGGAAGAGAGAGAGAGAGAGGTGCAGAGGGGGACTAAGATTTGTCAGGAATGACACAAGTCCCTCTACGGGTGCCTCCTCCCTGGTTCCTCCCTGGTTCCTGCTGGTTCCTCCCTGGTTCCTCCCTGGTTCCTCCGTGGTTCCTGCTGGTTCCCGCTCCACTTGAGTCGCCATCGTCACTCGCTCGTAAACATTTCACGCTTTGCCGAGCAATAAGTCTCTCTCTCGCTCCCCCTCTCTCTGTTTTCAATTTCTCCTTCATTTTTCTGCTTTTTCCTTTGCCCATATCTTTTTTTCTGTTTCTTTGACTCTGTCGCTCTGTCGCTCTGTTTGTTCTGTCAGTTTTTGGTGTATTTGTTTTTGGCAGCCGAAAAACTCCGGAAACTGGCATCGTCCCATCGTCAGGTGGGAGTTGGACCCCCGCTCCGACTGCCTCAGACGAGTATCAACTGCGGAGCCCTGGATGTTGTTTACTTGGTTATGGCTTTTGGATTGGGCTGCGCACCGATCCGATTGAGGAATCAAAGCCCTTTCAGAGAGTGTTATGATAGCGAATCAGCGAGTCCCGAATGAGAACCCATTCTGGGACTCCCAAAGGCTTCCTTCTTGCTTCCCAACAAGAGAGGGACCCGATGGGCGCTGCTGCATGACACTTGATTCCTCTCTCTGCCTCTCAGTACCAAGTTGAGGAACTTATTGAATCAATTAAACCATTTACCGAATCAATGAATCAATGAATCAATGAATCATTTGAATAGTTAACTCCACTGGAAAATGTCACCAATCAACGGGGGTTTAAGGCTGTTCTGTTCTGTTCTTTTCGAGTGAACGATTCTTTAGCCGGTGGTGCGGTGTTTCTATGAGAATGGTTTTCAAACGGTTCTTGGGACACTCTCAAATAACCGACAGCTTTATTGATTGGTCCGATTGGTAATAAATGCCTTTCAAATAAGTCAAACTAAACGTTGCACTCGTCCTCAGACCGCTTCGGTCCTCCTTCAGTGGCGCACCATCTACGAGAGCATTCCTTGTCATTGTTCAACATCATTAGGCGATAAATTGACCTTCACGCATGGGTGGCAGGGTGAGCGAGGGGACGCCTGCGGAGGGGCCGCTGTGCGGTTCGAATCGAGGGCGTACGGCACAAGGAAGCCTGCTGTCTGTCGAGTCGTCGCGAGGGCGTTGATTGCTTACCACATAAGCCGGCCTGGCCACTTGCCTAAATCCTCAAAGCGAGTGGTGGTGGTGGTGGTGGTTGGGGGGCGGGCCCAAAGCCAACTCATGAGGTCTGGAACATGTGCCACAAAGTGTAGATGGTTGTCAGTGATGTGTGGGTGTGGGTGTGTGGCAGCCTCTCATGCCTCCTGAGCCACGTCGTCGCCGTCGTCGTCGTACAGCACGCAATGTGTAATAGTTATTTGATAATCTACCTGTTATTGACCTCATTTTTATGCGTTTGTGTATTGGTGAGTATCTGTGTGCAAGTGCAAGCACTCACTCACACACACCTACCGACCCTCACACGTTCAGAAGTGTGAAACGACATGATATTGGCGTGTAAATTATGGTTTGCTTGTAGGTTATCCGCAACCGCATTCAAACACCCACTTCTTTCTCTTTCTCCTTTCTCCTCTTTCTGCCTCCTCCACACCACCTCGCACTTGCCTGTCTCTTGCCAATGTCTCAGACCATCGGCATCCACTATGTGGAAAATGCAATCTGAGGTGGAAGCCAGAGAGACATTTCAAAGCTTGAAGGAATGGGTCGGGAGAGGGAATTGGGTAGGAATAGAAGGCTTTTAAGTGCTTTTCATCGCCTAAAACACTTGGTTATCGATAAATAATCATAATTATCAATCGATTAATGGAAGAAACGGAAAGCCTTTAAAATCGTTTCATCGATTTTATCGATTTAGTTATCGATAAATAATCATTCTCAGCAATCGATGAATACATATGTTTCAACAGAAATATCCACGTACGGAAAGCCTTTTAATACTTTTCATCGATTTAGTTATCGATAAATAATCATTCTCAGCAATCGATGAATGCATATTTCTACAAAAGCTTTACCATACTTCACATTTCGAATAATAATCGCACTTCCAAGCTTTGTATTTATCGATAAGTATATATATAATCGATAACATATTTCCAGAACGATTTCGATACAATTTTCTGTCTTTAGTATACCTACAAATATTTGGTATTTTATTATCTTGTCTTTGAAGAAAACTCTTCTTTAGTATGCAGTGTATCGAATGCTATCGACTGTTATCGGTCCAGTTTTTCTGTATCTAATTTCGGAAAGCTCTCTTTTGAATTCTTAAGATTTTTCTTTCATTCAAATTCCTTTAATTGAACACCTCACTCCTTGGTCCGTGGTTATTCCTTGAACATCTTGCAACAATTATCGATATCAAATGTTACAGAGAGTGAGAGAGAGAGAGAAAGA
This sequence comes from Drosophila persimilis, assembly GCF_003286085.1. NCBI lineage: Eukaryota > Metazoa > Arthropoda > Insecta > Diptera > Drosophilidae > Drosophila > Drosophila persimilis. Next base: position 13,923 of record NW_020825442.1, on the reverse strand, counting down.
GAGGTACAGAGACATAGTTTCCACCCATTTGTATGTCTCGTTTTACTGGCGTCACAAAATAACCCAAGCCCCAAAAAAGCATTAGTGAAACGAGACACGAATGGTCCTGGCGTGACGCATTGTATGCTTGGGGGTTGTGTGTTTCTTTTTTTTTGTTGTTGGGGCACATGTACATACATATATGTATAGAGGAATTTACATGAGTGCTCTAGTGTGCATCAGTGCGCCCCTCTCTCTGTCTAGCTCTATCCATCTTTTGTTCCCGAAACTACGCTCAATTGCAACAATTACAACAAGAATATTGCCCGTGAGCCCATTTGTACATCGTGTCGAGGTGTCTGGGTGTCGTATCTTTTTGTGTATGCTAGTGTCTCTGAACAATGACTTCGCACACACACTGTGACAGCCTCTAAAACACACACTGTAACCCACTCTAAGCACACACACACACACACACACACACAGACAGAGGCCGTGTTACAGCCATTCAATGTGCGTGTTCAATGGCAAACACAATGCTTCAGAGCGAGGGGACGAGTGCGGGACGGGCGGTAGGGAAAGAGGGAGAGGAAGGGTTAAAGCCTTGTGTTCCTGCCCCCCAGTCACATGCTCAAATTGCATGCGATGAGAATGTGCAACAGCCGTGTCCGTCTATAAGTCTCTGGCCCACCCTCCCCCTAACCATGCCCTGCCCTGCCCTGCCCTGCCCTGCCCTGCCACACACCACACGACACACCCACTAACGCCCTCAGCTACTGCTTGCTACAAATGACTAATTTCACTTTTTTTTGTATTCCTGCCACCTCTCTCCACCTCGCTCTTTCTCTCTTTCTCTTTCTGTGTGCCGTGCTACCGTTTTCTGATTTTTTCTTTCTTTTTTTTCCTTTGTTGCAAATTTCATTTTTTACACTTTCTCTTCCCCGCTGCCACGGCAGGCACCTACCTGGGCCACCACTGCACCACTGCACGACTGCACCACTGACTGTATTGTTTAACACGTTGGCACTCAAAATTCTCTCTCACTGATTGCCGGGGACGTGGTCGTCCGTGCGTCCCCACGTCCGAGCCAGTCAGTTGCTTAACAAAAAAAAGAAAATACAAATTTGAAAAGAAGGTGTGCCGAACCGTTGGATACCCTAGGAAGATACCTTGGAGATACATTTCCCAGACAATCGATAAAGTTATATCTTTAAAGGGGGATAACTTTCCTTTAGCCGTCACTCTCAAGGATTCAATGGTGAGAGCTATCGGCATTATCGGCTAAAAATGCATGCATATAAGTATTTTATGATTATAAATCATAGTTATCGGAATATTTATCTAAAAAATTGTAGTCAGAGTCAGCGTTAGAGTTTTCTCTACATTTATCGGCAGAATTATCGATATATTGATCGATTTAGTTATTAATATTGTTATCGGTGGAGATGGTACTTTATTTATCGGCTATCGGTTGAATATGGGATACATAGTCATCGATTAATTTATCAATATTGCTATCGGCACATTTTCATCGATACATAGAAAGATTTTTGGGAATGAAATATATAATATATAATGGAATTTATAGTATGATAGTCGTTATGCCCCGACCAAAGCCAAAGGGTAAAAAGGAACCCAACCATTTTTGCAGCATACTTTTTGGGGCTAACCTACATACGCGCCCACACTCGGGAGGGTACTACCACTTGTGCACTCGTTTTAGGTACACCTGGGGGATGCCGCGTGTGTGTGAGTTGTTTTTTTTATTGATTCTCATTTGCTGGCACACCCCCGTGCAGCACACTCTCTGCACACTTGGCTCACATCGGCTGAGCAGCCCCTTCAATCATTCAGTCCGCTGATAAGGTCCCCGAAGCGCAGGCCCGCACATGCCGCCCCCGGGAGCGGTGCAGGCGGCATGTCAAGGCCTTTGGCCAAATTGGAGCTGCGGCTGGGGCCTGCGACTGGGACTGGGATTGGGGCTGGGACTGGGGCCTCGGCGGGACATTCCTTTTGGGTCTTCGTTTCGTGGAACTTACCTGCAAAGAGACGGAAAAGAAAGAAAACTTAATTTTGGGCACTTTTTAATGTGGGGCATTTGATGGAGGGACTTTGGTTTTGTCTCATTTTTAATTAGGTTTCGTTTGGTTTCTCTAATTTACCCAATTAGGGAATATCTAGCTGCTCCAAATGGATACAGGATGTGGCTGTGGATGAAAACTCCATTTGCGGGTCTTTTTCGGTCCATGATTCTCCACCACCAACCATCGCTTACAATCGAACAAGCACAGGGTATTGTTGGGTATTATATTCATATGTATATACGGCCACACCTCCAATGACATGGAATAAAGCAGAAGCTTGAGCTTTCTGGTGTATCTAGGCATCATCATGCTCCTGCAGCTCCTATTTATGGGATAGCCATTGTTTCTTGTAGTAATTTATTGAGCTGTGGCTGTATTTCCCCATCCCTTGATGGCCAGGGTAAGGGAAAACAACTGAAGTGGGGCCGAGGAATATGTATTAATAGATAACATATTTTCTGCTTGTACGTGAATCGCATTGAAACACCCAGTCGAAGGCCAATTGTTGTATTGTGATGCCCACACAGATTGCATTCAATTCAAATGATTCTCCTAATTGGACTTGTAAACAACTCTGGCATCGCTAATTGTTGCCAATCAATTCCTGAAGCGATTCTTCACACAAAACTTACAATTTTCCAATTTGACGCCAACAAGGCCACATTATTCTCTATGAAGCATCTCTTATGAGTAAGTACATGTGCTTTGGGATCATTAGAACATGATCCTGCTGTCCCCTAAAGATCCTGGAGACCCTATTCGCTTGTACAATTTTTCCTGGAAGCCAATGGACACTGCAGTCCCTTCGATTCTGGAGCAGCTCTCGACTTAGCCTCACACTTTTGCCCACTTTTTCTTTGCTCATCCTCTTTGGTGTCTTTCTATCCGTGTAATCTGCTTAGCTGCCGAAGAGCAACAAAATTTTAAATATTTTCCATCGAATTTTCACAGATTTCTCCCTTAATCGAGCACATAATGCAGTTTCCACAAGGAGAAAAAAAAGAAAAAAAAAAAAATGGAAACTTTTTGGCCAACACTTAATCCCGGAACGAAATCCTCTACAAATTGTTGGTTCAAGCAGCACACAAACACAACAACAACAACAACAACAACAAAACTACAAAAATGTGAAAAATTTAACGAGAATGTACTCCTCTCTCTCTCTCACTCTCTCACTCTCTCTCGCTGTCCCTCTTTCTGTGTCTTTTTTGAATCCAGTCCTTGCTTCCATCCTTGTCTTTTATTTTGTTTGCTTTTGTTGTTGTTGTTTCTTTTTCAACATCGCATCCTGCATTGCTTTGGATTTTTCATAAAGTTTTGTGCATTGTGTATGCTCTGGCGATCTAAAAATGGAGGACCCATGGGCCCAGGACCGTATCCAGCCCACCCATCACCCAATCCTCCCTCTCCCTCTCGCTCTCTGTGTCCCCCCCTCTCTCTTTCCCGCACACTTCCTTCCGCAACAAGGTTTGGGAAGCACTGTACGCATAGCTAACTAACCACAAAGCGCAAATAGAACCGCTCTCTCTCTCTCTCTCTCTTGCCTCATGGCTTCATGGCTGCACATGGAGCAGCAGCATCAGAACTTGACAAACAGTGAGTGCCCCGTGCCCCGTGCCCCGTGCCCCGTCCCCGTGCCCCATCTCCCACGTCTGTGGTTAGGAACGGCACCGCTACAGCGGGAGGCGGCGAATGGGGAAGGATGCATTTGAGTGCAAATCAAAGTTTTGTTTTTGACCAAGCTCCCAGCAACTCCTCATAAAGCCTCTTCAAAGCTCCCATAACTTCTGTCATATGCGTAGGAGGAGAAGGAGGAGGAGGAGGAGTCCTGGCGCTGCTGCCTGCAACGAAAGGGAGAGTCCCCGTCCCCCGATCCGTATAGAAAGGGACACCGGAGAATTTCCGTTCTCTCTGCAGTTGGTTTACAACACTTATTGCTTGCCTCTGGACATTGCCACCCCTCCAGCACTCCCCCTCCCCCTCCCGCTCCCCACCTTCGGAATGTTCAATATAAACCCCACTGTACAACCGATTGCCATGCCAGGCAGGGGCACCAGGAGGGTCAAAATGAGATGCTGGAAAGCTCGCATCGGAAAGGGAATGGGAATGAGTTTTTGGGATTGCAAATGCATATCGCACAGTCCGGAAACCGGAATCGGTAACGGAATGAATTGTGAGCCAAGTGAATTGAATCGCCTTCCACTATGCGAACATATTTTCAATTACAGCGGGCCACAACTTTTGCCTGGGCTCTCCCCTGGTTCCTGGTTCCCGGTTCCTGGTTCCCGGTTCCTGCTTCTCGAACAATAAACACACACACACACGCACACACACACACGCAGCGGGGAAAGTTGGATTACTAAAGTTGAAACAAAGCCAGATGCCGTCACTCAATTAGCCAAACGCAGGTAAATGGTAAATGGTAAATGGAAAATGGGATTCGGGTTAAGTTTTGCCATCGCATGGCCCACGGGCAGAGGCAGAGGAAGAGGCAGAGCCAGAGTTGCTCTGCTTCTTATCGATAAATTAGTTATCGCACTTCTATGCTTTGACAGGACTGTACCTTTTCTTTACTTTTGTCTGTGTTTTTTAATACAATAAGGGAAATGATTTGGGAAGTCCCGGGGCCTCCTAGTTTCTCTAATTTCTGTGGCGGCAAAAGTGTTCCATTCCGTTCATACCGCGGGGTCTTCGAATTTGGTCTCTACCGACCCCCAGCGGGTCGCCATAGATCCCTCCTGATAGTGTTGAAGCGCAGCCGTGGCCACCGAGGAGCTGTGTAGCCCCGTGTTTCCTGCTGATCCAGGCTCCGACACCTCGGATGGGACGGTGGGTCCCCAGGACGTTTCCAGAGGCGTCCCAGCGCCGATCTCTCACAGTCTTCTCCTCAATAGCCAGCAGGTCGATCGGGACTACTCCTGCGATGACCTGCCCAGCGGCATCTGAGACAGACGTCCGCCCAACGTAAATGATGGCTGATCGAACGACCTTCCTGTTTCGGTCATCGAGTGTTCAACAGTGTCGTTCGCAGCCCCAAGATACTGGATGGTATCTACTCTTATGTGTGCGGTTTCCACGATCGCCCGGGTGCCCACTAGATGTGCCGTGACCTTTGTAACCCCTTTTCAGAGGATACACAGCCAAACAGACTGGAACATATCCTTTGAAAACTCACTCCTTCGAACTCTCATGTAGAACTGCGTCCCTAAGACTCTAAAACACTTCTAGGTTTCACTAGAGGCGCACTTCTTAATGATTATCAATTAAATAAACAATTATCGATTATAAAACAACAACAAAATCAATAGAAATCTCTCTTATTATGGTTTACCTTGAGATCTGAGCCCTAGACATGATTTCACTTTAAAGATTAATATTTAAATGAGGTCTGGCCCATTTTATGGAACCCAAAGCGCCTTTCCCACCTTTCTGGCCGACGATGAACTGGCTTGACTTTGTGGGAGCCGACAAAAATTTGGGAAGGAAAGTCCTCCGGCCGACTAAATGAAAACATTTGAATATCAAGTGGCGTGACCGAGAGCACACAATCCGGCACACACACACAGACACACATAGACACACACACAGGAAACTTTACACCTTTCATCTGGTGTTGTCCGGAGGCCAGAGGTCAAACTTGATTTAAATTCTTAATGAAATTTGATAGGCTGTCGGTCTGTGGGACGCTGGGTGGCAATAGTTTGGGGCCACAAGCCTCCAAAAGCAATTTATTATTTAAAAACTAGCCCCGGACGAAGGACATCAAAGTGCTTGGGCCCACAACAGCAGCAGCAGTGCGAAAACTAGACAAAGTTCAAGTAAATAGACACGGAGGAGTTGTGCCTCCTAATGAGTTCTGGCTGGGGGCTGGAGGCTGGGGGCTGGGGCTTGGGGCAAGTCATAAATATAAAACCCCAGCAACACAGGGGATCCACAAGAGTCGGAGAATATATTCCCCTTGAATATTTAAGAGGCGACACACACGCACTCGACTCCGACTCCGACTGCGACTACGACTTGCACCTTTGTGCGACAGTTTAAATATTTTAGCAACAGGTTTTATTTTTCTTCTTGGTCGCCAGCGGGGTATCCGTTGCAGCCCCCAAAAAGTTTCAGCCCGAGACCTTTTTGCCCGTGGGCGGATTGAGGGCATTTTAAATAATTTATGAATGAATAAATAATCCATAATCCAGGCAGCCTCAAATCAAGCCAAACTTTTGCCCCGAACGAACGAAGGCAAAACTTTCAAAAGGGTCCAATGTAAACGGAATGTCGGCGGGCGAGGAGGGGTGTCTATTGATTTGAAATCTATAAATATTGTATTGAAAACTCGCAGAGGGAAATGCATATAAAACTGGAAAATTATGTTTGGAAAATATTCCATTCCCGCGATCTGGGAGTGCTCCGAGTTTTCCACGGGCGAATGGGCACAAATGCTGGGGTCTTTTTCTGCCATTCACGCGTGAACGTGGAACCATACTGTACTGCATTTAACACGCTTTCAAGAGCAGCCCCTGCAGCCCTGGGAACATCACCGGAAAGTCTGCTATGGATAATCTGATCAGAAGAGATTCGGTATTCCATCGAAGGCTTGAGGGCCTGTACCACACGCTCTCTCTCTCTCTCTCTCTCCGTCTGCCCTTAACCCACGGAATCACATAAACCTCGGGCTGCCATAGTCCGGGACTGACCCAAAACCGTAGCGAAGCGAACCGAAGCGTTCCCATCACGTTGTCTGTTTTATGAGCGGCAACAAATAAAAAATATATAACACGACCAGAAGGGGCACCAGGGGAGGGGGGGGACTGGGCCAAGAGGAGCGGAAACTATGGCATAAAATTTTCCAATTTGCTGTCTCGACTTTTCGGCCGGGAAACTTTTGGAACAGTTGCCGCATTTCTCTGCCGAATGTGTATGTGTCTCTGCAGCAGCCCCCCTCCCCCCCATGTGTGTGGGGGTGGCCAGTGGAGCTTATGATTCGGCTGGGAGGCTGGAGGTTGGGAGGCTGGCTGCTGAACCGCTCTTAGCTCTTGCGAGCCACCATCTTCCTCGCCACGTAGCAGTGGATATTGAATTCTGAGATGTGGCAAATGGCGTCCAACAGACTCTCTCTGTTTCTGTCTCTTTCTTACACTGTCTCATTTCGTCTCCTTTTAACGCTTCGCTTAGATCACGTTTATGGCACGTCCTTGATCCGAAAATGTTCACAGATTGTCCGGGATTGCACAAGAGAATGCTCGACAATTGTCAACAACAAAATACATGTCCTGTGCATGACGGGGCACATTGTTGCTCGTCTTGAAGTCCCGCCTTCTTCTTTGCGTACTGCACATCGTCTCTTTCTTGTTTTTCTGCATCTTTTCGGACGCTGGCTAATTTAGCGAAAATAAAAATGCTGCACAGCCCCAAAGAAAAGCCGAGGAACCGGGGGAGACATGTAGGGAGTGGTGGCTGAGTGGGGGCGGTGAGGTCTAGGGAGGGGGAAGCAGCACTGAAAGGTGGTTCGTTCGCTTCATTTCGAATTCATGCTGCCTTGAACCAGCCTTGGCTTCGCAAATAACTTTGGTCTTTGTCCGACAGACCGCCCGGACCAGCAGCCCGCCCAGCCATCCAGCCATCCAGCCATCCATCCACCGAAAGCCACCCCTGCCCCCAATTTTCCTCTCTATCTGCCACTCCGGCAACATCTTGCCTTGAGGGCAAAGTACTCTCAAAGGGTAGCCACGGCCATAATGGACTAGCTGTGGCTGTGGCTGTGGCTGTCCCCTGACGCGGGATTTGATTAGTGTCAGGGGATTTCAAGTACGAGTAATATCTAACTATATTTTTCTAACATATTTTTTTTTATTATTTAATTTTTTATATTTATTGTTTTTTTTCTAAACAAATTTCCCCTAGACAAAATAATTATTTTTTTAATTTTGCATTTTATTGCATTTTTTATTTTATATATTTATATTTACACTTATATATTTTTTTATATATTTATATTTATATATTTTTTTGTATCTTAATTATTTATTATTATGTTTTTTTTATCCAAATTTTTTATTATTTATTTTTCCACACCGATTTCCAGGATAAACAAAAGTCCTAACCCATTGGTGGTCCCTGGACACGAACTCAACTCAAATAAACTTTGTTTTTCTCGCCTTTTTCTGGTTTTTTTTTTTCTTTTCTTATTTTTTCTTTCTTTTTGTGTGCTTTACCTTTTGCTGGTTTTGGGGCGAGCGAAAGAGAGAAACCACGGAACTGAAAGATGGGGGAGCGTGGGCACAATAAGTTTTTGGCCACATTGAAAACAACTCGGGCTTTGGTCCAGAGTCCTGGCAGCGGTCCTGGGTACTGGGTACTGGGTCCTTCTCCTGGTTATGGTGCTGGTTCTGGTTCTGGCTGTGCCTCTCTGTCTCTGGCTCTGTCTGGGTCTGTGGCCTGGGCTCCTGCTGCTGTTCCTGCTGGACGCCCACGGGCATGGTTAGCCGGTGTAATTGAAAGACTCTGGCTGTGGCAGGTCCCTGGGAGTGGACTCGTGCCTCATTGCCGCCTTGTTGCTTGGTAATTAAAAGTTTTCCCTATGCCCCAAGCCCACAACAGTGGGTGCTGCTGCTGCTGCTGCTGTTCTGTTTTTCCAGCAATACGTCAGTTAGTCAATCGTCACCTTCGTCATTCCTAGGCCACATTTGAAATTAGTTAAAGTTTTTGAAAGTTTTGCTACCTATAGAAAATAGAGAGAGAGAGGGAGAGAGCGGGAGAGCGGGAGAGCGGGAGAGGGAGAGGGAGGCTCTCCTCTTGAAGATAAAGAAAAGTTTAATTAGTGGGGGGCGGAGACTGGCGGGAAATTAATTAAGGCAAGACGCAGCTTTACTGATGAAAAGCTGCTCTCATTATCAATTCAAGGAGTTCGAGACCAGGAGAGGCCAAGAAAAAAGGAGAAACCGAAGCAGAAGGGAGACCACACGGAGAAGGGAGAGAGACAGAAAACAGAGAGAGAGAGAGAGAGAGAGAGAGAGAGAGAGAGAGAGAGAGCACGTGGCGGCATCTATCAATCCATCAATCTATCATTCGTTGGCATCATTCATCAATGTCATTCCGTGTCATTGTTTTGCTTTCTCCATCTCTCCATCGCTCCATCGCTCCATTGTTGTTGCGCTTCTACTTCTATTTTGTTATGCTTTTGTTTCGCTCAAACGGAAGGAAAATCAGGCACAAGAAGGAGCAGCAGAAGGAGAAAGTAGCTGCAGGATTAGTTGGAGCTCCATCTTCATTTCCAGCTCCGAAAAGGTAAGCAAATCAAAGCAGCGAAAGCGAATTTATATTCGGCTTCACCTTTCGGGCTTCGGTCAATGGACAAGTTTTGCTCGCTTTTCGTTTGCATAAGATATCTGCTCTCCAAGAAAATTCTTATACCATCTTACAGGCCAGGATGTAGGGAGAGAGCCAGCCATTGTTCTTGACTTCTTTTATTTAATATTTTTCCTTAAAATCTGTACAGAAATACGCCCTGGTAAACGGGTTTTTCTCGGAAAGGCTAAACATAAATTAAAGTGAGCGAAAAATATATATAATAACTGATTTGTTTCTTCGAAAAAACACTACTGTGCAATTCATCCTTAAAAAAAAAAAAAAAAACTTGTGTCGAAGAGCTCATTTTTTCTTTAAACTTTTAAAAAATACTTAGTGCAAGGGTGGGCTGAGAAATAGTCGGCCTACTAAAGACTGCACTTTTGTTTCTTTTTTTTTCAATCTTTCCTTGGACGTAGTCCAACAGTTCTCCAATTTTTGAGCGCTTTTTTGAGCAAAGCATGGCGGCGTTTTTTTCTTCAGTTCCGAATCGAATCCTCCCAAAAGGTAAGAATATTATTCTCCAATAATTATCCTGCCTTTTTCGAGATAATCCTCATGAATTACTTTGCGGTTAGAGCAATCGCGGCGCCCACCTGGACTAATGCGTGCTCGTGAAGTAATTTTCGATCACGGGGAATGTTTAGGCCCTTGACTTTAGCTACGATTCTTGTGTTGTCGCCTCTCTGGGACGTCCCGGATGGTCCTCGCCGGGGCCTACATTCCCGCCAAAAATTACCAGTGTTGGGTGGTTAGAGAAGTGCTCTTCTGGTAAGGGCGACTGCCTATCAGATTTCCTATTGTCTTGGTCTTTGAAATCTACTTGAATGCTTTCCAATAAAAACGTATGACCCCAGAAACAAATGATATAAGTGTGCATGCCTGAAGAGAGCACCTCTGCCAGAGAACTCCAATGTCCAACCAAGAAATATCTTTGCTCTACAGTTTCCATTCACGGCCTGAAAACGGCCATGGCTTTAAGTTAAAGTTTCCTTTTTGGCCCTTGCTTGAACCGTTTTCCTTTTGCAGTAATTTTCTTTTGACCAGCAAAAATTTAAATTTCCTCCATTGAAAAGGATGAGGGCTGTCGGCGGGCGGCGGGCGGGGGGCTGGGACATTTTTCATGCTGATCCCGAAGCATTTTCACAGCATACTTATGCGGGACTGGGGGACTGGGGGACTGGGGGAGTGAGGACAGCAGGCAGCGGGCCAACTAAGCCAAAGAGCTCTCCTCCTCTGCGCTCCTTTTAGCCTTCTTAGCTCTTCCTTCTCTCCCTTCCCCCCACCTTTTGGCTCTGTTCCCTTCGGTTTGTCCTCTCGGAAAGCGTTTCGGCTGCAGTGCAACAAATATTTTAGCAGAAATGTTGCGAAAATGCATTCCGAGTTGGACCCAAGCTTCGGCCCCCTGGCCCCCGGGCCTCCGGGCCGGAAAAGCACTGCCACAACTCACCCTTAACCCTCCCCCTCCCCCTCATTCCGCTCTCCACTGCTGCAATGACATCTTATTTGGCATCCGAATGGGGGCCCCGAAAAAGCATTCCCAGCGACAACTACAGGGGAAAGGGATTCCTAAGCCTCGTCTTTAGACCCCGCTCTCCCACCCCCGCTGCAGACCTCCAACCCTCCACTTATCCCCACATCGCTCCCTGTCTGTCCTACAAGAAGTTCTGTCTATTTTCAACTTCCTTTTTTATTTCCGTAATCATTTATATGCAAATCGCTTGCCGTGGCATCCTCGCACACACTCCCACATGCCACGCCCACTTTACAGTCGAAAAATAAGAGGAAGAAGACGATGATGATGATGATAATGATGATGATGATGGTGGCAGGATAAAGGATGCTTCTCCATTGGAAACCTCCGCAGTTGGGTTGCTTTTCTTCGATTTGCCATCAAAAATCATCCTACGCTTCAAGTTTTCTTTTTTATTTTTTGTTTCTTTAGTAGGACGCCCTTTGCAGAAAACCAGGGGTATGCTGGTGCATGGGAGACGTTTGTAACGCCAACAGAGAGTGAGAGAAGCTAAATACCCTCTACCTTGAGGTCTGTTTCTGCTTCTGTTCTGAGGCTGGAACTATTCTTTTTGCCTGACAGTAAAGCAATTGGGAAAATCTATAAATATTCGCTGGATTATTCGATCTTTTGGTACAGAAAGTCATACATATATTTTTTTTATTTTTTTCTTTCCTTTTTTTTCTTTTTTTTCCTTCAAAGGAAAGTCCAATCCCCTTGTAATCAATAGGTATCACTGGGTTCGACCCCTGACGTGAGTTTTTCTGTTTGTTGCCAACTCATGGATTCCTTTCCCCTCACCACCCACCCCCCCTGCCTATAGTTGAAGGGGAAAAGAGAGGGTAAGCCAATCGTTGGGCAATCGCCCAACCCCCTGCCCCAAAATATCTCTCCCCTTCTCTGTTTTTACCATTACTGTGTGTGTGTCTGTCTTTGTTTCTTTTGGAATTTTTCCTTATTTTATTATTATTTTTTTTTCTTTCGTTTTTTCCCCCAATAATTTCCACTGCATATTCCAAGCCATCCCATTTGCATGTGTGTGTGAGTAATCTCCCCCACCCCCTCTCCCCTCTCTCTCTCTGTGTGTGTGTGTGTGCGAGAGAGAACTAACTTTTTCCCTCCGTCATTTACAAGTTTCTCCTCACTTCCATGGTGTGGTGTGGTGTGGTGCGGTGTGGCACCGAAGCTGGAGCCAGAAGATGCGGCGGCTCATTAAAATTGCACAACACTTTGATTTGCATAAGCCGCAAGGCTACGCAAGGAGCAGGGGCACGGACAGGGGCATGGACCGGGGCATGGACAGGGGCAGGGGCAGAGTGGCAAGGCTGAAAAGGGAAAGTTCGGCATGTCCCATCCCCATCCCCATCCCCATCCTCCGTGGCTCTGCCACAAAAGTCATTATCATTCAGCAGCGATGTTCGCATTATGAGATTGAAATATCCATCTATTCCACAGCCAAACGCGTGTGACCGCCATTCGGGGTGGCTTATTCCAGGTCGCAGGGTTTTCCACGAGAGGGGGAAATCGTCAAGCAAAGGGGCAATCGATAATTGGGCAACAGAACAACAACGAGTTGAAGGTCAACACACAGATACGATCTAGTTATAGGTGAAACATTCCACTTTATAATCTATAAGGATTACGACTTCTTCTCGCTGTTCTCATCTGTAAGGGAAAGTCTTTTAAGGTCTTTGCTTCCATCTCTGAAACCATTAATTGTGTTGACGGGAGTCCTCAGTCTTCTCCTCAGATTCCTAAGATTTGGTCTTACAAAAAACATTTTTCGCAATGAAAATGTACAATTTTTAAGGAGCTTTCCGCCAGCAGCAGCATGGGTAAATACAATCCTTAAATGGCGAAAGAGAGCAAAGCAAAAGTAAATATTTAACAAACAAAATATCGGGGCGAAAGAGGAGAAGACTCTTGGAAGACTCTTATGGTCGCACAGCCTCAAGAGGAATTCCCTCAGCTCCACGAAAATTGTGTTCGCTTTTCATTTGGTTTTATTTTCGTTGTCATCGTTTTTCTTCTTTTTTTTTTTTTTTTGATGCTAAAAAACGCCTAAAACATATTTGATAATTGAATTTGTAATACATTTTGTTCTGCTTTCAGGTCATCCTTCTGCCCTTCTGCCCCTCTGCCCCTCTGCCCCTCTGCCCGTCTGCCTCTGTTTGTGTTCCTTCGTTGTTCTTGGTTGTTAAGGGATAATTTTGTTCGAAGGAAAGGCGACACAGAAGGAGAGGTAGTGACGCATTGAATTAGCTTTCATTGTGTGTGTGTTTATTTGACAAGAGAAAATAACGTTAAATAAATACAGAAGGCGACACAGACACCCACAGATGCATTGTTTTTCCTCTGTTTTTCAGTTGAGGCGGAGGCGGACTGGAAGAAATTGTCACACAAATTTCATTTGATTTATTTGCCAGTTTTCTTTTCAATCCTCAGCACCCCACCGCACCCACACCCACGACGACGACAACATCCATCGCCGTTCCTTTCCGTTCCGTCCCATTGGCAGACCTTTCTCTTGTTTTGCCATTTGTGTGTGTGTTTTGTGTTGGCAATTTTCACCAAATCAAATCAAAATCTCCGAGAGACGACCCAAAGCCGACGCGTCGCTCGTTGCCTACATTTTGCGGCCAGGCCCAGACCCAGACCCAGACCCTGACCAAAAGCTTACAGTGCGTTTCGGCTGTACATACACACACATAAGGATTTGGGTAAATGCTAGACGAGGGTTGGAGTGGCAGAGCCTTCTGTTTTTGGAGTGTGACTTTTATTTTTAGAAAAACTCAATGAATAATTCCAATATAAACATATCTAATTCTTTTAGAAATTATTTCGTTAATTTATTTTTATACATATTTATTATTTATTTATTTTTATACATATTTATTACTTGTTTATTTTTATATATATTTTTTATTTATTTATTTTTATATATATTTATTGTTTATTTTTCTGATGCGAATTTTTCTCTATTAAATTTTAATTTTAATATATTTT